>NC_134687.1:216326038-216667288 GCF_050947455.1 Rhinoderma darwinii | reverse complement strand
GTGGGGGGGCAGCGGGAGAAACCTACATCCCCATGCCCAGCCAGAGTTCCAGGGTGATTGGTGGTAGGTCCCGGTGGGGGCCAGCGGGAGAAACCTACATCCCCATGCCCAGCCAGAGTTCCAGGGTGATTGGTGGTAGGTCCCGGTGGGGGCCAGCGGGAGCAACCTGCATCCTCATGCCCAGCCAGAGTTCCAGGGTGATTGGTGGTAGGTCCCGGTGGGGGGGCAGCGGGAGAAACCTACATCCCCATGCCCAGCCAGAGTTCCAGGGTGATTGGTGGTAGGTCCCGGTGGGGGGGCAGCGGGAGCAACCTACATCCCTATGCCCAGCCAGAGTTCCAGGGTGATTGGTGGTAGGTCCCGGTGGGGTGGAAGGGGAGCAGCGGGAGCAACCTGCATCTCCATGCCCAGACAGAGTTCCAGGGTGATTGCAGGTAGGTCCCGGTGGGGGGGCAGCGGGAGCAACTTGCATCCCCATGCCCATGCAGAGTTCCAGGATGATTGCAGGTAGGTCCCGGTGGGGTGGAAGGGGGGGCAGCGGGACCAACCTGTGTCCCTATGCCCAGCCAGAGTTCCAGAGTGATTGCAGGTAGGTCCCGGTGGGGTGGAAGGGGGTCAGCGGGAGCAACTTGCATCCCCATGCCCAGCCAGAGAACCAGGGTGATTGCTGGTAGGTCCCGGTGGGGTGGAAGGGGGGGCAGCGGGACCAACCTGTGTCCCTATGCCCAGCCAGAGTTCCAGAGTGATTGCAGGTAGGTCCCGGTGGGGTGGAAGGGGGTCAGCGGGAGCAAACCGCATCCCCATGCCCAGCCAGAGTTCCAGGGTGATTGCAGGTAGGTCCCGGTGGGGTGGAAGGGGGGGCAGCGGGACCAACCTGTGTCCCTATGCCCAGCCAGAGTTCCAGAGTGATTGCAGGTAGGTCCCGGTGGGGTGGAAGGGGGTCAGCGGGAGCAAACCGCATCCCCATGCCCAGCCAGAGTTCCAGGGTGATTGCAGGTAGGTCCCGGTGGGGTGGAAGGGGGGGCAGCGGGACCAACCTGTGTCCCTATGCCCAGCCAGAGTTCCAGAGTGATTGCAGGTAGGTCCCGGTGGGTTGGAAGGGGGTCAGCGGGAGCAACTTGCATCCCCATGCCCAGCCAGAGTTCCAGGGTGATTGCAGGTAGGTCCCGGTGGGGTGGAAGGGGGGGCAGCGGGACCAACCTGTGTCCCTATGCCCAGCCAGAGTTCCAGAGTGATTGCAGGTAGGTCCCGGTGGGGTGGAAGGGGGTCAGCGGGAGCAAACCGCATCCGCATGCCCAGCCAGAGTTCCAGGGTGATTGCAGGTAGGTCCCGGTGGGGTGGAAGGGGGGGCAGCGGGACCAACCTGTGTCCCTATGCCCAGCCAGAGTTCCAGAGTGATTGCAGGTAGGTCCCGGTGGGGTGGAAGGGGGTCAGCGGGAGCAAACCGCATCCGCATGCCCAGCCAGAGTTCCAGGGTGATTGCAGGTAGGTCCCGGTGGGGTGGAAGGGGGGGCAGCGGGACCAACCTGTGTCCCTATGCCCAGCCAGAGTTCCAGAGTGATTGCAGGTAGGTCCCGGTGGGGTGGAAGGGGGTCAGCGGGAGCAAACCGCATCCGCATGCCCAGCCAGAGTTCCAGGGTGATTGCAGGTAGGTCCCGGTGGGGTGGAAGGGGGGGCAGCGGGACCAACCTGTGTCCCTATGCCCAGCCAGAGTTCCAGAGTGATTGCAGGTAGGTCCCGGTGGGGTGGAAGGGGGTCAGCGGGAGCAACTTGCATCCCCATGCCCAGCCAGAGAACCAGGGTGATTGCTGGTAGGTAAGGAGATCCATTTGGTGACCAAACAGCAGTGAAAATAAAAAGGCCCAAATGTCAAAGAATGACACTTTTAATACTGAAAGTGAAACATTTAAAATCAAGTTAAAGTGGGGTATGTTCAGAAATGTCAGAGACGGTAATGAGCAGCAGAGGCAGGCCGGGGCAGAGTTCCAGGGCCAGGGGTGTCACGGCAGGCAGCGTAGGCCGGGGCAGAGTTCCAGGGCGGTGGGGAGAGGACTAGGCCTCAAATCCAAGGAGATCCATTTGGTGACTAAACAGCAGTGACAATAAAAAGGCCCAAATGCCAAAGAATGACACTTTTAATACTGAAAGTGAAACATTTAAAATCAAGTTAAAGTGGGGTATGTTCAGAAATGTCAGAGACGGTAATGAGCAGCAGAGGCAGGCCGGGGCAGAGTTCCAGGGCCAGGGGTGTGACGGCAGGCAGCGTAGGCCGGGGCAGAGTTCCAGGGCGGTGGGGAGAGGACTAGGCCTCAATCCAAGGAGATCCATTTGGTGACCAAGCAGCAGTGAAAATAAAAAGGCCCAAATGTCAAAGAATGCCATTTCTGCTACTGAAAGTGAAACATTTGAAAGTGAAACATTTAAAATCAAGTTAAAGTGGGGTATGTTCAAAAATGTCAGAGCTGGTGGTGAACAGCAAGGGCAGGCCGGGGCAGAGTTCCAGGGCCAGGGGTGTGACGGCAGGCAGCGTAGGCCGGGGCAGAGTTCCAGGGCGGTGGGGAGAGGACTAGGCCTCAATCCAAGGAGATCCATTTGGTGACCAAGCAGCAGTGAAAATAAAAAGGCCCAAATGTCAAAGAATGCCATTTCTGCTACTGAAAGTGAAACATTTGAAAGTGAAACATTTAAAATCAAGTTAAAGTGGGGTATGTTCAAAAATGTCAGAGGCGGTGGTGAACAGCAAGGGCAGGCCGGGGCAGAGTTCCAGGGCCAGGGGTGTGACGGCAGGCAGCGTAGGCCGGGGCAGAGTTCCAGGGCGGTGGGGAGAGGACTAGGCCTCAATCCAAGGAGATCCATTTGGTGACCAAGCAGCAGTGAAAATAAAAAGGCCCAAATGTCAAAGAATGCCATTTCTGCTACTGAAAGTGAAACATTTGAAAGTGAAACATTTAAAATCAAGTTAAAGTGGGGTATGTTCAAAAATGTCAGAGGCGGTGGTGAACAGCAAGGGCAGGCCGGGGCAGAGTTCCAGGGCCAGGGGTGTGACGGCAGGCAGCGTAGGCCGGGGCAGAGTTCCAGGGCGGTGGGGAGAGGACTAGGCCTCAATCCAAGGAGATCCATTTGGTGACCAAGCAGCAGTGACAATAAAAAGGCCCAAATGTCAAAGAATGCCATTTCTGCTACTGAAAGTGAAACATTTGAAAGTGAAACATTTAAAATCAAGTTAAAGTGGGGTATGTTCACAAATGTCAGAGGCGGTGGTGAGCAGCAGAGGCAGGCCGGGGCAGAGTTCCAGGGCCAGGGGTGTGACGGCAGGCAGCGTAGGCCGGGGCAGAGTTCCAGGGCGGTGGGGAGAGGACTAGGCCTCAATCCAAGGAGATCCATTTGGTGACCAAGCAGCAGTGAAAATAAAAAGGCCCAAATGTCAAAGAATGCCATTTCTGCTACTGAAAGTGAAACATTTGAAAGTGAAACATTTAAAATCAAGTTAAAGTGGGGTATGTTCACAAATGTCAGAGGCGGTAGTGAACAGCAGAGGCAGACCGTGGCACAGTTCCAGGGCCAGAGTGTGACACTGTCCGCCGATAGATAACCCTTTGCACATTATCGTCATCATCATTATCAGCAGCAGTTGCTGTCAGCCAGCTCCAGAGTGTATGAGCGGGGTGTGCTGCCCATTGCAGCCCGGGGCAGAGGAGCCGTATGCAAGCTGTGCATGCCCGGTGGCAACAGTGTATGAGCTCCACAGCGCCAGCGGGGGGGGGTCCCACTATGTCCCAAGCCGCCTGACATGTACTTCCGGTCGGCTAGGAGGTGGCATGTCACCTGGGCTGTCAGCCAGCCCCAGAGTGTATGAGCGGCGTGTGCCTGCACCCGTGGGGGGGATACAGGAGCCATGGGGAAGCTGTGCAAGACCGGGGGCAGCCGTGTAGGTGCTCTGCAGTGCCTGCTGTGGACTTCCAGGGCAAGAGCGGTAGGAGCGGCCAACTCATGCCGACCTCCTGGAACTCCCCGTCGGCTTCGCTCGCGGGTCGGTCCCGCTGATTTTTCTACCTTCATAATAAAAAAATCTTTTTTTTTTTATGGCATTTTCGGAAGCCTCAAGCCCACCTGGAGTTGCACGAGCAAGGCCACGTCGGCGTCTCCTTCCGAAAGCGGCCGGGAGCCAGTTCCGAGTATGAGCGGCGTGTGCCTGCCTTTTGCACCCGTGGGGGGATAGAGGGGCCCCTGGGGAGCTTGTACATGCCGGCAGCTTCCTTGTGGGAGCTCCACAGCGCCCGCGGCGAGTCCCGTTGTGTCCAGCCGGCTGACAAGCACTTCCGGTCCGCGAAGGATGCATGTCAGCGGCGGTGTGCCCGCTCCGGGTGTGAGCGGCGTGTGCCTGCCTATGGCATCCTGGGGGGGATAGAGGAGCCATGGGGAAGCCGTGCCAGCCCGGTTGCAGCCGTGTACGAGCTCCTCAGCGCCAGCGTCGGAGTTTGAGGGCAAGAGCGGTAGGAGCGGCCAACTCATGCCGACCTCCTGGAACTCCCCGTCGGCTTCGCTCGCGGGTCGGTCCCGCTGATTTTTCTACCTTCATAATAAAAAAATCTTTTTTTTTTTATGGCATTTTCGGAAGCCTCAAGCCCACCTGGAGTTGCACGAGCAAGGCCACGTCGGCGTCTCCTTCCGAAAGCGGCCGGGAGCCAGTTCCGAGTATGAGCGGCGTGTGCCTGCCTTTTGCACCCGTGGGGGGATAGAGGGGCCCCTGGGGAGCTTGTACATGCCGGCAGCTTCCTTGTGGGAGCTCCACAGCGCCCGCGGCGAGTCCCGTTGTGTCCAGCCGGCTGACAAGCACTTCCGGTCCGCGAAGGATGCATGTCAGCGGCGGTGTGCCCGCTCCGGGTGTGAGCGGCGTGTGCCTGCCTATGGCATCCTGGGGGGGATAGAGGAGCCATGGGGAAGCCGTGCCAGCCCGGTTGCAGCCGTGTACGAGCTCCTCAGCGCCAGCGTCGGAGTTTGAGGGCAAGAGCGGTAGGAGCGGCCAACTCATGCCGACCTCCTGGAACTCCCCGTCGGCTTCGCTCGCGGGTCGGTCCCGCTGATTTTTCTACCTTCATAATAAAAAAATCTTTTTTTTTTTATGGCATTTTCGGAAGCCTCAAGCCCACCTGGAGTTGCACGAGCAAGGCCACGTCGGCGTCTCCTTCCGAAAGCGGCCGGGAGCCAGTTCCGAGTATGAGCGGCGTGTGCCTGCCTTTTGCACCCGTGGGGGGATAGAGGGGCCCCTGGGGAGCTTGTACATGCCGGCAGCTTCCTTGTGGGAGCTCCACAGCGCCCGCGGCGAGTCCCGTTGTGTCCAGCCGGCTGACAAGCACTTCCGGTCCGCGAAGGATGCATGTCAGCGGCGGTGTGCCCGCTCCGGGTGTGAGCGGCGTGTGCCTGCCTATGGCATCCTGGGGGGGATAGAGGAGCCATGGGGAAGCCGTGCCAGCCCGGTTGCAGCCGTGTACGAGCTCCTCAGCGCCAGCGTCGGAGTTTGAGGGCAAGAGCGGTAGGAGCGGCCAACTCATGCCGACCTCCTGGAACTCCCCGTCGGCTTCGCTCGCGGGTCGGTCCCGCTGATTTTTCTACCTTCATAATAAAAAAATCTTTTTTTTTTTATGGCATTTTCGGAAGCCTCAAGCCCACCTGGAGTTGCACGAGCAAGGCCACGTCGGCGTCTCCTTCCGAAAGCGGCCGGGAGCCAGTTCCGAGTATGAGCGGCGTGTGCCTGCCTTTTGCACCCGTGGGGGGATAGAGGGGCCCCTGGGGAGCTTGTACATGCCGGCAGCTTCCTTGTGGGAGCTCCACAGCGCCCGCGGCGAGTCCCGTTGTGTCCAGCCGGCTGACAAGCACTTCCGGTCCGCGAAGGATGCATGTCAGCGGCGGTGTGCCCGCTCCGGGTGTGAGCGGCGTGTGCCTGCCTATGGCATCCTGGGGGGGATAGAGGAGCCATGGGGAAGCCGTGCCAGCCCGGTTGCAGCCGTGTACGAGCTCCTCAGCGCCAGCGTCGGAGTTTGAGGGCAAGAGCGGTAGGAGCGGCCAACTCATGCCGACCTCCTGGAACTCCCCGTCGGCTTCGCTCGCGGGTCGGTCCCGCTGATTTTTCTACCTTCATAATAAAAAAATCTTTTTTTTTTTATGGCATTTTCGGAAGCCTCAAGCCCACCTGGAGTTGCACGAGCAAGGCCACGTCGGCGTCTCCTTCCGAAAGCGGCCGGGAGCCAGTTCCGAGTATGAGCGGCGTGTGCCTGCCTTTTGCACCCGTGGGGGGATAGAGGGGCCCCTGGGGAGCTTGTACATGCCGGCAGCTTCCTTGTGGGAGCTCCACAGCGCCCGCGGCGAGTCCCGTTGTGTCCAGCCGGCTGACAAGCACTTCCGGTCCGCGAAGGATGCATGTCAGCGGCGGTGTGCCCGCTCCGGGTGTGAGCGGCGTGTGCCTGCCTATGGCATCCTGGGGGGGATAGAGGAGCCATGGGGAAGCCGTGCCAGCCCGGTTGCAGCCGTGTACGAGCTCCTCAGCGCCAGCGTCGGAGTTTGAGGGCAAGAGCGGTAGGAGCGGCCAACTCATGCCGACCTCCTGGAACTCCCCGTCGGCTTCGCTCGCGGGTCGGTCCCGCTGATTTTTCTACCTTCATAATAAAAAAATCTTTTTTTTTTTATGGCATTTTCGGAAGCCTCAAGCCCACCTGGAGTTGCACGAGCAAGGCCACGTCGGCGTCTCCTTCCGAAAGCGGCCGGGAGCCAGCTCCGAGTATGAGCGGCGTGTGCCTGCCTTTTGCACCCGTGGGGGGATAGAGGGGCCCCTGGGGAGCTTGTACATGCCGGCAGCTTCCTTGTGGGAGCTCCACAGCGCCCGCGGCGAGTCCCGTTGTGTCCAGCCGGCTGACAAGCACTTCCGGTCCGCGAAGGATGCATGTCAGCGGCGGTGTGCCCGCTCCGGGTGTGAGCGGCGTGTGCCTGCCTATGGCATCCTGGGGGGGATAGAGGAGCCATGGGGAAGCCGTGCCAGCCCGGTTGCAGCCGTGTACGAGCTCCTCAGCGCCAGCGTCGGAGTTTGAGGGCAAGAGCGGTAGGAGCGGCCAACTCATGCCGACCTCCTGGAACTCCCCGTCGGCTTCGCTCGCGGGTCGGTCCCGCTGATTTTTCTACCTTCATAATAAAAAAATCCTTTTTTTTTTATGGCATTTTCGGAAGCCTCAAGCCCACCTGGAGTTGCACGAGCAAGGCCACGTCGGCGTCTCCTTCCGAAAGCGGCCGGGAGCCAGCTCCGAGTATGAGCGGCGTGTGCCTGCCTTTTGCACCCGTGGGGGGATAGAGGGGCCCCTGGGGAGCTTGTACATGCCGGCAGCTTCCTTGTGGGAGCTCCACAGCGCCCGCGGCGAGTCCCGTTGTGTCCAGCCGGCTGACAAGCACTTCCGGTCCGCGAAGGATGCATGTCAGCGGCGGTGTGCCCGCTCCGGGTGTGAGCGGCGTGTGCCTGCCTATGGCATCCTGGGGGGGATAGAGGAGCCATGGGGAAGCCGTGCCAGCCCGGTTGCAGCCGTGTACGAGCTCCTCAGCGCCAGCGTCGGAGTTTGAGGGCAAGAGCGGTAGGAGCGGCCAACTCATGCCGACCTCCTGGAACTCCCCGTCGGCTTCGCTCGCGGGTCGGTCCCGCTGATTTTTCTACCTTCATAATAAAAAAATCTTTTTTTTTTTATGGCATTTTCGGAAGCCTCAAGCCCACCTGGAGTTGCACGAGCAAGGCCACGTCGGCGTCTCCTTCCGAAAGCGGCCGGGAGCCAGCTCCGAGTATGAGCGGTGTGTGCCTGCCTTTTGCACCCGTGGGGGAATAGAGGAGCCATGGGGAAGCTGTGCATGCCCAAGCTTCAAACTGTCACCATGTCAACAGACATGGTGACAGCGTCCCGATCGCAAAGCAGGATTCAAACAGGACCAATCAGAGTGGTCCCTGTGCCGGAAACGAGCTGTGATTGGTCAGTACTGACAGGCCAATCATAGCGCAGGAGCAGTGTTGCCTGCCTATTGCACCCGTGGGGGGAATAGAGGAGCCATGGGGAAGCTGTGCATGCCCAAGCTTCAAACTGTCACCATGTCAACAGACATGGTGACAGTGTCCCGATCGCAAAGCAGGATTCAAACAGGACCAATCAGAGTGGTCCCTGTGCCGGAAACGAGCTGTGATTGGTCAGTACTGACAGGCCAATCACAGCGCAGTAGCAGTGGTGCCTGCCTATTGCACCCGTGGGGGGGATAGAGGAGCCATGGGGAAGCTGTGCATGCCCAAGCTTCAAACTGTCACCATGTCAACAGACATGGTGACAGCGTCCCGATCACAAAGCAGGATTCAAACAGGACCAATCAGAGTGGTCCCTGTGCCGGAAACGAGCTGTGATTGGTCAGTACTGACAGGCCAATCACAGCGCAGGAGCAGTGGTTTGCCGGCATCTCCGTCTCTGACAAGCTCTTTCCTGTCAGAGAGCTTGTGAGAGACGGAGACAGGAATAAATACAGTGCGTAAGTTCAAAAAAACCAGCGATCTGCCGCTTTTCTGCCCTTTTGTGCCCACTAACCTGTTTTTAGTTAGTTAGGTAGCACAAGTTTTTCAGTATGGCCAAAAGAGTCTTTTCAGCCGAGGAAGCATCTGCAATGCTGTGTTCCGACACGGACAGCGCAAGTGAAGGTGAGGAGCAGTTCGTGCTTCCATCTTCCTCTGCATCTAGTGACTCTGAATCTGCACCCCCCAGTCGGCGTAGAAGAGCCGTAGTTCCTGATCTGCCTGAGCTGACCTGGGAAGCTGCAGAGAATTATACCCCCCAGGTGCCTGAGTTTACAGCCCGCTCAGGCATTCAAATTGAAATGACGGGTTTCAGCCCCATTGATTATTTTAACCTTTTTTTTTCAGACTCCCTTTTAGCGTTAATGGTCCAGCAGACCAACATCTATGCGGAACAATTTATCGCCCAGAACCCTGACTCTTATTATGGGAGAAGCCAAAATTGGACCCCCACAAACCTAGTGGAATTGCGGAAGTTTTGGGGCATATTTTTAAGTTTTGGCCTAATAAAAAAGCCTAGGATTAGAGACTATTGGTCCCTTGATATTTTATATAACACCCCCATTTACCGCACAGTAATGCCAAGGAAGCGCTTCGAAGCCATCCTGAAATTCCTTCATTATAATGATAATAGCCAGTGCCCACCCCCACAGGCCCCAAATTTTGATAGGCTATATAAAATACGACCATTGATTGCCCACTACTCCCAAATTTTTTCCCACGTTTATACCCCCCAGCAAAATATTTCGGTAGATGAATCCCTAGTCAGCTTCAAGGGTAGACTGCACTTCAGGCAGTATCTACCCAATAAAAGAGCCCGGTACGGCATAAAGCTCTACAAGCTGTGCGAAAGTGCCACCGGTTACACCTACTCCTTTAGGGTCTATGAGGGAAAAGACTCTCATATAGATCCCCCAGAATGCCCCCCTTTCCTTGGAATTAGTGGAAATATCGTATGGGATCTTATCCATCCTTTACTTGGGAAAGGCTATCATCTTTATCTGGACAACTTTTATAACAGTGTCCCCTTAGTAAAAGTTCTCTTGTCCAGATCCACCTTGGCATGCGGAACAATCCGCAAAAATAAGAAGGGCCTCCCCAAAACATTGCTGGGTCAGATCCTAAAATTAGGAGAGAGCAAAGCTTTCTGCTGCGACAATCTGCTCCTCCTAAAGTATAAGGATAAAAGGGACGTCCTTATACTGACCAGCATACACGACAGCAGATGCAGCCTAGTCCCTGTACGTGGATCCACTTCCCAAGTCCCAAAACCATATTGTGTACAGGAGTACAACAAGTATATGGGTGGCGTTGACCTGTCCGACCAGGTTATAAAACCATACAACGCCATGCGCAAGACCAGAGTATGGTATAAGAAGCTGTCTGTGCATCTTACACAGATGGCTTTATACAACGCCTTTGTCCTCTATAGATATGCCAGCAGTGGAGGTACGTTCCTGCAATTTCAGGAAAAGGTCATAAAGTCCCTGATGTTTGGTAACCAGGAAGGAGAGGGCAGTTCATCTGGCTCTTCCGTCAGTAGGATAATTCCCGGCCAGCATTTCCCCACAGAAATCCCCCCACTGAAAAAAAAAAGAAGCCCCAAAAAAAATGCCGTGTGTGTGCCAAGCGAGGCATTCGTAAGGACACCACATACCATTGTGAGACATGTCCCACAAATCCCGGCCTGTGCATGAAACAATGTTTCAAAATTTATCATACCTCCTTGGATTTTTAATTTATTTATTCATTATTCACCTTTTCTGTCTCCCATACTGGCCATGACCAATTATTAATTTTTCTACTGACCAGCCCCATTTAAAATTTGATCATTTAAAAATTGTAAAAAAAACACCTAAAACAAAACTAAAAATTCTCACTATACCCCTAGATAATTTCCTCAATGGGTGTAGTTTCCGAAATGGGGTCACTTGTGGGGGGTTTCCACTGTTTTGTCCCCTCAGGGGCTTTGTAAATGTGACAAGGCCTCTCAAACCATTCCTGCTAAATGTGATCTCCCAAAGCCAAATGGCACTCCATCCCTTCTAAGCCCTGCCCTGTGTTCAAATATCCGTTTATTACCACATGTGGGGTATTGTTTTACTCGGGAGAAATTGCTTTACAAATTTTACGGTGCTTTTTCTCCTTCAGTCCTTGTGGAAATGAGAAAAAAATGGCTAAACCTAAATTTTCTTGGAATAAATGTTGATTTTAATTTTCACGGCCTACTTCCAATAAATTCTGTAAAAAACCTGTGCGGTCAAAATGCTCACCATACCTCTAGATAATTTCCTTGAGGTGTCTAGTTTCCCAGATGGGGTCACTTGTGGGGGGTTTCCACTGTTTTGTCCCCTCAGGGGCTTTGTAAATGTGACAAGGCCTCTCAAACCATTCCTGCTAAATGTGATCTCCCAAAGCCAAATGGCACTCCATCCCTTCTAAGCCCTGCCCTGTGTTCAAATATCCGTTTATTACCACATGTGGGGTATTGTTTTACTCGGGAGAAATTGCTTTACAAATTTTACGGTGCTTTTTCTCCTTCAGTCCTTGTGGAAATGAGAAAAAAATGGCTAAACCTAAATTTTCTTTGAATAAATGTTGATTTTAATTTTCACGGCCTACTTCCAATAAATTCTGTAAAAAACCTGTGCGGTCAAAATGCTCACCATACCCCTAGATAATTTCCTTGAGGTGTCTAGTTTCCCAGATGGGGTCACTTGTGGGGGGTTTCCACTGTTTTGTCCCCTCAGGGGCTTTGTAAATGTGACAAGGCCTCTCAAACCATTCCTGCTAAATGTGATCTCCCAAAGCCAAATGGCACTCCATCCCTTCTAAGCCCTGCCCTGTGTTCAAATATCCGTTTATTACCACATGTGGGGTATTGTTTTACTCGGGAGAAATTGCTTTACAAATTTTACGGTGCTTTTTCTCCTTCAGTCCTTGTGGAAATGAGAAAAAAATGGCTAAACCTAAATTTTCTTTGAATAAATGTTGATTTTAATTTTCACGGCCTACTTCCAATAAATTCTGTAAAAAACCTGTGCGGTCAAAATGCTCACCATACCCCTAGATAATTTCCTTGAGGTGTCTAGTTTCCCAGATGGGGTCACTTGTGGGGGGTTTCCACTGTTTTGTCCCCTCAGGGGCTTTGTAAATGTGACAAGGCCTCTCAAACCATTCCTGCTAAATGTGATCTCCCAAAGCCAAATGGCACTCCATCCCTTCTAAGCCCTGCCCTGTGTTCAAATATCCGTTTATTACCACATGTGGGGTATTGTTTTACTCGGGAGAAATTGCTTTACAAATTTTACGGTGCTTTTTCTCCTTCAGTCCTTGTGGAAATGAGAAAAAAATGGCTAAACCTAAATTTTCTTTGAATAAATGTTGATTTTAATTTTCACGGCCTACTTCCAATAACTTCTGTAAAAAACCTGTGCGGTCAAAATGCTCACCATACCCCTAGATAATTTCCTTGAGGTGTCTAGTTTCCCAGATGGGGTCACTTGTGGGGGGTTTCCACTGTTTTGTCCCCTCAGGGGCTTTGTAAATGTGACAAGGCCTCTCAAACCATTCCTGCTAAATGTGATCTCCCAAAGCCAAATGGCACTCCATCCCTTCTAAGCCCTGCCCTGTGTTCAAATATCCGTTTATTACCACATGTGGGGTATTGTTTTACTCGGGAGAAATTGCTTTACAAATTTTACGGTGCTTTTTCTCCTTCAGTCCTTGTGGAAATGAGAAAAAAATGGCTAAACCTAAATTTTCTTTGAATAAATGTTGATTTTAATTTTCACGGCCTACTTCCAATAAATTCTGTAAAAAACCTGTGCGGTCAAAATGCTCACCATACCCCTAGATAATTTCCTTGAGGTGTCTAGTTTCCCAGATGGGGTCACTTGTGGGGGGTTTCCACTGTTTTGTCCCCTCAGGGGCTTTGTAAATGTGACAAGGCCTCTCAAACCATTCCTGCTAAATGTGATCTCCCAAAGCCAAATGGCACTCCATCCCTTCTAAGCCCTGCCCTGTGTTCAAATATCCGTTTATTACCACATGTGGGGTATTGTTTTACTCGGGAGAAATTGCTTTACAAATTTTACGGTGCTTTTTCTCCTTCAGTCCTTGTGGAAATGAGAAAAAAATGGCTAAACCTAAATTTTCTTTGAATAAATGTTGATTTTAATTTTCACGGCCTACTTCCAATAAATTCTGTAAAAAACCTGTGCGGTCAAAATGCTCACCATACCCCTAGATAATTTCCTTGAGGTGTCTAGTTTCCCAGATGGGGTCACTTGTGGGGGGTTTCCACTGTTTTGTCCCCTCAGGGGCTTTGTAAATGTGACAAGGCCTCTCAAACCATTCCTGCTAAATGTGATCTCCCAAAGCCAAATGGCACTCCATCCCTTCTAAGCCCTGCCCTGTGTTCAAATATCCGTTTATTACCACATGTGGGGTATTGTTTTACTCGGGAGAAATTGCTTTACAAATTTTACGGTGCTTTTTCTCCTTCAGTCCTTGTGGAAATGAGAAAAAAATGGCTAAACCTAAATTTTCTTTGAATAAATGTTGATTTTAATTTTCACGGCCTACTTCCAATAAATTCTGTAAAAAACCTGTGCGGTCAAAATGCTCACCATACCCCTAGATAATTTCCTTGAGGTGTCTAGTTTCCCAGATGGGGTCACTTTTGGGTGATTTGTACTGTTTTGTCACTGCAAGAGCCCTTCTAACAAAATAAGGCCCCAAAATCCACTAGGTGTTCCTTTGCTTCTGAGGCCTGTGCTTCATTCCAGTAGCACGCTACGACCACATGTGGGATATTTCCTAAAACTGCAGAAACTGGGCAACAAATATTGAGTTGAATTTCTCTGCTAAAACCTTCTGTGTAATAAAAAAATAGTATTAAAAATTTATTTCTGCCAATAAATATGAAATTTGTAAATTCCACCTCTACTTTGCTTTAATTCCTGTGAAATGTGTAAAGGGTTAAGACATTTTCTAAATGCTGTTTTGAATACTTTGAGGGGTGAAGTTTTTAAAATGGGGTGACTTTTTGGGGGTTTCTAATATATAAGGCCCTCAAAGCCACTTCACAACTGAACTGGCCCCTGTAAAAATGGCCTTTTGGCATTTTCTTGAAAATGTGAGAAATTGCTGCTAAAGTTGTAAGCCTTGTGATGTCATAGAAAAATAAAAGGATGTTCAAAAAATGATGCCAATCTAAAGTAGACATATGGGTGATGTTAATTAGCAACCATTTTGTGTGGTATAACTGCCTGTCTTACAAGCAGATACATTTAAATTGAGAAAAATGCTAATTTTTGCAATTTTTCTCTAATTTTCTGTGTTTTTCACAATTAAATATAGAACATATCGAGCAAATTTTGCTAGTAACTTAAAGTGCAATGTGTCACGAGAAAACAATCTCAGAATCGCTTGGATAGGTGAAAGCATTCCAGAGTTATTACCACATAAAGTGAACATGTCAGATTTGAAAAATGAGGCTCTGTCAGGAAGGTCAAAAGTGGCTAGGGCGGGAAGGGGTTAAAAGCATATACATTATAACAGTGCTATAGCTCAAAATATAAATGATGATAACACCATCGATTTTCTTGCATATTTTTGTGTTTTATAGAGCCTGGATAGTTTAGTGGGTAGAGTATCACATGAGTCTTTGGAAAAAAGAATCTATCACTTATCTATGACTGAAACTCTCTTTGAAACTAAGGTAAATAGTTGATAGAGCATCACACTTTCGATCTGAGGGTACCTGTTCAGGTGTAAGTCTTTTGAAAAACAACCTATAACTTATCCATGACTGAAACTCTCTTTGAAACGAAGAACTAGTCCATGCTTTTAAGATTTCCTGGATGTCAGAACAAAATTTAAACTTTATGCCTTAAAAAAGAAAAATGTATGATCTAACAATGTCTTGAC
This sequence comes from Rhinoderma darwinii, assembly GCF_050947455.1. NCBI lineage: Eukaryota > Metazoa > Chordata > Amphibia > Anura > Rhinodermatidae > Rhinoderma > Rhinoderma darwinii. Next base: position 216,652,773 of record NC_134687.1, on the reverse strand, counting down.
TGTTTAAACTTTAGCACCGTAGCTGATTTTATCAAGTCAAAATAAGTTTATACTTTTCTTGTCTAAGTAACTCTTGAAACCACATAACAAAGCACTCCAGGTCAGAATATATATGAGAAGGAGAGAAATGCAGATTTTCCCGCACATGTTTTGATTTTGGAGAGCCTGGATAGCTCAGTCGGTAGAGCATCAGACTTTTAATCTGAGGGTCCAGGGTTCAAGTCCCTGTTCAGGCGTGTGTCTTTTAGAAATCAAGACATATCACTTATTTATGATTTGAACATTACTTAGATTTCATACTCTAAAAAAATTATTGGATTAATGATGTAACTTTATGTCTTAAGGATAGAATTAAGTATGATCTAATGATGTCTTGCCGCCTCAAACTTTAGCAGCCTAGAGAATTTCATTAAGACAAGATGAAATTACACTTTTCTCTTCTTCTGAAAGTAGACTTTAAAAGCATATACATTATAACAGTGCTATAGCTCAAAATATAAATGATGATAACACCATCGATTTTCTTGCATATTTTTGTGTTTTATAGAGCCTGGATAGTTTAGTGGGTAGAGTATCACATGAGTCTTTTGAAAAAACAATCTATCACTTATCTATGACTGAAACTCTCTTTGAAACTAAGGTAAATAGTTGATAGAGCATCACACTTTCCATCTCAGGGTACCTGTTCAGGTGTAAGTCTTTTGAAAAACAACCTATCACTTATCCATGACTGAAACTCTCTTTGAAACTAAGAACTAGTCAATGCTTTTAAGATTTCCTGGATGTCAGAACAAAATGTAAACTTTATGCCTTAAAAAAGAAAAATGTATGATCTAACAATGTCTTGACTGTTTAAACTTTAGCACCGTAGCTGATTTTATCAAGTCAAAATAACTTTATACTTTTCTTGTCTAAGTAACCCTTGAAACCACATAACAAAGCACTCCAGGTCAGAATATATATGAGAAGGAGAGAAACGCCGATTTTCCCGCACACGTTTTGGTTTTGGAGAGCCTGGATAGATCAGTCGGTAGAGCATCAGACTTTTAATCTGAGGGTCCAGGGTTCAAGTCCCTGTTCATGCGTGTGTCTTTTAGAAATCAAGACGTTTCACTTATTTATGATTTGAACATTACGTAGATTTCATACTCTAAAAAAATTATTGGATTAATGATGTAACTTTATGTCTTAAGGATAGAATTAAGTATGATCTAATGATGTCTTGCCGCCTCAAACTTTAGCAGCCTAGAGAATTTCATTAAGACAAAATGAAATTACACTTTTCTCTTCTTCTGAAAGTAGACTTTAAAAGCATATACATTATAACAGTGCTATAGCTCAAAATATAAATGATGATAACACCATCGATTTTCTTGCATATTTTTGTGTTTTATAGAGCCTGGATAGTTTAGTGGGTAGAGTATCACATGAGTCTTTTGAAAAAACAATCTATCACTTATCTATGACTGAAACTCTCTTTGAAACTAAGGTAAATAGTTGATAGAGCATCACACTTTCAATCTGAGGGTACCTGTTCAGGTGTAAGTCTTTTGAAAAACAACCTATCACTTATCCATGACTGAAACTCTCTTTGAAACTAAGAACTAGTCCATGCTTTTAAGATTTCCTGGATGTCAGAACAAAATTTAAACTTTATGCCTTAAAAAAGAAAAATGTATGATCTAACAATGTCTTGACTGTTTAAACTTTAGCACCGTAGCTGATTTTATCAAGTCAAAATAACTTTATACTTTTCTTGTCTAAGTAACCCTTGAAACCACATAACAAAGCACTCCAGGTCAGAATATATATGAGAAGGAGAGAAACGCCGATTTTCCCTCACACGTTTTGGTTTTGGAGAGCCTGGATAGCTCAGTCGGTAGAGCATCAGACTTTTAATCTGAGGGTCCAGGGTTCAAGTCCCTGTTCAGGCGTGTGTCTTTTAGAAATCAAGACGTTTCACTTATTTATGATTTGAACATTACGTAGATTTCATACTCTAAAAAAATTATTGGATTAATGATGTAACTTTATGTCTTAAGGATAGAATTAAGTATGATCTAATGATGTCTTGCCGCCTCAAACTTTAGCAGCCTAGAGAATTTCATTAAGACAAGATGAAATTACACTTTTCTCTTCTTCTGAAAGTAGACTTTAAAAGCATATACATTATAACAGTGCTATAGCTCAAAATATAAATGATGATAACACCATCGATTTTCTTGCATATTTTTGTGTTTTATAGAGCCTGGATAGTTTAGTGGGTAGAGTATCACATGAGTCTTTTGAAAAAACAATCTATCACTTATCTATGACTGAAACTCTCTTTGAAACTAAGGTAAATAGTTGATAGAGCATCACACTTTCGATCTGAGGGTACCTGTTCAGGTGTAAGTCTTTTGAAAAACAACCTATCACTTATCCATGACTGAAACTCTCTTTGAAACTAAGAACTAGTCCATGCTTTTAAGATTTCCTGGATGTCAGAACAAAATGTAAACTTTATGCCTTAAAAAAGAAAAATGTATGATCTAACAATGTCTTGACTCTTTAAACTTTAGCACCGTAGCTGATTTTATCAAGTCAAAATAACTTTATACTTTTCTTGTCTAAGTAACCCTTGAAACCACATAACAAAGCACTCCAGGTCAGAATATATATGAGAAGGAGAGAAACGCCGATTTTCCCGCACACGTTTTGGTTTTGGAGAGCCTGGATAGCTCAGTCGGTAGAGCATCAGACTTTTAATCTAAGGGTCCAGGGTTCAAGTCCCTGTTCAGGCGTGTCTCTTTTAGAAATCAAGACGTTTCACTTATTTATGATTTGAACATTACGTAGATTTCATACTCTAAAAAAATTATTGGATTAATGATGTAACTTTATGTCTTAAGGATAGAATTAAGTATGATCTAATGATGTCTTGCCGCCTCAAACTTTAGCAGCCTAGAGAATTTCATTAAGACAAAATGAAATTACACTTTTCTCTTCTTCTGAAAGTAGACTTTAAAAGCATATACATTATAACAGTGCTATAGCTCAAAATATAAATGATGATAACACCATCGATTTTCTTGCATATTTTTGTGTTTTATAGAGCCTGGATAGTTTAGTGGGTAGAGTATCACATGAGTCTTTTGAAAAAACAATCTATCACTTATCTATGACTGAAACTCTCTTTGAAACTAAGGTAAATAGTTGATAGAGCATCACACTTTCAATCTGAGGGTACCTGTTCAGGTGTAAGTCTTTTGAAAAACAACCTATCACTTATCCATGACTGAAACTCTCTTTGAAACTAAGAACTAGTCCATGCTTTTAAGATTCCCTGGATGTCAGAACAAAATTTAAACTTTATGCCTTAAAAAAGAAAAATGTATGATCTAACAATGTCTTGACTGTTTAAACTTTAGCACCGTAGCTGATTTTATCAAGTCAAAATAACTTTATACTTTTCTTGTCTAAGTAACCCTTGAAACCACATAACAAAGCACTCCAGGTCAGAATATATATGAGAAGGAGAGAAACGCCGATTTTCCCGCACACGTTTTGGTTTTGGAGAGCCTGGATAGCTCAGTCGGTAGAGCATCAGACTTTTAATCTGAGGGTCCAGGGTTCAAGTCCCTGTTCAGGCGTGTGTCTTTTAGAAATCAAGACGTTTCACTTATTTATGATTTGAACATTACGTAGATTTCATACTCTAAAAAAATTATTGGATTAATGATGTAACTTTATGTCTTAAGGATAGAATTAAGTATGATCTAATGATGTCTTGCCGCCTCAAACTTTAGCAGCCTAGAGAATTTCATTAAGACAAAATGAAATTACACTTTTCTCTTCTTCTGAAAGTAGACTTTAAAAGCATATACATTATAACAGTGCTATAGCTCAAAATATAAATGATGATAACACCATCGATTTTCTTGCATATTTTTGTGTTTTATAGAGCCAGGATAGTTTAGTGGGTAGAGTATCACATGAGTCTTTTGAAAAAACAATCTATCACTTATCTATGACTGAAACTCTCTTTGAAACTAAGGTAAATAGTTGATAGAGCATCACACTTTCGATCTGAGGGTACCTGTTCAGGTGTAAGTCTTTTGAAAAACAACCTATCACTTATCCATGACTGAAACTCTCTTTGAAACTAAGAACTAGTCCATGCTTTTAAGATTTCCTGGATGTCAGAACAAAATTTAAACTTTATGCCTTAAAAAAGAAAAATGTATGATCTAACAATGTCTTGACTGTTTAAACTTTAGCACCGTAGCTGATTTTATCAAGTCAAAATAACTTTATACTTTTCTTGTCTAAGTAACCCTTGAAACCACATAACAAAGCACTCCAGGTCAGAATATATATGAGAAGGAGAGAAACGCCGATTTTCCCGCACACGTTTTGGTTTTGGAGAGCCTGGATAGCTCAGTCGGTAGAGCATCAGACTTTTAATCTGAGGGTCCAAGGTTCAAGTCCCTGTTCAGGCGTGTGTCTTTAAGAAATCAAGACGTTTCACATATTTATGATTTGAACATTACGTAGATTTCATACTCTAAAAAAATTATTGGATTAATGATGTAACTTTATGTCTTAAGGATAGAATTAAGTATGATCTAATGATGTCTTGCCGCCTCAAACTTTAGCAGCCTAGAGAATTTCATTAAGACAAAATGAAATTACACTTTTCTCTTCTTCTGAAAGTAGACTTTAAAAGCATATACATTATAACAGTGCTATAGCTCAAAATATAAATGATGATAACACCATCGATTTTCTTGCATATTTTTGTGTTTTATAGAGCCTGGATAGTTTAGTGGGTAGAGTATCACATGAGTCTTTTGAAAAAACAATCTATCACTTATCTATGACTGAAACTCTCTTTGAAACTAAGGTAAATAGTTGATAGAGCATCACACTTTCGATCTGAGGGTACCTGTTCAGGTGTAAGTCTTTTGAAAAACAACCTATCACTTATCCATGACTGAAACTCTCTTTGAAACTAAGAACTAGTCCATGCTTTTAAGATTTCCTGGATGTCAGAACAAAATTTAAACTTTATGCCTTAAAAAAGAAAAATGTATGATCTAACAATGTCTTGACTGTTTAAACTTTAGCACCGTAGCTGATTTTATCAAGTCAAAATAACTTTATACTTTTCTTGTCTAAGTAACCCTTGAAACCACATAACAAAGCACTCCAGGTCAGAATATATATGAGAAGGAGAGAAACGCCGATTTTCCCGCACACGTTTTGGTTTTGGAGAGCCTGGATAGCTCAGTCGGTAGAGCATCAGACTTTTAATCTGAGGGTCCAGGGTTCAAGTCCCTGTTCAGGCGTGTGTCTTTTAGAAATCAAGACGTTTCACTTATTTATGATTTGAACATTACGTAGATTTCATACTCTAAAAAAATTATTGGATTAATGATGTAACTTTATGTCTTAAGGATAGAATTAAGTATGATCTAATGATGTCTTGCCGCCTCAAACTTTAGCAGCCTAGAGAATTTCATTAAGACAAAATGAAATTACACTTTTCTCTTCTTCTGAAAGTAGACTTTAAAAGCATATACATTATAACAGTGCTATAGCTCAAAATATAAATGATGATAACACCATCGATTTTCTTGCATATTTTTGTGTTTTATAGAGCCAGGATAGTTTAGTGGGTAGAGTATCACATGAGTCTTTTGAAAAAACAATCTATCACTTATCTATGACTGAAACTCTCTTTGAAACTAAGGTAAATAGTTGATAGAGCATCACACTTTCGATCTGAGGGTACCTGTTCAGGTGTAAGTCTTTTGAAAAACAACCTATCACTTATCCATGACTGAAACTCTCTTTGAAACTAAGAACTAGTCCATGCTTTTAAGATTTCCTGGATGTCAGAACAAAATTTAAACTTTATGCCTTAAAAAAGAAAAATGTATGATCTAACAATGTCTTGACTGTTTAAACTTTAGCACCGTAGCTGATTTTATCAAGTCAAAATAACTTTATACTTTTCTTGTCTAAGTAACCCTTGAAACCACATAACAAAGCACTCCAGGTCAGAATATATATGAGAAGGAGAGAAACGCCGATTTTCCCGCACACGTTTTGGTTTTGGAGAGCCTGGATAGCTCAGTCGGTAGAGCATCAGACTTTTAATCTGAGGGTCCAGGGTTCAAGTCCCTGTTCAGGCGTGTGTCTTTTAGAAATCAAGACGTTTCACATATTTATGATTTGAACATTACGTAGATTTCATACTCTAAAAAAATTATTGGATTAATGATGTAACTTTATGTCTTAAGGATAGAATTAAGTATGATCTAATGATGTCTTGCCGCCTCAAACTTTAGCAGCCTAGAGAATTTCATTAAGACAAAATGAAATTACACTTTTCTCTTCTTCTGAAAGTAGACTTTAAAAGCATATACATTATAACAGTGCTATAGCTCAAAATATAAATGATGATAACACCATCGATTTTCTTGCATATTTTTGTGTTTTATAGAGCCTGGATAGTTTAGTGGGTAGAGTATCACATGAGTCTTTTGAAAAAACAATCTATCACTTATCTATGACTGAAACTCTCTTTGAAACTAAGGTAAATAGTTGATAGAGCATCACACTTTCGATCTGAGGGTACCTGTTCAGGTGTAAGTCTTTTGAAAAACAACCTATCACTTATCCATGACTGAAACTCTCTTTGAAACTAAGAACTAGTCCATGCTTTTAAGATTTCCTGGATGTCAGAACAAAATTTAAACTTTATGCCTTAAAAAAGAAAAATGTATGATCTAACAATGTCTTGACTGTTTAAACTTTAGCACCGTAGCTGATTTTATCAAGTCAAAATAACTTTATACTTTTCTTGTCTAAGTAACCCTTGAAACCACATAACAAAGCACTCCAGGTCAGAATATATATGAGAAGGAGAGAAACGCCGATTTTCCCGCACACGTTTTGGTTTTGGAGAGCCTGGATAGCTCAGTCGGTAGAGCATCAGACTTTTAATCTGAGGGTCCAGGGTTCAAGTCCCTGTTCAGGCGTGTGTCTTTTAGAAATCAAGACGTTTCACATATTTATGATTTGAACATTACGTAGATTTCATACTCTAAAAAAATTATTGGATTAATGATGTAACTTTATGTCTTAAGGATAGAATTAAGTATGATCTAATGATGTCTTGCCGCCTCAAACTTTAGCAGCCTAGAGAATTTCATTAAGACAAAATGAAATTACACTTTTCTCTTCTTCTGAAAGTAGACTTTAAAAGCATATACATTATAACAGTGCTATAGCTCAAAATATAAATGATGATAACACCATCGATTTTCTTGCATATTTTTGTGTTTTATAGAGCCTGGATAGTTTAGTGGGTAGAGTATCACATGAGTCTTTTGAAAAAACAATCTATCACTTATCTATGACTGAAACTCTCTTTGAAACTAAGGTAAATAGTTGATAGAGCATCACACTTTCGATCTGAGGGTACCTGTTCAGGTGTAAGTCTTTTGAAAAACAACCTATCACTTATCCATGACTGAAACTCTCTTTGAAACTAAGAACTAGTCCATGCTTTTAAGATTTCCTGGATGTCAGAACAAAATTTAAACTTTATGCCTTAAAAAAGAAAAATGTATGATCTAACAATGTCTTGACTGTTTAAACTTTAGCACCGTAGCTGATTTTATCAAGTCAAAATAACTTTATACTTTTCTTGTCTAAGTAACCCTTGAAACCACATAACAAAGCACTCCAGGTCAGAATATATATGAGAAGGAGAGAAACGCCGATTTTCCCGCACACGTTTTGGTTTTGGAGAGCCTGGATAGCTCAGTCGGTAGAGCATCAGACTTTTAATCTGAGGGTCCAGGGTTCAAGTCCCTGTTCAGGCGTGTGTCTTTTAGAAATCAAGACGTTTCACTTATTTATGATTTGAACATTACGTAGATTTCATACTCTAAAAAAATTATTGGATTAATGATGTAACTTTATGTCTTAAGGATAGAATTAAGTATGATCTAATGATGTCTTGCCGCCTCAAACTTTAGCAGCCTAGAGAATTTCATTAAGACAAAATGAAATTACACTTTTCTCTTCTTCTGAAAGTAGACTTTAAAAGCATATACATTATAACAGTGCTATAGCTCAAAATATAAATGATGATAACACCATCGATTTTCTTGCATATTTTTGTGTTTTATAGAGCCTGGATAGTTTAGTGGGTAGAGTATCACATGAGTCTTTTGAAAAAACAATCTATCACTTATCTATGACTGAAACTCTCTTTGAAACTAAGGTAAATAGTTGATAGAGCATCACACTTTCGATCTGAGGGTACCTGTTCAGGTGTAAGTCTTTTGAAAAACAACCTATCACTTATCCATGACTGAAACTCTCTTTGAAACTAAGAACTAGTCCATGCTTTTAAGATTTCCTGGATGTCAGAACAAAATTTAAACTTTATGCCTTAAAAAAGAAAAATGTATGATCTAACAATGTCTTGACTGTTTAAACTTTAGCACCGTAGCTGATTTTATCAAGTCAAAATAACTTTATACTTTTCTTGTCTAAGTAACCCTTGAAACCACATAACAAAGCACTCCAGGTCAGAATATATATGAGAAGGAGAGAAACGCCGATTTTCCCGCACACGTTTTGGTTTTGGAGAGCCTGGATAGCTCAGTCGGTAGAGCATCAGACTTTTAATCTGAGGGTCCAGGGTTCAAGTCCCTGTTCAGGCGTGTGTCTTTTAGAAATCAAGACGTTTCACATATTTATGATTTGAACATTACGTAGATTTCATACTCTAAAAAAATTATTGGATTAATGATGTAACTTTATGTCTTAAGGATAGAATTAAGTATGATCTAATGATGTCTTGCCGCCTCAAACTTTAGCAGCCTAGAGAATTTCATTAAGACAAAATGAAATTACACTTTTCTCTTCTTCTGAAAGTAGACTTTAAAAGCATATACATTATAACAGTGCTATAGCTCAAAATATAAATGATGATAACACCATCGATTTTCTTGCATATTTTTGTGTTTTATAGAGCCTGGATAGTTTAGTGGGTAGAGTATCACATGAGTCTTTTGAAAAAACAATCTATCACTTATCTATGACTGAAACTCTCTTTGAAACTAAGGTAAATAGTTGATAGAGCATCACACTTTCGATCTGAGGGTACCTGTTCAGGTGTAAGTCTTTTGAAAAACAACCTATCACTTATCCATGACTGAAACTCTCTTTGAAACTAAGAACTAGTCCATGCTTTTAAGATTTCCTGGATGTCAGAACAAAATTTAAACTTTATGCCTTAAAAAAGAAAAATGTATGATCTAACAATGTCTTGACTCTTTAAACTTTAGCACCGTAGCTGATTTTATCAAGTCAAAATAACTTTATACTTTTCTTGTCTAAGTAACCCTTGAAACCACATAACAAAGCACTCCAGGTCAGAATATATATGAGAAGGAGAGAAACGCCGATTTTCACGCACACGTTTTGGTTTTGGAGAGCCTGGATAGCTCAGTCGGTAGAGCATCAGACTTTTAATCTGAGGGTCCAGGGTTCAAGTCCCTGTTCAGGCGTGTGTCTTTTAGAAATCAAGACGTTTCACATATTTATGATTTGAACATTACGTAGATTTCATACTCTAAAAAAATTATTGGATTAATGATGTAACTTTATGTCTTAAGGATAGAATTAAGTATGATCTAATGATGTCTTGCCGCCTCAAACTTTAGCAGCCTAGAGAATTTCATTAAGACAAAATGAAATTACACTTTTCTCTTCTTCTGAAAGTAGACTTTAAAAGCATATACATTATAACAGTGCTATAGCTCAAAATATAAATGATGATAACACCATCGATTTTCTTGCATATTTTTGTGTTTTATAGAGCCTGGATAGTTTAGTGGGTAGAGTATCACATGAGTCTTTTGAAAAAACAATCTATCACTTATCTATGACTGAAACTCTCTTTGAAACTAAGGTAAATAGTTGATAGAGCATCACACTTTCGATCTGAGGGTACCTGTTCAGGTGTAAGTCTTTTGAAAAACAACCTATCACTTATCCATGACTGAAACTCTCTTTGAAACTAAGAACTAGTCCATGCTTTTAAGATTTCCTGGATGTCAGAACAAAATTTAAACTTTATGCCTTAAAAAAGAAAAATGTATGATCTAACAATGTCTTGACTCTTTAAACTTTAGCACCGTAGCTGATTTTATCAAGTCAAAATAACTTTATACTTTTCTTGTCTAAGTAACCCTTGAAACCACATAACAAAGCACTCCAGGTCAGAATATATATGAGAAGGAGAGAAACGCCGATTTTCCCGCACACGTTTTGGTTTTGGAGAGCCTGGATAGCTCAGTCGGTAGAGCATCAGACTTTTAATCTGAGGGTCCAGGGTTCAAGTCCCTGTTCAGGCGTGTGTCTTTTAGAAATCAAGACGTTTCACATATTTATGATTTGAACATTACGTAGATTTCATACTCTAAAAAAATTATTGGATTAATGATGTAACTTTATGTCTTAAGGATAGAATTAAGTATGATCTAATGATGTCTTGCCGCCTCAAACTTTAGCAGCCTAGAGAATTTCATTAAGACAAAATGAAATTACACTTTTCTCTTCTTCTGAAAGTAGACTTTAAAAGCATATACATTATAACAGTGCTATAGCTCAAAATATAAATGATGATAACACCATCGATTTTCTTGCATATTTTTGTGTTTTATAGAGCCTGGATAGTTTAGTGGGTAGAGTATCACATGAGTCTTTTGAAAAAACAATCTATCACTTATCTATGACTGAAACTCTCTTTGAAACTAAGGTAAATAGTTGATAGAGCATCACACTTTCGATCTGAGGGTACCTGTTCAGGTGTAAGTCTTTTGAAAAACAACCTATCACTTATCCATGACTGAAACTCTCTTTGAAACTAAGAACTAGTCCATGCTTTTAAGATTTCCTGGATGTCAGAACAAAATTTAAACTTTATGCCTTAAAAAAGAAAAATGTATGATCTAACAATGTCTTGACTCTTTAAACTTTAGCACCGTAGCTGATTTTATCAAGTCAAAATAACTTTATACTTTTCTTGTCTAAGTAACCCTTGAAACCACATAACAAAGCACTCCAGGTCAGAATATATATGAGAAGGAGAGAAACGCCGATTTTCCCGCACACGTTTTGGTTTTGGAGAGCCTGGATAGCTCAGTCGGTAGAGCATCAGACTTTTAATCTGAGGGTCCAGGGTTCAAGTCCCTGTTCAGGCGTGTGTCTTTTAGAAATCAAGACGTTTCACATATTTATGATTTGAACATTACGTAGATTTCATACTCTAAAAAAATTATTGGATTAATGATGTAACTTTATGTCTTAAGGATAGAATTAAGTATGATCTAATGATGTCTTGCCGCCTCAAACTTTAGCAGCCTAGAGAATTTCATTAAGACAAAATGAAATTACACTTTTCTCTTCTTCTGAAAGTAGACTTTAAAAGCATATACATTATAACAGTGCTATAGCTCAAAATATAAATGATGATAACACCATCGATTTTCTTGCATATTTTTGTGTTTTATAGAGCCTGGATAGTTTAGTGGGTAGAGTATCACATGAGTCTTTTGAAAAAACAATCTATCACTTATCTATGACTGAAACTCTCTTTGAAACTAAGGTAAATAGTTGATAGAGCATCACACTTTCGATCTGAGGGTACCTGTTCAGGTGTAAGTCTTTTGAAAAACAACCTATCACTTATCCATGACTGAAACTCTCTTTGAAACTAAGAACTAGTCCATGCTTTTAAGATTTCCTGGATGTCAGAACAAAATTTAAACTTTATGCCTTAAAAAAGAAAAATGTATGATCTAACAATGTCTTGACTCTTTAAACTTTAGCACCGTAGCTGATTTTATCAAGTCAAAATAACTTTATACTTTTCTTGTCTAAGTAACCCTTGAAACCACATAACAAAGCACTCCAGGTCAGAATATATATGAGAAGGAGAGAAACGCCGATTTTCCCACACACGTTTTGGTTTTGGAGAGCCTGGATAGCTCAGTCGGTAGAGCATCAGACTTTTAATCTGAGGGTCCAGGGTTCAAGTCCCTGTTCAGGCGTGTGTCTTTTAGAAATCAAGACGTTTCACTTATTTATGATTTGAACATTACGTAGATTTCATACTCTAAAAAAATTATTGGATTAATGATGTAACTTTATGTCTTAAGGATAGAATTAAGTATGATCTAATGATGTCTTGCCGCCTCAAACTTTAGCAGCCTAGAGAATTTCATTAAGACAAAATGAAATTACACTTTTCTCTTCTTCTGAAAGTAGACTTTAAAAGCATATACATTATAACAGTGCTATAGCTCAAAATATAAATGATGATAACACCATCGATTTTCTTGCATATTTTTGTGTTTTATAGAGCCAGGATAGTTTAGTGGGTAGAGTATCACATGAGTCTTTTGAAAAAACAATCTATCACTTATCTATGACTGAAACTCTCTTTGAAACTAAGGTAAATAGTTGATAGAGCATCACACTTTCGATCTGAGGGTACCTGTTCAGGTGTAAGTCTTTTGAAAAACAACCTATCACTTATCCATGACTGAAACTCTCTTTGAAACTAAGAACTAGTCCATGCTTTTAAGATTTCCTGGATGTCAGAACAAAATGTAAACTTTATGCCTTAAAAAAGAAAAATGTATGATCTAACAATGTCTTGACTGTTTAAACTTTAGCATCGTAGCTGATTTTATCAAGTCAAAATAACTTTATACTTTTCTTGTCTAAGTAACCCTTGAAACCACATAACAAAGCACTCCAGGTCAGAATATATATGAGAAGGAGAGAAACGCCGATTTTCCCGCACACGTTTTGGTTTTGGAGAGCCTGGATAGCTCAGTCGGTAGAGCATCAGACTTTTAATCTGAGGGTCCAGGGTTCAAGTCCCTGTTCAGGCGTGTGTCTTTTAGAAATCAAGACGTTTCACATATTTATGATTTGAACATTACGTAGATTTCATACTCTAAAAAAATTATTGGATTAATGATGTAACTTTATGTCTTAAGGATAGAATTAAGTATGATCTAATGATGTCTTGCCGCCTCAAACTTTAGCAGCCTAGAGAATTTCATTAAGACAAAATGAAATTACACTTTTCTCTTCTTCTGAAAGTAGACTTTAAAAGCATATACATTATAACAGTGCTATAGCTCAAAATATAAATGATGATAACACCATCGATTTTCTTGCATATTTTTGTGTTTTATAGAGCCTGGATAGTTTAGTGGGTAGAGTATCACATGAGTCTTTTGAAAAAACAATCTATCACTTATCTATGACTGAAACTCTCTTTGAAACTAAGGTAAATAGTTGATAGAGCATCACACTTTCGATCTGAGGGTACCTGTTCAGGTGTAAGTCTTTTGAAAAACAACCTATCACTTATCCATGACTGAAACTCTCTTTGAAACTAAGAACTAGTCCATGCTTTTAAGATTTCCTGGATGTCAGAACAAAATTTAAACTTTATGCCTTAAAAAAGAAAAATGTATGATCTAACAATGTCTTGACTCTTTAAACTTTAGCACCGTAGCTGATTTTATCAAGTCAAAATAACTTTATACTTTTCTTGTCTAAGTAACCCTTGAAACCACATAACAAAGCACTCCAGGTCAGAATATATATGAGAAGGAGAGAAACGCCGATTTTCCCACACACGTTTTGGTTTTGGAGAGCCTGGATAGCTCAGTCGGTAGAGCATCAGACTTTTAATCTGAGGGTCCAGGGTTCAAGTCCCTGTTCAGGCGTGTGTCTTTTAGAAATCAAGACGTTTCACTTATTTATGATTTGAACATTACGTAGATTTCATACTCTAAAAAAATTATTGGATTAATGATGTAACTTTATGTCTTAAGGATAGAATTAAGTATGATCTAATGATGTCTTGCCGCCTCAAACTTTAGCAGCCTAGAGAATTTCATTAAGACAAAATGAAATTACACTTTTCTCTTCTTCTGAAAGTAGACTTTAAAAGCATATACATTATAACAGTGCTATAGCTCAAAATATAAATGATGATAACACCATCGATTTTCTTGCATATTTTTGTGTTTTATAGAGCCTGGATAGTTTAGTGGGTAGAGTATCACATGAGTCTTTTGAAAAAACAATCTATCACTTATCTATGACTGAAACTCTCTTTGAAACTAAGGTAAATAGTTGATAGAGCATCACACTTTCGATCTGAGGGTACCTGTTCAGGTGTAAGTCTTTTGAAAAACAACCTATCACTTATCCATGACTGAAACTCTCTTTGAAACTAAGAACTAGTCCATGCTTTTAAGATTTCCTGGATGTCAGAACAAAATTTAAACTTTATGCCTTAAAAAAGAAAAATGTATGATCTAACAATGTCTTGACTGTTTAAACTTTAGCACCGTAGCTGATTTTATCAAGTCAAAATAACTTTATACTTTTCTTGTCTAAGTAACCCTTGAAACCACATAACAAAGCACTCCAGGTCAGAATATATATGAGAAGGAGAGAAACGCCGATTTTCCCGCACACGTTTAGATTTTGGAGAGCCTGGATAGCTCAGTCGGTAGAGCATCAGACTTTTAATCTGAGGGTCCAGTGTTCAAGTCCCTGTTCAGGCGTGTGTCTTTTAGAAATCAAGACGTTTCACTTATTTATGATTTGAACATTACGTAGATTTCATACTCTAAAAAAATTATTGGATTAATGATGTAACTTTATGTCTTAAGGATAGAATTAAGTATGATCTAATGATGTCTTGCCGCCTCAAACTTTAGCAGCCTAGAGAATTTCATTAAGACAAAATGAAATTACACTTTTCTCTTCTTCTGAAAGTAGACTTTAAAAGCATATACATTATAACAGTGCTATAGCTCAAAATATAAATGATGATAACACCATCGATTTTCTTGCATATTTTTGTGTTTTATAGAGCCTGGATAGTTTAGTGGGTAGAGTATCACATGAGTCTTTTGAAAAAACAATCTATCACTTATCTATGACTGAAACTCTCTTTGAAACTAAGGTAAATAGTTGATAGAGCATCACACTTTCGATCTGAGGGTACCTGTTCAGGTGTAAGTCTTTTGAAAAACAACCTATCACTTATCCATGACTGAAACTCTCTTTGAAACTAAGAACTAGTCCATGCTTTTAAGATTTCCTGGATGTCAGAACAAAATTTAAACTTTATGCCTTAAAAAAGAAAAATGTATGATCTAACAATGTCTTGACTCTTTAAACTTTAGCACCGTAGCTGATTTTATCAAGTCAAAATAACTTTATACTTTTCTTGTCTAAGTAACCCTTGAAACCACATAACAAAGCACTCCAGGTCAGAATATATATGAGAAGGAGAGAAACGCCGATTTTCCCGCACACGTTTTGGTTTTGGAGAGCCTGGATAGCTCAGTCGGTAGAGCATCAGACTTTTAATCTGAGGGTCCAGGGTTCAAGTCCCTGTTCAGGCGTGTGTCTTTTAGAAATCAAGACGTTTCACTTATTTATGATTTGAACATTACGTAGATTTCATACTCTAAAAAAATTATTGGATTAATGATGTAACTTTATGTCTTAAGGATAGAATTAAGTATGATCTAATGATGTCTTGCCGCCTCAAACTTTAGCAGCCTAGAGAATTTCATTAAGACAAAATGAAATTACACTTTTCTCTTCTTCTGAAAGTAGACTTTAAAAGCATATACATTATAACAGTGCTATAGCTCAAAATATAAATGATGATAACACCATCGATTTTCTTGCATATTTTTGTGTTTTATAGAGCCTGGATAGTTTAGTGGGTAGAGTATCACATGAGTCTTTTGAAAAAACAATCTATCACTTATCTATGACTGAAACTCTCTTTGAAACTAAGGTAAATAGTTGATAGAGCATCACACTTTCGATCTGAGGGTACCTGTTCAGGTGTAAGTCTTTTGAAAAACAACCTATCACTTATCCATGACTGAAACTCTCTTTGAAACTAAGAACTAGTCCATGCTTTTAAGATTTCCTGGATGTCAGAACAAAATTTAAACTTTATGCCTTAAAAAAGAAAAATGTATGATCTAACAATGTCTTGACTGTTTAAACTTTAGCACCGTAGCTGATTTTATCAAGTCAAAATAACTTTATACTTTTCTTGTCTAAGTAACCCTTGAAACCACATAACAAAGCACTCCAGGTCAGAATATATATGAGAAGGAGAGAAACGCCGATTTTCCCGCACACGTTTAGGTTTTGGAGAGCCTGGATAGCTCAGTCGGTAGAGCATCAGACTTTTAATCTGAGGGTCCAGTGTTCAAGTCCCTGTTCAGGCGTGTGTCTTTTAGAAATCAAGACGTTTCACTTATTTATGATTTGAACATTACGTAGATTTCATACTCTAAAAAAATTATTGGATTAATGATGTAACTTTATGTCTTAAGGATAGAATTAAGTATGATCTAATGATGTCTTGCCGCCTCAAACTTTAGCAGCCTAGAGAATTTCATTAAGACAAAATGAAATTACACTTTTCTCTTCTTCTGAAAGTAGACTTTAAAAGCATATACATTATAACAGTGCTATAGCTCAAAATATAAATGATGATAACACCATCGATTTTCTTGCATATTTTTGTGTTTTATAGAGCCTGGATAGTTTAGTGGGTAGAGTATCACATGAGTCTTTTGAAAAAACAATCTATCACTTATCTATGACTGAAACTCTCTTTGAAACTAAGGTAAATAGTTGATAGAGCATCACACTTTCGATCTGAGGGTACCTGTTCAGGTGTAAGTCTTTTGAAAAACAACCTATCACTTATCCATGACTGAAACTCTCTTTGAAACTAAGAACTAGTCCATGCTTTTAAGATTTCCTGGATGTCAGAACAAAATGTAAACTTTATGCCTTAAAAAAGAAAAATGTATGATCTAACAATGTCTTGACTCTTTAAACTTTAGCACCGTAGCTGATTTTATCAAGTCAAAATAACTTTATACTTTTCTTGTCTAAGTAACCCTTGAAACCACATAACAAAGCACTCCAGGTCAGAATATATATGAGAAGGAGAGAAACGCCGATTTTCCCGCACACGTTTTGGTTTTGGAGAGCCTGGATAGCTCAGTCGGTAGAGCATCAGACTTTTAATCTGAGGGTCCAGGGTTCAAGTCCCTGTTCAGGCATGTGTCTTTTAGAAATCAAGACGTTTCACTTATTTATGATTTGAACATTACGTAGATTTCATACTCTAAAAAAATTATTGGATTAATGATGTAACTTTATGTCTTAAGGATAGAATTAAGTATGATCTAATGATGTCTTGCCGCCTCAAACTTTAGCAGCCTAGAGAATTTCATTAAGACAAAATGAAATTACACTTTTCTCTTCTTCTGAAAGTAGACTTTAAAAGCATATACATTATAACAGTGCTATAGCTCAAAATATAAATGATGATAACACCATCGATTTTCTTGCATATTTTTGTGTTTTATAGAGCCTGGATAGTTTAGTGGGTAGAGTATCACATGAGTCTTTTGAAAAAACAATCTATCACTTATCTATGACTGAAACTCTCTTTGAAACTAAGGTAAATAGTTGATAGAGCATCACACTTTCGATCTGAGGGTACCTGTTCAGGTGTAAGTCTTTTGAAAAACAACCTATCACTTATCCATGACTGAAACTCTCTTTGAAACTAAGAACTAGTCCATGCTTTTAAGATTTCCTGGATGTCAGAACAAAATTTAAACTTTATGCCTTAAAAAAGAAAAATGTATGATCTAACAATGTCTTGACTGTTTAAACTTTAGCACCGTAGCTGATTTTATCAAGTCAAAATAACTTTATACTTTTCTTGTCTAAGTAACCCTTGAAACCACATAACAAAGCACTCCAGGTCAGAATATATATGAGAAGGAGAGAAACGCCGATTTTCCCGCACACGTTTAGGTTTTGGAGAGCCTGGATAGCTCAGTCGGTAGAGCATCAGACTTTTAATCTGAGGGTCCAGTGTTCAAGTCCCTGTTCAGGCGTGTGTCTTTTAGAAATCAAGACGTTTCACTTATTTATGATTTGAACATTACGTAGATTTCATACTCTAAAAAAATTATTGGATTAATGATGTAACTTTATGTCTTAAGGATAGAATTAAGTATGATCTAATGATGTCTTGCCGCCTCAAACTTTAGCAGCCTAGAGAATTTCATTAAGACAAAATGAAATTACACTTTTCTCTTCTTCTGAAAGTAGACTTTAAAAGCATATACATTATAACAGTGCTATAGCTCAAAATATAAATGATGATAACACCATCGATTTTCTTGCATATTTTTGTGTTTTATAGAGCCTGGATAGTTTAGTGGGTAGAGTATCACATGAGTCTTTTGAAAAAACAATCTATCACTTATCTATGACTGAAACTCTCTTTGAAACTAAGGTAAATAGTTGATAGAGCATCACACTTTCGATCTGAGGGTACCTGTTCAGGTGTAAGTCTTTTGAAAAACAACCTATCACTTATCCATGACTGAAACTCTCTTTGAAACTAAGAACTAGTCCATGCTTTTAAGATTTCCTGGATGTCAGAACAAAATTTAAACTTTATGCCTTAAAAAAGAAAAATGTATGATCTAACAATGTCTTGACTCTTTAAACTTTAGCACCGTAGCTGATTTTATCAAGTCAAAATAACTTTATACTTTTCTTGTCTAAGTAACCCTTGAAACCACATAACAAAGCACTCCAGGTCAGAATATATATGAGAAGGAGAGAAACGCCGATTTTCCCGCACACGTTTTGGTTTTGGAGAGCCTGGATAGCTCAGTCGGTAGAGCATCAGACTTTTAATCTGAGGGTCCAGGGTTCAAGTCCCTGTTCAGGCGTGTTTCTTTTAGAAATCAAGACGTTTCACTTATTTATGATTTGAACATTACGTAGATTTCATACTCTAAAAAAATTATTGGATTAATGATGTAACTTTATGTCTTAAGGATAGAATTAAGTATGATCTAATGATGTCTTGCCGCCTCAAACTTTAGCAGCCTAGAGAATTTCATTAAGACAAAATGAAATTACACTTTTCTCTTCTTCTGAAAGTAGACTTTAAAAGCATATACATTATAACAGTGCTATAGCTCAAAATATAAATGATGATAACACCATCGATTTTCTTGCATATTTTTGTGTTTTATAGAGCCTGGATAGTTTAGTGGGTAGAGTATCACATGAGTCTTTTGAAAAAACAATCTATCACTTATCTATGACTGAAACTCTCTTTGAAACTAAGGTAAATAGTTGATAGAGCATCACACTTTCGATCTGAGGGTACCTGTTCAGGTGTAAGTCTTTTGAAAAACAACCTATCACTTATCCATGACTGAAACTCTCTTTGAAACTAAGAACTAGTCCATGCTTTTAAGATTTCCTGGATGTCAGAACAAAATTTAAACTTTATGCCTTAAAAAAGAAAAATGTATGATCTAACAATGTCTTGACTCTTTAAACTTTAGCACCGTAGCTGATTTTATCAAGTCAAAATAACTTTATACTTTTCTTGTCTAAGTAACCCTTGAAACCACATAACAAAGCACTCCAGGTCAGAATATATATGAGAAGGAGAGAAACGCCGATTTTCCCGCACACGTTTAGGTTTTGGAGAGCCTGGATAGCTCAGTCGGTAGAGCATCAGACTTTTAATCTGAGGGTCCAGGGTTCAAGTCCCTGTTCAGGCGTGTGTCTTTTAGAAATCAAGACGTTTCACTTATTTATGATTTGAACATTACGTAGATTTCATACTCTAAAAAAATTATTGGATTAATGATGTAACTTTATGTCTTAAGGATAGAATTAAGTATGATCTAATGATGTCTTGCCGCCTCAAACTTTAGCAGCCTAGAGAATTTCATTAAGACAAAATGAAATTACACTTTTCTCTTCTTCTGAAAGTAGACTTTAAAAGCATATACATTATAACAGTGCTATAGCTCAAAATATAAATGATGATAACACCATCGATTTTCTTGCATATTTTTGTGTTTTATAGAGCCTGGATAGTTTAGTGGGTAGAGTATCACATGAGTCTTTTGAAAAAACAATCTATCACTTATCTATGACTGAAACTCTCTTTGAAACTAAGGTAAATAGTTGATAGAGCATCACACTTTCGATCTGAGGGTACCTGTTCAGGTGTAAGTCTTTTGAAAAACAACCTATCACTTATCCATGACTGAAACTCTCTTTGAAACTAAGAACTAGTCCATGCTTTTAAGATTTCCTGGATGTCAGAACAAAATTTAAACTTTATGACTTAAAAAAGAAAAATGTATGATCTAACAATGTCTTGACTGTTTAAACTTTAGCACCGTAGCTGATTTTATCAAGTCAAAATAACTTTATACTTTTCTTGTCTAAGTAACCCTTGAAACCACATAACAAAGCACTCCAGGTCAGAATATATATGAGAAGGAGAGAAACGCCGATTTTCCCGCACACGTTTAGGTTTTGGAGAGCCTGGATAGCTCAGTCGGTAGAGCATCAGACTTTTAATCTGAGGGTCCAGTGTTCAAGTCCCTGTTCAGGCGTGTGTCTTTTAGAAATCAAGACGTTTCACTTATTTATGATTTGAACATTACGTAGATTTCATACTCTAAAAAAATTATTGGATTAATGATGTAACTTTATGTCTTAAGGATAGAATTAAGTATGATCTAATGATGTCTTGCCGCCTCAAACTTTAGCAGCCTAGAGAATTTCATTAAGACAAAATGAAATTACACTTTTCTCTTCTTCTGAAAGTAGACTTTAAAAGCATATACATTATAACAGTGCTATAGCTCAAAATATAAATGATGATAACACCATCGATTTTCTTGCATATTTTTGTGTTTTATAGAGCCTGGATAGTTTAGTGGGTAGAGTATCACATGAGTCTTTTGAAAAAACAATCTATCACTTATCTATGACTGAAACTCTCTTTGAAACTAAGGTAAATAGTTGATAGAGCATCACACTTTCGATCTGAGGGTACCTGTTCAGGTGTAAGTCTTTTGAAAAACAACCTATCACTTATCCATGACTGAAACTCTCTTTGAAACTAAGAACTAGTCCATGCTTTTAAGATTTCCTGGATGTCAGAACAAAATTTAAACTTTATGCCTTAAAAAAGAAAAATGTATGATCTAACAATGTCTTGACTCTTTAAACTTTAGCACCGTAGCTGATTTTATCAAGTCAAAATAACTTTATACTTTTCTTGTCTAAGTAACCCTTGAAACCACATAACAAAGCACTCCAGGTCAGAATATATATGAGAAGGAGAGAAACGCCGATTTTCCCGCACACGTTTTGGTTTTGGAGAGCCTGGATAGCTCAGTCGGTAGAGCATCAGACTTTTAATCTGAGGGTCCAGGGTTCAAGTCCCTGTTCAGGCGTGTGTCTTTTAGAAATCAAGACGTTTCACTTATTTATGATTTGAACATTACGTAGATTTCATACTCTAAAAAAATTATTGGATTAATGATGTAACTTTATGTCTTAAGGATAGAATTAAGTATGATCTAATGATGTCTTGCCGCCTCAAACTTTAGCAGCCTAGAGAATTTCATTAAGACAAAATGAAATTACACTTTTCTCTTCTTCTGAAAGTAGACTTTAAAAGCATATACATTATAACAGTGCTATAGCTCAAAATATAAATGATGATAACACCATCGATTTTCTTGCATATTTTTGTGTTTTATAGAGCCTGGATAGTTTAGTGGGTAGAGTATCACATGAGTCTTTTGAAAAAACAATCTATCACTTATCTATGACTGAAACTCTCTTTGAAACTAAGGTAAATAGTTGATAGAGCATCACACTTTCGATCTGAGGGTACCTGTTCAGGTGTAAGTCTTTTGAAAAACAACCTATCACTTATCCATGACTGAAACTCTCTTTGAAACTAAGAACTAGTCCATGCTTTTAAGATTTCCTGGATGTCAGAACAAAATTTAAACTTTATGCCTTAAAAAAGAAAAATGTATGATCTAACAATGTCTTGACTGTTTAAACTTTAGCACCGTAGCTGATTTTATCAAGTCAAAATAACTTTATACTTTTCTTGTCTAAGTAACCCTTGAAACCACATAACAAAGCACTCCAGGTCAGAATATATATGAGAAGGAGAGAAACGCCGATTTTCCCGCACACGTTTTGGTTTTGGAGAGCCTGGATAGCTCAGTCGGTAGAGCATCAGACTTTTAATCTGAGGGTCCAGGGTTCAAGTCCCTGTTCAGGCGTGTGTCTTTTAGAAATCAAGACGTTTCACTTATTTATGATTTGAACATTACGTAGATTTCATACTCTAAAAAAATTATTGGATTAATGATGTAACTTTATGTCTTAAGGATAGAATTAAGTATGATCTAATGATGTCTTGCCGCCTCAAACTTTAGCAGCCTAGAGAATTTCATTAAGACAAAATGAAATTACACTTTTCTCTTCTTCTGAAAGTAGACTTTAAAAGCATATACATTATAACAGTGCTATAGCTCAAAATATAAATGATGATAACACCATCGATTTTCTTGCATATTTTTGTGTTTTATAGAGCCTGGATAGTTTAGTGGGTAGAGTATCACATGAGTCTTTTGAAAAAACAATCTATCACTTATCTATGACTGAAACTCTCTTTGAAACTAAGGTAAATAGTTGATAGAGCATCACACTTTCGATCTGAGGGTACCTGTTCAGGTGTAAGTCTTTTGAAAAACAACCTATCACTTATCCATGACTGAAACTCTCTTTGAAACTAAGAACTAGTCCATGCTTTTAAGATTTCCTGGATGTCAGAACAAAATTTAAACTTTATGCCTTAAAAAAGAAAAATGTATGATCTAACAATGTCTTGACTGTTTAAACTTTAGCACCGTAGCTGATTTTATCAAGTCAAAATAACTTTATACTTTTCTTGTCTAAGTAACCCTTGAAACCACATAACAAAGCACTCCAGGTCAGAATATATATGAGAAGGAGAGAAACGCCGATTTTCCCGCACACGTTTTGGTTTTGGAGAGCCTGGATAGCTCAGTCGGTAGAGCATCAGACTTTTAATCTGAGGGTCCAGGGTTCAAGTCCCTGTTCAGGCGTGTGTCTTTTAGAAATCAAGACGTTTCACTTATTTATGATTTGAACATTACGTAGATTTCATACTCTAAAAAAATTATTGGATTAATGATGTAACTTTATGTCTTAAGGATAGAATTAAGTATGATCTAATGATGTCTTGCCGCCTCAAACTTTAGCAGCCTAGAGAATTTCATTAAGACAAAATGAAATTACACTTTTCTCTTCTTCTGAAAGTAGACTTTAAAAGCATATACATTATAACAGTGCTATAGCTCAAAATATAAATGATGATAACACCATCGATTTTCTTGCATATTTTTGTGTTTTATAGAGCCTGGATAGTTTAGTGGGTAGAGTATCACATGAGTCTTTTGAAAAAACAATCTATCACTTATCTATGACTGAAACTCTCTTTGAAACTAAGGTAAATAGTTGATAGAGCATCACACTTTCGATCTGAGGGTACCTGTTCAGGTGTAAGTCTTTTGAAAAACAACCTATCACTTATCCATGACTGAAACTCTCTTTGAAACTAAGAACTAGTCCATGCTTTTAAGATTTCCTGGATGTCAGAACAAAATTTAAACTTTATGCCTTAAAAAAGAAAAATGTATGATCTAACAATGTCTTGACTCTTTAAACTTTAGCACCGTAGCTGATTTTATCAAGTCAAAATAACTTTATACTTTTCTTGTCTAAGTAACCCTTGAAACCACATAACAAAGCACTCCAGGTCAGAATATATATGAGAAGGAGAGAAACGCCGATTTTCCCGCACACGTTTTGGTTTTGGAGAGCCTGGATAGCTCAGTCGGTAGAGCATCAGACTTTTAATCTGAGGGTCCAGGGTTCAAGTCCCTGTTCAGGCGTGTTTCTTTTAGAAATCAAGACGTTTCACTTATTTATGATTTGAACATTACGTAGATTTCATACTCTAAAAAAATTATTGGATTAATGATGTAACTTTATGTCTTAAGGATAGAATTAAGTATGATCTAATGATGTCTTGCCGCCTCAAACTTTAGCAGCCTAGAGAATTTCATTAAGACAAAATGAAATTACACTTTTCTCTTCTTCTGAAAGTAGACTTTAAAAGCATATACATTATAACAGTGCTATAGCTCAAAATATAAATGATGATAACACCATCGATTTTCTTGCATATTTTTGTGTTTTATAGAGCCTGGATAGTTTAGTGGGTAGAGTATCACATGAGTCTTTTGAAAAAACAATCTATCACTTATCTATGACTGAAACTCTCTTTGAAACTAAGGTAAATAGTTGATAGAGCATCACACTTTCGATCTGAGGGTACCTGTTCAGGTGTAAGTTTTTTGAAAAACAACCTATCACTTATCCATGACTGAAACTCTCTTTGAAACTAAGAACTAGTCCATGCTTTTAAGATTTCCTGGATGTCAGAACAAAATTTAAACTTTATGCCTTAAAAAAGAAAAATGTATGATCTAACAATGTCTTGACTGTTTAAACTTTAGCACCGTAGCTGATTTTATCAAGTCAAAATAACTTTATACTTTTCTTGTCTAAGTAACCCTTGAAACCACATAACAAAGCACTCCAGGTCAGAATATATATGAGAAGGAGAGAAACGCCGATTTTCCCGCACACGTTTTGGTTTTGGAGAGCCTGGATAGCTCAGTCGGTAGAGCATCAGACTTTTAATCTGAGGGTCCAGGGTTCAAGTCCCTGTTCAGGCGTGTGTCTTTTAGAAATCAAGACGTTTCACTTATTTATGATTTGAACATTACGTAGATTTCATACTCTAAAAAAATTATTGGATTAATGATGTAACTTTATGTCTTAAGGATAGAATTAAGTATGATCTAATGATGTCTTGCCGCCTCAAACTTTAGCAGCCTAGAGAATTTCATTAAGACAAAATGAAATTACACTTTTCTCTTCTTCTGAAAGTAGACTTTAAAAGCATATACATTATAACAGTGCTATAGCTCAAAATATAAATGATGATAACACCATCGATTTTCTTGCATATTTTTGTGTTTTATAGAGCCTGGATAGTTTAGTGGGTAGAGTATCACATGAGTCTTTTGAAAAAACAATCTATCACTTATCTATGACTGAAACTCTCTTTGAAACTAAGGTAAATAGTTGATAGAGCATCACACTTTCGATCTGAGGGTACCTGTTCAGGTGTAAGTCTTTTGAAAAACAACCTATCACTTATCCATGACTGAAACTCTCTTTGAAACTAAGAACTAGTCCATGCTTTTAAGATTTCCTGGATGTCAGAACAAAATTTAAACTTTATGCCTTAAAAAAGAAAAATGTATGATCTAACAATGTCTTGACTGTTTAAACTTTAGCACCGTAGCTGATTTTATCAAGTCAAAATAACTTTATACTTTTCTTGTCTAAGTAACCCTTGAAACCACATAACAAAGCACTCCAGGTCAGAATATATATGAGAAGGAGAGAAACGCCGATTTTCCCGCACACGTTTTGGTTTTGGAGAGCCTGGATAGCTCAGTCGGTAGAGCATCAGACTTTTAATCTGAGGGTCCAGGGTTCAAGTCCCTGTTCAGGCGTGTGTCTTTTAGAAATCAAGACGTTTCACATATTTATGATTTGAACATTACGTAGATTTCATACTCTAAAAAAATTATTGGATTAATGATGTAACTTTATGTCTTAAGGATAGAATTAAGTATGATCTAATGATGTCTTGCCGCCTCAAACTTTAGCAGCCTAGAGAATTTCATTAAGACAAAATGAAATTACACTTTTCTCTTCTTCTGAAAGTAGACTTTAAAAGCATATACATTATAACAGTGCTATAGCTCAAAATATAAATGATGATAACACCATCGATTTTCTTGCATATTTTTGTGTTTTATAGAGCCTGGATAGTTTAGTGGGTAGAGTATCACATGAGTCTTTTGAAAAAACAATCTATCACTTATCTATGACTGAAACTCTCTTTGAAACTAAGGTAAATAGTTGATAGAGCATCACACTTTCGATCTGAGGGTACCTGTTCAGGTGTAAGTCTTTTGAAAAACAACCTATCACTTATCCATGACTGAAACTCTCTTTGAAACTAAGAACTAGTCCATGCTTTTAAGATTTCCTGGATGTCAGAACAAAATTTAAACTTTATGCCTTAAAAAAGAAAAATGTATGATCTAACAATGTCTTGACTCTTTAAACTTTAGCACCGTAGCTGATTTTATCAAGTCAAAATAACTTTATACTTTTCTTGTCTAAGTAACCCTTGAAACCACATAACAAAGCACTCCAGGTCAGAATATATATGAGAAGGAGAGAAACGCCGATTTTCACGCACACGTTTTGGTTTTGGAGAGCCTGGATAGCTCAGTCGGTAGAGCATCAGACTTTTAATCTGAGGGTCCAGGGTTCAAGTCCCTGTTCAGGCGTGTGTCTTTTAGAAATCAAGACGTTTCACATATTTATGATTTGAACATTACGTAGATTTCATACTCTAAAAAAATTATTGGATTAATGATGTAACTTTATGTCTTAAGGATAGAATTAAGTATGATCTAATGATGTCTTGCCGCCTCAAACTTTAGCAGCCTAGAGAATTTCATTAAGACAAAATGAAATTACACTTTTCTCTTCTTCTGAAAGTAGACTTTAAAAGCATATACATTATAACAGTGCTATAGCTCAAAATATAAATGATGATAACACCATCGATTTTCTTGCATATTTTTGTGTTTTATAGAGCCTGGATAGTTTAGTGGGTAGAGTATCACATGAGTCTTTTGAAAAAACAATCTATCACTTATCTATGACTGAAACTCTCTTTGAAACTAAGGTAAATAGTTGATAGAGCATCACACTTTCGATCTGAGGGTACCTGTTCAGGTGTAAGTCTTTTGAAAAACAACCTATCACTTATCCATGACTGAAACTCTCTTTGAAACTAAGAACTAGTCCATGCTTTTAAGATTTCCTGGATGTCAGAACAAAATTTAAACTTTATGCCTTAAAAAAGAAAAATGTATGATCTAACAATGTCTTGACTGTTTAAACTTTAGCACCGTAGCTGATTTTATCAAGTCAAAATAACTTTATACTTTTCTTGTCTAAGTAACCCTTGAAACCACATAACAAAGCACTCCAGGTCAGAATATATATGAGAAGGAGAGAAACGCCGATTTTCCCGCACACGTTTTGGTTTTGGAGAGCCTGGATAGCTCAGTCGGTAGAGCATCAGACTTTTAATCTGAGGGTCCAGGGTTCAAGTCCCTGTTCAGGCGTGTGTCTTTTAGAAATCAAGACGTTTCACATATTTATGATTTGAACATTACGTAGATTTCATACTCTAAAAAAATTATTGGATTAATGATGTAACTTTATGTCTTAAGGATAGAATTAAGTATGATCTAATGATGTCTTGCCGCCTCAAACTTTAGCAGCCTAGAGAATTTCATTAAGACAAAATGAAATTACACTTTTCTCTTCTTCTGAAAGTAGACTTTAAAAGCATATACATTATAACAGTGCTATAGCTCAAAATATAAATGATGATAACACCATCGATTTTCTTGCATATTTTTGTGTTTTATAGAGCCTGGATAGTTTAGTGGGTAGAGTATCACATGAGTCTTTTGAAAAAACAATCTATCACTTATCTATGACTGAAACTCTCTTTGAAACTAAGGTAAATAGTTGATAGAGCATCACACTTTCGATCTGAGGGTACCTGTTCAGGTGTAAGTCTTTTGAAAAACAACCTATCACTTATCCATGACTGAAACTCTCTTTGAAACTAAGAACTAGTCCATGCTTTTAAGATTTCCTGGATGTCAGAACAAAATTTAAACTTTATGCCTTAAAAAAGAAAAATGTATGATCTAACAATGTCTTGACTCTTTAAACTTTAGCACCGTAGCTGATTTTATCAAGTCAAAATAACTTTATACTTTTCTTGTCTAAGTAACCCTTGAAACCACATAACAAAGCACTCCAGGTCAGAATATATATGAGAAGGAGAGAAACGCCGATTTTCACGCACACGTTTTGGTTTTGGAGAGCCTGGATAGCTCAGTCGGTAGAGCATCAGACTTTTAATCTGAGGGTCCAGGGTTCAAGTCCCTGTTCAGGCGTGTGTCTTTTAGAAATCAAGACGTTTCACATATTTATGATTTGAACATTACGTAGATTTCATACTCTAAAAAAATTATTGGATTAATGATGTAACTTTATGTCTTAAGGATAGAATTAAGTATGATCTAATGATGTCTTGCCGCCTCAAACTTTAGCAGCCTAGAGAATTTCATTAAGACAAAATGAAATTACACTTTTCTCTTCTTCTGAAAGTAGACTTTAAAAGCATATACATTATAACAGTGCTATAGCTCAAAATATAAATGATGATAACACCATCGATTTTCTTGCATATTTTTGTGTTTTATAGAGCCTGGATAGTTTAGTGGGTAGAGTATCACATGAGTCTTTTGAAAAAACAATCTATCACTTATCTATGACTGAAACTCTCTTTGAAACTAAGGTAAATAGTTGATAGAGCATCACACTTTCGATCTGAGGGTACCTGTTCAGGTGTAAGTCTTTTGAAAAACAACCTATCACTTATCCATGACTGAAACTCTCTTTGAAACTAAGAACTAGTCCATGCTTTTAAGATTTCCTGGATGTCAGAACAAAATTTAAACTTTATGCCTTAAAAAAGAAAAATGTATGATCTAACAATGTCTTGACTCTTTAAACTTTAGCACCGTAGCTGATTTTATCAAGTCAAAATAACTTTATACTTTTCTTGTCTAAGTAACCCTTGAAACCACATAACAAAGCACTCCAGGTCAGAATATATATGAGAAGGAGAGAAACGCCGATTTTCCCGCACACGTTTTGGTTTTGGAGAGCCTGGATAGCTCAGTCGGTAGAGCATCAGACTTTTAATCTGAGGGTCCAGGGTTCAAGTCCCTGTTCAGGCGTGTGTCTTTTAGAAATCAAGACGTTTCACATATTTATGATTTGAACATTACGTAGATTTCATACTCTAAAAAAATTATTGGATTAATGATGTAACTTTATGTCTTAAGGATAGAATTAAGTATGATCTAATGATGTCTTGCCGCCTCAAACTTTAGCAGCCTAGAGAATTTCATTAAGACAAAATGAAATTACACTTTTCTCTTCTTCTGAAAGTAGACTTTAAAAGCATATACATTATAACAGTGCTATAGCTCAAAATATAAATGATGATAACACCATCGATTTTCTTGCATATTTTTGTGTTTTATAGAGCCTGGATAGTTTAGTGGGTAGAGTATCACATGAGTCTTTTGAAAAAACAATCTATCACTTATCTATGACTGAAACTCTCTTTGAAACTAAGGTAAATAGTTGATAGAGCATCACACTTTCGATCTGAGGGTACCTGTTCAGGTGTAAGTCTTTTGAAAAACAACCTATCACTTATCCATGACTGAAACTCTCTTTGAAACTAAGAACTAGTCCATGCTTTTAAGATTTCCTGGATGTCAGAACAAAATTTAAACTTTATGCCTTAAAAAAGAAAAATGTATGATCTAACAATGTCTTGACTCTTTAAACTTTAGCACCGTAGCTGATTTTATCAAGTCAAAATAACTTTATACTTTTCTTGTCTAAGTAACCCTTGAAACCACATAACAAAGCACTCCAGGTCAGAATATATATGAGAAGGAGAGAAACGCCGATTTTCCCGCACACGTTTAGGTTTTGGAGAGCCTGGATAGCTCAGTCGGTAGAGCATCAGACTTTTAATCTGAGGGTCCAGTGTTCAAGTCCCTGTTCAGGCGTGTGTCTTTTAGAAATCAAGACGTTTCACTTATTTATGATTTGAACATTACGTAGATTTCATACTCTAAAAAAATTATTGGATTAATGATGTAACTTTATGTCTTAAGGATAGAATTAAGTATGATCTAATGATGTCTTGCCGCCTCAAACTTTAGCAGCCTAGAGAATTTCATTAAGACAAAATGAAATTACACTTTTCTCTTCTTCTGAAAGTAGACTTTAAAAGCATATACATTATAACAGTGCTATAGCTCAAAATATAAATGATGATAACACCATCGATTTTCTTGCATATTTTTGTGTTTTATAGAGCCTGGATAGTTTAGTGGGTAGAGTATCACATGAGTCTTTTGAAAAAACAATCTATCACTTATCTATGACTGAAACTCTCTTTGAAACTAAGGTAAATAGTTGATAGAGCATCACACTTTCGATCTGAGGGTACCTGTTCAGGTGTAAGTCTTTTGAAAAACAACCTATCACTTATCCATGACTGAAACTCTCTTTGAAACTAAGAACTAGTCCATGCTTTTAAGATTTCCTGGATGTCAGAACAAAATTTAAACTTTATGCCTTAAAAAAGAAAAATGTATGATCTAACAATGTCTTGACTCTTTAAACTTTAGCACCGTAGCTGATTTTATCAAGTCAAAATAACTTTATACTTTTCTTGTCTAAGTAACCCTTGAAACCACATAACAAAGCACTCCAGGTCAGAATATATATGAGAAGGAGAGAAACGCCGATTTTCCCGCACACGTTTTGGTTTTGGAGAGCCTGGATAGCTCAGTCGGTAGAGCATCAGACTTTTAATCTGAGGGTCCAGGGTTCAAGTCCCTGTTCAGGCGTGTGTCTTTTAGAAATCAAGACGTTTCACTTATTTATGATTTGAACATTACGTAGATTTCATACTCTAAAAAAATTATTGGATTAATGATGTAACTTTATGTCTTAAGGATAGAATTAAGTATGATCTAATGATGTCTTGCCGCCTCAAACTTTAGCAGCCTAGAGAATTTCATTAAGACAAAATGAAATTACACTTTTCTCTTCTTCTGAAAGTAGACTTTAAAAGCATATACATTATAACAGTGCTATAGCTCAAAATATAAATGATGATAACACCATCGATTTTCTTGCATATTTTTGTGTTTTATAGAGCCTGGATAGTTTAGTGGGTAGAGTATCACATGAGTCTTTTGAAAAAACAATCTATCACTTATCTATGACTGAAACTCTCTTTGAAACTAAGGTAAATAGTTGATAGAGCATCACACTTTCGATCTGAGGGTACCTGTTCAGGTGTAAGTCTTTTGAAAAACAACCTATCACTTATCCATGACTGAAACTCTCTTTGAAACTAAGAACTAGTCCATGCTTTTAAGATTTCCTGGATGTCAGAACAAAATTTAAACTTTATGCCTTAAAAAAGAAAAATGTATGATCTAACAATGTCTTGACTGTTTAAACTTTAGCACCGTAGCTGATTTTATCAAGTCAAAATAACTTTATACTTTTCTTGTCTAAGTAACCCTTGAAACCACATAACAAAGCACTCCAGGTCAGAATATATATGAGAAGGAGAGAAACGCCGATTTTCCCGCACACGTTTAGGTTTTGGAGAGCCTGGATAGCTCAGTCGGTAGAGCATCAGACTTTTAATCTGAGGGTCCAGTGTTCAAGTCCCTGTTCAGGCGTGTGTCTTTTAGAAATCAAGACGTTTCACTTATTTATGATTTGAACATTACGTAGATTTCATACTCTAAAAAAATTATTGGATTAATGATGTAACTTTATGTCTTAAGGATAGAATTAAGTATGATCTAATGATGTCTTGCCGCCTCAAACTTTAGCAGCCTAGAGAATTTCATTAAGACAAAATGAAATTACACTTTTCTCTTCTTCTGAAAGTAGACTTTAAAAGCATATACATTATAACAGTGCTATAGCTCAAAATATAAATGATGATAACACCATCGATTTTCTTGCATATTTTTGTGTTTTATAGAGCCTGGATAGTTTAGTGGGTAGAGTATCACATGAGTCTTTTGAAAAAACAATCTATCACTTATCTATGACTGAAACTCTCTTTGAAACTAAGGTAAATAGTTGATAGAGCATCACACTTTCGATCTGAGGGTACCTGTTCAGGTGTAAGTCTTTTGAAAAACAACCTATCACTTATCCATGACTGAAACTCTCTTTGAAACTAAGAACTAGTCCATGCTTTTAAGATTTCCTGGATGTCAGAACAAAATTTAAACTTTATGCCTTAAAAAAGAAAAATGTATGATCTAACAATGTCTTGACTCTTTAAACTTTAGCACCGTAGCTGATTTTATCAAGTCAAAATAACTTTATACTTTTCTTGTCTAAGTAACCCTTGAAACCACATAACAAAGCACTCCAGGTCAGAATATATATGAGAAGGAGAGAAACGCCGATTTTCCCGCACACGTTTTGGTTTTGGAGAGCCTGGATAGCTCAGTCAGTAGAGCATCAGACTTTTAATCTGAGGGTCCAGGGTTCAAGTCCCTGTTCAGGCGTGTTTCTTTTAGAAATCAAGACGTTTCACTTATTTATGATTTGAACATTACGTAGATTTCATACTCTAAAAAAATTATTGGATTAATGATGTAACTTTATGTCTTAAGGATAGAATTAAGTATGATCTAATGATGTCTTGCCGCCTCAAACTTTAGCAGCCTAGAGAATTTCATTAAGACAAAATGAAATTACACTTTTCTCTTCTTCTGAAAGTAGACTTTAAAAGCATATACATTATAACAGTGCTATAGCTCAAAATATAAATGATGATAACACCATCGATTTTCTTGCATATTTTTGTGTTTTATAGAGCCTGGATAGTTTAGTGGGTAGAGTATCACATGAGTCTTTTGAAAAAACAATCTATCACTTATCTATGACTGAAACTCTCTTTGAAACTAAGGTAAATAGTTGATAGAGCATCACACTTTCGATCTGAGGGTACCTGTTCAGGTGTAAGTTTTTTGAAAAACAACCTATCACTTATCCATGACTGAAACTCTCTTTGAAACTAAGAACTAGTCCATGCTTTTAAGATTTCCTGGATGTCAGAACAAAATTTAAACTTTATGCCTTAAAAAAGAAAAATGTATGATCTAACAATGTCTTGACTGTTTAAACTTTAGCACCGTAGCTGATTTTATCAAGTCAAAATAACTTTATACTTTTCTTGTCTAAGTAACCCTTGAAACCACATAACAAAGCACTCCAGGTCAGAATATATATGAGAAGGAGAGAAACGCCGATTTTCCCGCACACGTTTAGGTTTTGGAGAGCCTGGATAGCTCAGTCGGTAGAGCATCAGACTTTTAATCTGAGGGTCCAGGGTTCAAGTCCCTGTTCAGGCGTGTGTCTTTTAGAAATCAAGACGTTTCACTTATTTATGATTTGAACATTACGTAGATTTCATACTCTAAAAAAATTATTGGATTAATGATGTAACTTTATGTCTTAAGGATAGAATTAAGTATGATCTAATGATGTCTTGCCGCCTCAAACTTTAGCAGCCTAGAGAATTTCATTAAGACAAAATGAAATTACACTTTTCTCTTCTTCTGAAAGTAGACTTTAAAAGCATATACATTATAACAGTGCTATAGCTCAAAATATAAATGATGATAACACCATCGATTTTCTTGCATATTTTTGTGTTTTATAGAGCCTGGATAGTTTAGTGGGTAGAGTATCACATGAGTCTTTTGAAAAAACAATCTATCACTTATCTATGACTGAAACTCTCTTTGAAACTAAGGTAAATAGTTGATAGAGCATCACACTTTCGATCTGAGGGTACCTGTTCAGGTGTAAGTCTTTTGAAAAACAACCTATCACTTATCCATGACTGAAACTCTCTTTGAAACTAAGAACTAGTCCATGCTTTTAAGATTTCCTGGATGTCAGAACAAAATTTAAACTTTATGACTTAAAAAAGAAAAATGTATGATCTAACAATGTCTTGACTGTTTAAACTTTAGCACCGTAGCTGATTTTATCAAGTCAAAATAACTTTATACTTTTCTTGTCTAAGTAACCCTTGAAACCACATAACAAAGCACTCCAGGTCAGAATATATATGAGAAGGAGAGAAACGCCGATTTTCCCGCACACGTTTAGGTTTTGGAGAGCCTGGATAGCTCAGTCGGTAGAGCATCAGACTTTTAATCTGAGGGTCCAGTGTTCAAGTCCCTGTTCAGGCGTGTGTCTTTTAGAAATCAAGACGTTTCACTTATTTATGATTTGAACATTACGTAGATTTCATACTCTAAAAAAATTATTGGATTAATGATGTAACTTTATGTCTTAAGGATAGAATTAAGTATGATCTAATGATGTCTTGCCGCCTCAAACTTTAGCAGCCTAGAGAATTTCATTAAGACAAAATGAAATTACACTTTTCTCTTCTTCTGAAAGTAGACTTTAAAAGCATATACATTATAACAGTGCTATAGCTCAAAATATAAATGATGATAACACCATCGATTTTCTTGCATATTTTTGTGTTTTATAGAGCCTGGATAGTTTAGTGGGTAGAGTATCACATGAGTCTTTTGAAAAAACAATCTATCACTTATCTATGACTGAAACTCTCTTTGAAACTAAGGTAAATAGTTGATAGAGCATCACACTTTCGATCTGAGGGTACCTGTTCAGGTGTAAGTCTTTTGAAAAACAACCTATCACTTATCCATGACTGAAACTCTCTTTGAAACTAAGAACTAGTCCATGCTTTTAAGATTTCCTGGATGTCAGAACAAAATTTAAACTTTATGCCTTAAAAAAGAAAAATGTATGATCTAACAATGTCTTGACTCTTTAAACTTTAGCACCGTAGCTGATTTTATCAAGTCAAAATAACTTTATACTTTTCTTGTCTAAGTAACCCTTGAAACCACATAACAAAGCACTCCAGGTCAGAATATATATGAGAAGGAGAGAAACGCCGATTTTCCCGCACACGTTTTGCTTTTGGAGAGCCTGGATAGCTCAGTCGGTAGAGCATCAGACTTTTAATCTGAGGGTCCAGGGTTCAAGTCCCTGTTCAGGCGTGTGTCTTTTAGAAATCAAGACGTTTCACTTATTTATGATTTGAACATTACGTAGATTTCATACTCTAAAAAAATTATTGGATTAATGATGTAACTTTATGTCTTAAGGATAGAATTAAGTATGATCTAATGATGTCTTGCCGCCTCAAACTTTAGCAGCCTAGAGAATTTCATTAAGACAAAATGAAATTACACTTTTCTCTTCTTCTGAAAGTAGACTTTAAAAGCATATACATTATAACAGTGCTATAGCTCAAAATATAAATGATGATAACACCATCGATTTTCTTGCATATTTTTGTGTTTTATAGAGCCTGGATAGTTTAGTGGGTAGAGTATCACATGAGTCTTTTGAAAAAACAATCTATCACTTATCTATGACTGAAACTCTCTTTGAAACTAAGGTAAATAGTTGATAGAGCATCACACTTTCGATCTGAGGGTACCTGTTCAGGTGTAAGTCTTTTGAAAAACAACCTATCACTTATCCATGACTGAAACTCTCTTTGAAACTAAGAACTAGTCCATGCTTTTAAGATTTCCTGGATGTCAGAACAAAATTTAAACTTTATGCCTTAAAAAAGAAAAATGTATGATCTAACAATGTCTTGACTGTTTAAACTTTAGCACCGTAGCTGATTTTATCAAGTCAAAATAACTTTATACTTTTCTTGTCTAAGTAACCCTTGAAACCACATAACAAAGCACTCCAGGTCAGAATATATATGAGAAGGAGAGAAACGCCGATTTTCCCGCACACGTTTTGGTTTTGGAGAGCCTGGATAGCTCAGTCGGTAGAGCATCAGACTTTTAATCTGAGGGTCCAGGGTTCAAGTCCCTGTTCAGGCGTGTGTCTTTTAGAAATCAAGACGTTTCACTTATTTATGATTTGAACATTACGTAGATTTCATACTCTAAAAAAATTATTGGATTAATGATGTAACTTTATGTCTTAAGGATAGAATTAAGTATGATCTAATGATGTCTTGCCGCCTCAAACTTTAGCAGCCTAGAGAATTTCATTAAGACAAAATGAAATTACACTTTTCTCTTCTTCTGAAAGTAGACTTTAAAAGCATATACATTATAACAGTGCTATAGCTCAAAATATAAATGATGATAACACCATCGATTTTCTTGCATATTTTTGTGTTTTATAGAGCCTGGATAGTTTAGTGGGTAGAGTATCACATGAGTCTTTTGAAAAAACAATCTATCACTTATCTATGACTGAAACTCTCTTTGAAACTAAGGTAAATAGTTGATAGAGCATCACACTTTCGATCTGAGGGTACCTGTTCAGGTGTAAGTCTTTTGAAAAACAACCTATCACTTATCCATGACTGAAACTCTCTTTGAAACTAAGAACTAGTCCATGCTTTTAAGATTTCCTGGATGTCAGAACAAAATTTAAACTTTATGCCTTAAAAAAGAAAAATGTATGATCTAACAATGTCTTGACTCTTTAAACTTTAGCACCGTAGCTGATTTTATCAAGTCAAAATAACTTTATACTTTTCTTGTCTAAGTAACCCTTGAAACCACATAACAAAGCACTCCAGGTCAGAATATATATGAGAAGGAGAGAAACGCCGATTTTCCCGCACACGTTTTGGTTTTGGAGAGCCTGGATAGCTCAGTCGGTAGAGCATCAGACTTTTAATCTGAGGGTCCAGGGTTCAAGTCCCTGTTCAGGCGTGTTTCTTTTAGAAATCAAGACGTTTCACTTATTTATGATTTGAACATTACGTAGATTTCATACTCTAAAAAAATTATTGGATTAATGATGTAACTTTATGTCTTAAGGATAGAATTAAGTATGATCTAATGATGTCTTGCCGCCTCAAACTTTAGCAGCCTAGAGAATTTCATTAAGACAAAATGAAATTACACTTTTCTCTTCTTCTGAAAGTAGACTTTAAAAGCATATACATTATAACAGTGCTATAGCTCAAAATATAAATGATGATAACACCATCGATTTTCTTGCATATTTTTGTGTTTTATAGAGCCTGGATAGTTTAGTGGGTAGAGTATCACATGAGTCTTTTGAAAAAACAATCTATCACTTATCTATGACTGAAACTCTCTTTGAAACTAAGGTAAATAGTTGATAGAGCATCACACTTTCGATCTGAGGGTACCTGTTCAGGTGTAAGTTTTTTGAAAAACAACCTATCACTTATCCATGACTGAAACTCTCTTTGAAACTAAGAACTAGTCCATGCTTTTAAGATTTCCTGGATGTCAGAACAAAATTTAAACTTTATGCCTTAAAAAAGAAAAATGTATGATCTAACAATGTCTTGACTGTTTAAACTTTAGCACCGTAGCTGATTTTATCAAGTCAAAATAACTTTATACTTTTCTTGTCTAAGTAACCATTGAAACCACATAACAAAGCACTCCAGGTCAGAATAT
Source organism: Rhinoderma darwinii (assembly GCF_050947455.1). NCBI lineage: Eukaryota > Metazoa > Chordata > Amphibia > Anura > Rhinodermatidae > Rhinoderma > Rhinoderma darwinii. The sequence continues at coordinate 216,615,307 of NC_134687.1, read as the reverse complement.
ATATGAGAAGGAGAGAAACGCCGATTTTCCCGCACACGTTTTGGTTTTGGAGAGCCTGGATAGCTCAGTCGGTAGAGCATCAGACTTTTAATCTGAGGGTCCAGGGTTCAAGTCCCTGTTCAGGCGTGTGTCTTTTAGAAATCAAGACGTTTCACTTATTTATGATTTGAACATTACGTAGATTTCATACTCTAAAAAAATTATTGGATTAATGATGTAACTTTATGTCTTAAGGATAGAATTAAGTATGATCTAATGATGTCTTGCCGCCTCAAACTTTAGCAGCCTAGAGAATTTCATTAAGACAAAATGAAATTACACTTTTCTCTTCTTCTGAAAGTAGACTTTAAAAGCATATACATTATAACAGTGCTATAGCTCAAAATATAAATGATGATAACACCATCGATTTTCTTGCATATTTTTGTGTTTTATAGAGCCTGGATAGTTTAGTGGGTAGAGTATCACATGAGTCTTTTGAAAAAACAATCTATCACTTATCTATGACTGAAACTCTCTTTGAAACTAAGGTAAATAGTTGATAGAGCATCACACTTTCGATCTGAGGGTACCTGTTCAGGTGTAAGTCTTTTGAAAAACAACCTATCACTTATCCATGACTGAAACTCTCTTTGAAACTAAGAACTAGTCCATGCTTTTAAGATTTCCTGGATGTCAGAACAAAATTTAAACTTTATGCCTTAAAAAAGAAAAATGTATGATCTAACAATGTCTTGACTGTTTAAACTTTAGCACCGTAGCTGATTTTATCAAGTCAAAATAACTTTATACTTTTCTTGTCTAAGTAACCCTTGAAACCACATAACAAAGCACTCCAGGTCAGAATATATATGAGAAGGAGAGAAACGCCGATTTTCCCGCACACGTTTTGGTTTTGGAGAGCCTGGATAGCTCAGTCGGTAGAGCATCAGACTTTTAATCTGAGGGTCCAGGGTTCAAGTCCCTGTTCAGGCGTGTGTCTTTTAGAAATCAAGACGTTTCACTTATTTATGATTTGAACATTACGTAGATTTCATACTCTAAAAAAATTATTGGATTAATGATGTAACTTTATGTCTTAAGGATAGAATTAAGTATGATCTAATGATGTCTTGCCGCCTCAAACTTTAGCAGCCTAGAGAATTTCATTAAGACAAAATGAAATTACACTTTTCTCTTCTTCTGAAAGTAGACTTTAAAAGCATATACATTATAACAGTGCTATAGCTCAAAATATAAATGATGATAACACCATCGATTTTCTTGCATATTTTTGTGTTTTATAGAGCCTGGATAGTTTAGTGGGTAGAGTATCACATGAGTCTTTTGAAAAAACAATCTATCACTTATCTATGACTGAAACTCTCTTTGAAACTAAGGTAAATAGTTGATAGAGCATCACACTTTCGATCTGAGGGTACCTGTTCAGGTGTAAGTCTTTTGAAAAACAACCTATCACTTATCCATCCAAACACGAGAAAATAGAGCAGTTGAAGCTAATTCATATATAAAAATTGTTTAACCTTTATTCAACATATATCACAAACAATGTAAAAGTACAAAAAGATAAGACTCTAGTAAGAAATGGCGGAAGTAGTAATAAATATTGTTGCTGGTACGTTTACATGGGATAGCGAAGTAGCATGCAGTTGTTTGTATAGAGTGGTGTATACCTCCCCTCACAAGGAGAACATTTCCAACCTAGTGAGTGTGTAATAAGTCTATTACGCATGTAAACACAAAGGAGGATGAAGTAAAGTGACAGTGTATTTACAAAACAATAAGCATGACACCAGCCTTACCCATGGTCAGCAAGTTAGTTGATAATGTCCGCTCCTCCACATAGACCCCGACGCGCGTTTCGCCACAGGTGCTTCCTCAGGGGGTTGTGTGTCTATGTGCTCCCTTAAACGACCCTTAAATAGTCCCCATGACATGTGATTAGTGAGATGCATGACGGCGCATCACCACTGGAGCGACCGGAAGCGAGGCAGACCCCACATCCGCCTCCCGGCACGGCAGCACACATCCGGAATCCCGACGCGTGACGGGAGTTCCGGACATGCGCAATGCGCCCTTGGAGACGGAGGGGGAGTGCATCGCAACCAGCCGCCGCAGCGGACATGCGCACCGCACCCCAGCAAGAACTGTCAGTGAGTAGATCCAAGTGTTTTAAAATGTTTTAGTCTACGTGCCCGAGCTTCTTTCTAATGCATAAATCGCCTTGTATAAGTTTAGTGAAGGGGCTGTACTATATTGAATACTTTAGGAATCGTGTGTATAAATATGCAGGTGGCATGGAAAGTGCTACTGAAATCAGAAGCAACTATATGTGAAATTAGCATAATTAAAAAAATGTGAATTAATAACTGAGTGACAAAAGACATACATTAAGAACCCGGAAAAAAACCCCGAGTATGATTAAATATATAATAAATTGTGAAAACGAATGCACAGTACAGATGTACTGCAGTGTACAATATTAAAGTAAGTGACAATAAAATTTGAGAAGGGCAGAATATCCAAATAAGATACACATTAGCTGTACAGAATCATACACCAAGCTAGAGTTAAGAACATATTATTAACTAGACATATATTTGTATCTTCATGTTATTCATTCGTACTTATATTTATAACGTTGACCCCCCCCCCAAAATAGATTGTAATCCATGCCAATTAATATACAGTTTATAAACACAATACATACCCTCCATTGCATAAGCAATGAAGAAAGGTATTTAAACCGACTACACATTAGAAGCACAAGGACCAGAACAAAAACAATCCCCAATACATCTCTCTACAACATCCAACATCTATTTCAGATCAGACGTGTACAAGATGTTATTGACTTATATTAATTACCATGTACTTTTGGTTGGATACGTCCACTTCGACATGATTAATCAATTGTATAAAGACGATATGTTATGTTGCAGAGCACGAAATAATGCTCATGCATGACATTAATCCACCAAAAGAGCACATTGTTACAACGGACCACGAAAACATCAAGTATGATCTTCATCCAAAGATTCTGGGGATACTTCTCTTCTTCCAAGGATCGAAATAGGGGGCGCTAGGTGTCTAGAGCGCAATACCTAGTAAAAACACATATAAGACAGCACAAAATTAATATAAAATATTAAAAACGAATGGACGGTAGAGATTATAGGAATGGAACAAAGCTCAAATATTCATTGAGTCCCTGGGGTGTCATGGATCCCAGCATGACTATCCACTTACATTCCCTTTGTGCTAACACCTTTTTCACATTGCCCCCCCTGATGCCACAATGTATTCTGTCGATTCCTCTTACTGATAGTGATCTGGGGTTACAGCTATGATGTAACTTGAAGTGTCTAGCTATGGTTTTTAACTGAGTTAAATCTTCCACATCGCTAGCTCCCATGATATCACGTACATGTTCTCTTGTACGAATTCTCAGCTCTCTGGAGGTGAGTCCTACATATATTTTCGGGCATCCACATGTGGCATAATATACCACATGTGTCGTGCTGCATGAAATGTATTCTTTGATGTCAAATGTTCGTCCTCCATCTGCTGAGGAAAAGTTGGTTGCCCGGCAGATGTTAGCACAGGCTTTACAGTTACCACAGGGATAACATCCTTTTCTAGGTCCCCGAGAGCCAAAGGGGGATATCTGGCGTGGGACATAGTGGCTTCTAACAAGGAAGTCCTTCAAATTCATAGCTCTTCGAGCTGTCATCATAGGTCTTTCAGACAAATTCTGAGCCAATTGTGGTTCGGATTTGAGTATAGGCCAGTGTTTCTCCAAGATGGCTCTCATCTTGTTCCACTGGCCATTATACGTGGATATAAAACGTACCCCTGATTCACAGCTTTGTTGTTTTTTAGGTCTCAGAAGGTCGTGACGCAAAGTTGTTCTCGCTCTGTTATAGCCGGATTTGATGACTCTATTACTATATCCTCTCTCTCTGAATCTATTTCTCAAATCCAAGGATTGTTGTTCAAATAAGGCATCAGATGAACAGATCCGCTTCATCCTGAGGAACTGCCCAACAGGAATGGCTTTAATGGTGGACGGAGTATGGGCTGATGACGCATGCAGCAAGGAGTTAACCGATGTGGATTTACGAAATACGTCTGTATGTAGGAAGCCCTGAACATCAGAAAAAATCCGTATGTCCAGGAATTCCACATGATGACGATGGTATTTGTATGTCAATTTAATGTTAAAAGGATTTTGGTTAAGATGCTGCATGAAACTCATCAGACCAGACTCCGATCCTTGCCAAATAAAGAAAATATCGTCAATATAGCGTAGCCATATTTGCACCTGGTCGGCGGCATGGGCGCCGTCCCCCAGGAAAACCTGTCTCTCCCAGAGACCGAGAAACAGGTTCGCATAGGACGGCGCACATGCCGCACCCATCGCCGTGCCCTGCTTCTGCAAATAGAAACAGTCCTTGAAAATAAAAAGGTTATGGCTCAAAATAAATTCCAATAGTTCAAGAATGAAATCACATAGTTGGCCATCCCTGTTGCTGGTCCCCAGGAAAAAGCGGGCCGCCTCAAGTCCATCTTGATGCCTAATGCTCGTATAAAGTGACTCGATGTCGGCGGTCACCAAATACATGTCAGATTCAATTTGGATCCCATTGATCCTACCTAGGACGTCCGTCGTGTCCTTGACATAGGACGGCAGGTCATTAACCAAGGTTTTCAAATAGTAATCAATAAATTTGCATGCTGGATCACATAATCCATCAATCCCAGACACGATCGGGCGTCCCGGGGGATCAATGGGGTCCTTGTGGACCTTAGGCAAAAGATATAGAGTGGGGATTTTCGGATCGTTCATAATTAACCCATCGTGTATTTTTTTAGGGCTAATGCCTTCTTCGAAAGCCCCATCTACGATTCTCCTAAATTTCTGGGAGAAAAGATTAATTGGATTGGTTGGCAGTTTGTCGTATGTCGATCTATCACGTAACTGCCTAAAAACTTCCTTCTCGTATTTGGCTGTTGGCCAAACCACGACATTCCCCCCTTGTCCGCAGCCTTGAAGACTGCATCATCCATAGCCTGAAGTTCACTCAGTGCCTTCCTTTGGGTGTACGTAAGATTGTCATTGGTTTTATAGGTTGACAATCTCCTAAAGTCATCAGTAACCATTTTAGTAAAAATCTCCACCTGTGGGCATAAGGACAAGGGGGGGAATCTGGCAGATTTGGACACAACATTTGAAGGGAACCCACCTGGCACTTCAGCTGTTTGTTCATGTAAAAGTTCTTCTAGTGCCAACAAGGCCTCCCTTTCAGCATAACTATTAAATTCCACCGATCCCCTGCTATGTAGCTTTTTTAGCACCACCTTTCTTGAGAAGAGGTGTAAGTCCTTTAGAGCTGTGAAAAAATTAAAAGAATTGGTCGGTGAAAAGGTCAGACCCTTCTCTAGAACCTCACATTGGGCATCAGAGAGGACATGTGAAGAAAAGTTTTATTTATCACTTATCCATGACTGAAACTCTCTTTGAAACTAAGAACTAGTCAATGCTTTTAAGATTTCCTGGATGTCAGAACAAAATTTAAACTTTATGCCTTAAAAAAGAAAAATGTATGATCTAACAATGTCTTGACTGTTTAAACTTTAGCACCGTAGCTGATTTTATCAAGTCAAAATAACTTTATACTTTTCTTGTCTAAGTAACCCTTGAAACCACATAACAAAGCACTCCAGGTCAGAATATATATGAGAAGGAGAGAAACGCCGATTTTCCCGCACACGTTTTGGTTTTGGAGAGCCTGGATAGCTCAGTCGGTAGAGCATCAGACTTTTAATCTGAGGGTCCAGGGTTCAAGTCCCTGTTCAGGCGTGTGTCTTTTAGAAATCAAGACGTTTCACTTATTTATGATTTGAACATTACGTAGATTTCATACTCTAAAAAAATTATTGGATTAATGATGTAACTTTATGTCTTAAGGATAGAATTAAGTATGATCTAATGATGTCTTGCCGCCTCAAACTTTAGCAGCCTAGAGAATTTCATTAAGACAAGATGAAATTACACTTTTCTCTTCTTCTGAAAGTAGACTTTAAAAGCATATACATTATAACAGTGCTATAGCTCAAAATATAAATGATGATAACACCATCGATTTTCTTGCATATTTTTGTGTTTTATAGAGCCTGGATAGTTTAGTGGGTAGAGTATCACATGAGTCTTTGGAAAAAAGAATCTATCACTTATCTATGACTGAAACTCTCTTTGAAACTAAGGTAAATAGTTGATAGAGCATCACACTTTCGATCTGAGGGTACCTGTTCAGGTGTAAGTCTTTTGAAAAACAACCTATCACTTATCCATGACTGAAACTCTCTTTGAAACGAAGAACTAGTCCATGCTTTTAAGATTTCCTGGATGTCAGAACAAAATTTAAACTTTATGCCTTAAAAAAGAAAAATGTATGATCTAACAAAGTCTTGACTGTTTAAACTTTAGCACCGTAGCTGATTTTATCAAGTCAAAATAAGTTTATACTTTTCTTGTCTAAGTAACTCTTGAAACCACATAACAAAGCACTCCAGGTCAGAATATATATGAGAAGGAGAGAAACGCCGATTTTCCCGCACACGTTTTGGTTTTGGAGAGCCTGGATAGCTCAGTCGGTAGAGCATCAGACTTTTAATCTGAGGGTCCAGGGTTCAAGTCCCTGTTCAGGCATGTGTCTTTTAGAAATCAAGACATATCACTTATTTATGATTTGAACATTACGTAGATTTCATACTCTAAAAAAATTATTGGATTAATGATGTAACTTTATGTCTTAAGGATAGAATTAAGTATGATCTAATGATGTCTTGCCGCCTCAAACTTTAGCAGCCTAGAGAATTTCATTAAGACAAGATGAAATTACACTTTTCTCTTCTTCTGAAAGTAGACTTTAAAAGCATATACATTATAACAGTGCTATAGCTCAAAATATAAATGATGATAACACCATCGATTTTCTTGCATATTTTTGTGTTTTATAGAGCCTGGATAGTTTAGTGGGTAGAGTATCACATGAGTCTTTTGAAAAAACAATCTATCACTTATCTATGACTGAAACTCTCTTTGAAACTAAGGTAAATAGTTGATAGAGCATCACACTTTCGATCTCAGGGTACCTGTTCAGGTGTAAGTCTTTTGAAAAACAACCTATCACTTATCCATGACTGAAACTCTCTTTGAAACGAAGAACTAGTCCATGCTTTTAAGATTTCCTGGATGTCAGAACAAAATTTAAACTTTATGCCTTAAAAAAGAAAAATGTATGATCTAACAAAGTCTTGACTGTTTAAACTTTAGCACCGTAGCTGATTTTATCAAGTCAAAATAAGTTTATACTTTTCTTGTCTAAGTAACTCTTGAAACCACATAACAAAGCACTCCAGGTCAGAATATATATGAGAAGGAGAGAAACGCCGATTTTCCCGCACACGTTTTGGTTTTGGAGAGCCTGGATAGCTCAGTCGGTAGAGCATCAGACTTTTAATCTGAGGGTCCAGGGTTCAAGTCCCTGTTCAGGCATGTGTCTTTTAGAAATCAAGACATATCACTTATTTATGATTTGAACATTACGTAGATTTCATACTCTAAAAAAATTATTGGATTAATGATGTAACTTTATGTCTTAAGGATAGAATTAAGTATGATCTAATGATGTCTTGCCGCCTCAAACTTTAGCAGCCTAGAGAATTTCATTAAGACAAGATGAAATTACACTTTTCTCTTCTTCTGAAAGTAGACTTTAAAAGCATATACATTATAACAGTGCTATAGCTCAAAATATAAATGATGATAACACCATCGATTTTCTTGCATATTTTTGTGTTTTATAGAGCCTGGATAGTTTAGTGGGTAGAGTATCACATGAGTCTTTGGAAAAAAGAATCTATCACTTATCTATGACTGAAACTCTCTTTGAAACTAAGGTAAATAGTTGATAGAGCATCACACTTTCGATCTGAGGGTACCTGTTCAGGTGTAAGTCTTTTGAAAAACAACCTATCACTTATCCATGACTGAAACTCTCTTTGAAACGAAGAACTAGTCCATGCTTTTAAGATTTCCTGGATGTCAGAACAAAATTTAAACTTTATGCCTTAAAAAAGAAAAATGTATGATCTAACAAAGTCTTGACTGTTTAAACTTTAGCACCGTAGCTGATTTTATCAAGTCAAAATAAGTTTATACTTTTCTTGTCTAAGTAACTCTTGAAACCACATAACAAAGCACTCCAGGTCAGAATATATATGAGAAGGAGAGAAACGCCGATTTTCCCGCACACGTTTTGGTTTTGGAGAGCCTGGATAGCTCAGTCGGTAGAGCATCAGACTTTTAATCTGAGGGTCCAGGGTTCAAGTCCCTGTTCAGGCATGTGTCTTTTAGAAATCAAGACATATCACTTATTTATGATTTGAACATTACGTAGATTTCATACTCTAAAAAAATTATTGGATTAATGATGTAACTTTATGTCTTAAGGATAGAATTAAGTATGATCTAATGATGTCTTGCCGCCTCAAACTTTAGCAGCCTAGAGAATTTCATTAAGACAAGATGAAATTACACTTTTCTCTTCTTCTGAAAGTAGACTTTAAAAGCATATACATTATAACAGTGCTATAGCTCAAAATATAAATGATGATAACACCATCGATTTTCTTGCATATTTTTGTGTTTTATAGAGCCTGGATAGTTTAGTGGGTAGAGTATCACATGAGTCTTTTGAAAAAACAATCTATCACTTATCCATGACTGAAACTCTCTTTGAAACTAAGAACTAGTCCATGCTTTTAAGATTTCCTGGATGTCAGAACAAAATTTAAACTTTATGCCTTAAAAAAGAAAAATGTATGATCTAACAATGTCTTGACTGTTTAAACTTTAGCACCGTAGCTGATTTTATCAAGTCAAAATAAGTTTATACTTTTCTTGTCTAAGTAACTCTTGAAACCACATAACAAAGCACTCCAGGTCAGAATATATATGAGAAGGAGAGAAATGCAGATTTTCCCGCACATGTCTTGGTTTTGGAGAGCCTGGATAGCTCAGTCGGTAGAGCATCAGACTTTTAATCTGAGGGTCCAGGGTTCAAGTCCCTGTTCAGGCGTGTGTCTTTTAGAAATCAAGACATATCACTTATTTATGATTTGAACATTACGTAGATTTCATACTCTAAAAAAATTATTGGATTAATGATGTAACTTTATGTCTTAAGGATAGAATTAAGTATGATCTAATGATGTCTTGCCGCCTCAAACTTTAGCAGCCTAGAGAATTTCATTAAGACAAGATGAAATTACACTTTTCTCTTCTTCTGAAAGTAGACTTTAAAAGCATATACATTATAACAGTGCTATAGCTCAAAATATAAATGATGATAACACCATCGATTTTCTTGCATATTTTTGTGTTTTATAGAGCCTGGATAGTTTAGTGGGTAGAGTATCACATGAGTCTTTTGAAAAAACAATCTATCACTTATCTATGACTGAAACTCTCTTTGAAACTAAGGTAAATAGTTGATAGAGCATCACACTTTCGATCTCAGGGTACCTGTTCAGGTGTAAGTCTTTTGAAAAACAACCTATCACTTATCCATGACTGAAACTCTCTTTGAAACGAAGAACTAGTCCATGCTTTTAAGATTTCCTGGATGTCAGAACAAAATGTAAACTTTATGCCTTAAAAAAGAAAAATGTATGATCTAACAATGTCTTGACTGTTTAAACTTTAGCATCGTAGCTGATTTTATCAAGTCAAAATAACTTTATACTTTTCTTGTCTAAGTAACCCTTGAAACCACATAACAAAGCACTCCAGGTCAGAATATATATGAGAAGGAGAGAAACGCCGATTTTCCCGCACACGTTTTGGTTTTGGAGAGCCTGGATAGCTCAGTCGGTAGAGCGTCAGACTTTTAATCTGAGGGTCCATGGTTCAAGTCCCTGTTCAGGCGTGTGTCTTTTAGAAATCAAGACGTTTCACTTATTTATGATTTGAACATTACGTAGATTTCATACTCTAAAAAAATTATTGGATTAATGATGTAACTTTATGTCTTAAGGATAGAATTAAGTATGATCTAATGATGTCTTGCCGCCTCAAACTTTAGCAGCCTAGAGAATTTCATTAAGACAAAATGAAATTACACTTTTCTCTTCTTCTGAAAGTAGACTTTAAAAGCATATACATTATAACAGTGCTATAACTCAAAATATAAATGATGATAACACCATCGATTTTCTTGCATATTTTTGTGTTTTATAGAGCCTGGATAGTTTAGTGGGTAGAGTATCACATGAGTCTTTTGAAAAAACAATCTATCACTTATCTATGACTGAAACTCTCTTTGAAACTAAGGTAAATAGTTGATAGAGCATCACACTTTCGATCTGAGGGTACCTGTTCAGGTGTAAGTCTTTTGAAAAACAACCTATCACTTATCCATGACTGAAACTCTCTTTGAAACTAAGAACTAGTCCATGCTTTTAAGATTTCCTGGATGTCAGAACAAAATTTAAACTTTATGCCTTAAAAAAGAAAAATGTATGATCTAACAATGTCTTGACTGTTTAAACTTTAGCACCGTAGCTGATTTTATCAAGTCAAAATAAGTTTATACTTTTCTTGTCTAAGTAACTCTTGAAACCACATAACAAAGCACTCCAGGTCAGAATATATATGAGAAGGAGAGAAATGCAGATTTTCCCGCACATGTTTTGGTTTTGGTTTTGGTTTTGGTTTTGGAGAGCCTGGATAGCTCAGTCGGTAGAGCATCAGACTTTTAATCTGAGGGTCCAGGGTTCAAGTCCCTGTTCAGGCGTGTGTCTTTTAGAAATCAAGACATATCACTTATTTATGATTTGAACATTACGTAGATTTCATACTCTAAAAAAATTATTGGATTAATGATGTAACTTTATGTCTTAAGGATAGAATTAAGTATGATCTAATGATGTCTTGCCGCCTCAAACTTTAGCAGCCTAGAGAATTTCATTAAGACAAGATGAAATTACACTTTTCTCTTCTTCTGAAAGTAGACTTTAAAAGCATATACATTATAACAGTGCTATAGCTCAAAATATAAATGATGATAACACCATCGATTTTCTTGCATATTTTTGTGTTTTATAGAGCCTGGATAGTTTAGTGGGTAGAGTATCACATGAGTCTTTTGAAAAAACAATCTATCACTTATCTATGACTGAAACTCTCTTTGAAACTAAGGTAAATAGTTGATAGAGCATCACACTTTCGATCTCAGGGTACCTGTTCAGGTGTAAGTCTTTTGAAAAACAACCTATCACTTATCCATGACTGAAACTCTCTTTGAAACGAAGAACTAGTCCATGCTTTTAAGATTTCCTGGATGTCAGAACAAAATGTAAACTTTATGCCTTAAAAAAGAAAAATGTATGATCTAACAATGTCTTGACTGTTTAAACTTTAGCATCGTAGCTGATTTTATCAAGTCAAAATAACTTTATACTTTTCTTGTCTAAGTAACCCTTGAAACCACATAACAAAGCACTCCAGGTCAGAATATATATGAGAAGGAGAGAAACGCCGATTTTCCCGCACACGTTTTGGTTTTGGAGAGCCTGGATAGCTCAGTCGGTAGAGCGTCAGACTTTTAATCTGAGGGTCCATGGTTCAAGTCCCTGTTCAGGCGTGTGTCTTTTAGAAATCAAGACGTTTCACTTATTTATGATTTGAACATTACGTAGATTTCATACTCTAAAAAAATTATTGGATTAATGATGTAACTTTATGTCTTAAGGATAGAATTAAGTATGATCTAATGATGTCTTGCCGCCTCAAACTTTAGCAGCCTAGAGAATTTCATTAAGACAAAATGAAATTACACTTTTCTCTTCTTCTGAAAGTAGACTTTAAAAGCATATACATTATAACAGTGCTATAACTCAAAATATAAATGATGATAACACCATCGATTTTCTTGCATATTTTTGTGTTTTATAGAGCCTGGATAGTTTAGTGGGTAGAGTATCACATGAGTCTTTTGAAAAAACAATCTATCACTTATCTATGACTGAAACTCTCTTTGAAACTAAGGTAAATAGTTGATAGAGCATCACACTTTCGATCTGAGGGTACCTGTTCAGGTGTAAGTCTTTTGAAAAACAACCTATCACTTATCCATGACTGAAACTCTCTTTGAAACTAAGAACTAGTCCATGCTTTTAAGATTTCCTGGATGTCAGAACAAAATTTAAACTTTATGCCTTAAAAAAGAAAAATGTATGATCTAACAATGTCTTGACTGTTTAAACTTTAGCACCGTAGCTGATTTTATCAAGTCAAAATAAGTTTATACTTTTCTTGTCTAAGTAACTCTTGAAACCACATAACAAAGCACTCCAGGTCAGAATATATATGAGAAGGAGAGAAATGCAGATTTTCCCGCACATGTTTTGGTTTTGGAGAGCCTGGATAGCTCAGTCGGTAGAGCATCAGACTTTTAATCTGAGGGTCCAGGGTTCAAGTCCCTGTTCAGGCGTGTGTCTTTTAGAAATCAAGACATATCACTTATTTATGATTTGAACATTACGTAGATTTCATACTCTAAAAAAATTATTGGATTAATGATGTAACTTTATGTCTTAAGGATAGAATTAAGTATGATCTAATGATGTCTTGCCGCCTCAAACTTTAGCAGCCTAGAGAATTTCATTAAGACAAGATGAAATTACACTTTTCTCTTCTTCTGAAAGTAGACTTTAAAAGCATATACATTATAACAGTGCTATAGCTCAAAATATAAATGATGATAACACCATCGATTTTCTTGCATATTTTTGTGTTTTATAGAGCCTGGATAGTTTAGTGGGTAGAGTATCACATGAGTCTTTTGAAAAAACAATCTATCACTTATCTATGACTGAAACTCTCTTTGAAACTAAGGTAAATAGTTGATAGAGCATCACACTTTCGATCTCAGGGTACCTGTTCAGGTGTAAGTCTTTTGAAAAACAACCTATCACTTATCCATGACTGAAACTCTCTTTGAAACGAAGAACTAGTCCATGCTTTTAAGATTTCCTGGATGTCAGAACAAAATGTAAACTTTATGCCTTAAAAAAGAAAAATGTATGATCTAACAATGTCTTGACTGTTTAAACTTTAGCATCGTAGCTGATTTTATCAAGTCAAAATAACTTTATACTTTTCTTGTCTAAGTAACCCTTGAAACCACATAACAAAGCACTCCAGGTCAGAATATATATGAGAAGGAGAGAAACGCCGATTTTCCCGCACACGTTTTGGTTTTGGAGAGCCTGGATAGCTCAGTCGGTAGAGCGTCAGACTTTTAATCTGAGGGTCCAGGGTTCAAGTCCCTGTTCAGGCGTGTGTCTTTTAGAAATCAAGACGTTTCACTTATTTATGATTTGAACATTACGTAGATTTCATACTCTAAAAAAATTATTGGATTAATGATGTAACTTTATGTCTTAAGGATAGAATTAAGTATGATCTAATGATGTCTTGCCGCCTCAAACTTTAGCAGCCTAGAGAATTTCATTAAGACAAGATGAAATTACACTTTTCTCTTCTTCTGAAAGTAGACTTTAAAAGCATATACATTATAACAGTGCTATAGCTCAAAATATAAATGATGATAACACCATCGATTTTCTTGCATATTTTTGTGTTTTATAGAGCCTGGATAGTTTAGTGGGTAGAGTATCACATGAGTCTTTTGAAAAAACAATCTATCACTTATCTATGACTGAAACTCTCTTTGAAACTAAGGTAAATAGTTGATAGAGCATCACACTTTCGATCTCAGGGTACCTGTTCAGGTGTAAGTCTTTTGAAAAACAACCTATCACTTATCCATGACTGAAACTCTCTTTGAAACTAAGAACTAGTCAATGCTTTTAAGATTTCCTGGATGTCAGAACAAAATGTAAACTTTATGCCTTAAAAAAGAAAAATGTATGATCTAACAATGTCTTGACTGTTTAAACTTTAGCACCGTAGCTGATTTTATCAAGTCAAAATAACTTTATACTTTTCTTGTCTAAGTAACCCTTGAAACCACATAACAAAGCACTCCAGGTCAGAATATATATGAGAAGGAGAGAAACGCCGATTTTCCCGCACACGTTTTGGTTTTGGAGAGCCTGGATAGCTCAGTCGGTAGAGCATCAGACTTTTAATCTGAGGGTCCAGGGTTCAAGTCCCTGTTCAGGCGTGTGTCTTTTAGAAATCAAGACGTTTCACTTATTTATGATTTGAACATTACGTAGATTTCATACTCTAAAAAAATTATTGGATTAATGATGTAACTTTATGTCTTAAGGATAGAATTAAGTATGATCTAATGATGTCTTGCCGCCTCAAACTTTAGCAGCCTAGAGAATTTCATTAAGACAAAATGAAATTACACTTTTCTCTTCTTCTGAAAGTAGACTTTAAAAGCATATACATTATAACAGTGCTATAGCTCAAAATATAAATGATGATAACACCATCGATTTTCTTGCATATTTTTGTGTTTTATAGAGCCTGGATAGTTTAGTGGGTAGAGTATCACATGAGTCTTTTGAAAAAACAATCTATCACTTATCTATGACTGAAACTCTCTTTGAAACTAAGGTAAATAGTTGATAGAGCATCACACTTTCGATCTGAGGGTACCTGTTCAGGTGTAAGTCTTTTGAAAAACAACCTATCACTTATCCATGACTGAAACTCTCTTTGAAACTAAGAACTAGTCCATGCTTTTAAGATTTCCTGGATGTCAGAACAAAATGTAAACTTTATGCCTTAAAAAAGAAAAATGTATGATCTAACAATGTCTTGACTGTTTAAACTTTAGCATCGTAGCTGATTTTATCAAGTCAAAATAACTTTATACTTTTCTTGTCTAAGTAACCCTTGAAACCACATAACAAAGCACTCCAGGTCAGAATATATATGAGAAGGAGAGAAACGCCGATTTTCCCGCACACGTTTTGGTTTTGGAGAGCCTGGATAGCTCAGTCGGTAGAGCGTCAGACTTTTAATCTGAGGGTCCAGGGTTCAAGTCCCTGTTCAGGCGTGTGTCTTTTAGAAATCAAGACATATCACTTATTTATGATTTGAACATTACGTAGATTTCATACTCTAAAAAAATTATTGGATTAATGATGTAACTTTATGTCTTAAGGATAGAATTAAGTATGATCTAATGATGTCTTGCCACCTCAAACTTTAGCAGCCTAGAGAATTTCATTAAGACAAGATGAAATTACACTTTTCTCTTCTTCTGAAAGTAGACTTTAAAAGCATATACATTATAACAGTGCTATAGCTCAAAATATAAATGATGATAACACCATCGATTTTCTTGCATATTTTTGTGTTTTATAGAGCCTGGATAGTTTAGTGGGTAGAGTATCACATGAGTCTTTTGAAAAAACAATCTATCACTTATCTATGACTGAAACTCTCTTTGAAACTAAGGTAAATAGTTGATAGAGCATCACACTTTCGATCTCAGGGTACCTGTTCAGGTGTAAGTCTTTTGAAAAACAACCTATCACTTATCCATGACTGAAACTCTCTTTGAAACTAAGAACTAGTCAATGCTTTTAAGATTTCCTGGATGTCAGAACAAAATGTAAACTTTATGCCTTAAAAAAGAAAAATGTATGATCTAACAATGTCTTGACTGTTTAAACTTTAGCACCGTAGCTGATTTTATCAAGTCAAAATAACTTTATACTTTTCTTGTCTAAGTAACCCTTGAAACCACATAACAAAGCACTCCAGGTCAGAATATATATGAGAAGGAGAGAAACGCCGATTTTCCCGCACACGTTTTGGTTTTGGAGAGCCTGGATAGCTCAGTCGGTAGAGCATCAGACTTTTAATCTGAGGGTCCAGGGTTCAAGTCCCTGTTCAGGCGTGTGTCTTTTAGAAATCAAGACGTTTCACTTATTTATGATTTGAACATTACGTAGATTTCATACTCTAAAAAAATTATTGGATTAATGATGTAACTTTATGTCTTAAGGATAGAATTAAGTATGATCTAATGATGTCTTGCCGCCTCAAACTTTAGCAGCCTAGAGAATTTCATTAAGACAAAATGAAATTACACTTTTCTCTTCTTCTGAAAGTAGACTTTAAAAGCATATACATTATAACAGTGCTATAGCTCAAAATATAAATGATGATAACACCATCGATTTTCTTGCATATTTTTGTGTTTTATAGAGCCTGGATAGTTTAGTGGGTAGAGTATCACATGAGTCTTTTGAAAAAACAATCTATCACTTATCTATGACTGAAACTCTCTTTGAAACTAAGGTAAATAGTTGATAGAGCATCACACTTTCGATCTGAGGGTACCTGTTCAGGTGTAAGTCTTTTGAAAAACAACCTATCACTTATCCATGACTGAAACTCTCTTTGAAACTAAGAACTAGTCCATGCTTTTAAGATTTCCTGGATGTCAGAACAAAATGTAAACTTTATGCCTTAAAAAAGAAAAATGTATGATCTAACAATGTCTTGACTGTTTAAACTTTAGCATCGTAGCTGATTTTATCAAGTCAAAATAACTTTATACTTTTCTTGTCTAAGTAACCCTTGAAACCACATAACAAAGCACTCCAGGTCAGAATATATATGAGAAGGAGAGAAACGCCGATTTTCCCGCACACGTTTTGGTTTTGGAGAGCCTGGTTAGCTCAGTCGGTAGAGCGTCAGACTTTTAATCTGAGGGTCCATGGTTCAAGTCCCTGTTCAGGCGTGTGTCTTTTAGAAATCAAGACGTTTCACTTATTTATGATTTGAACATTACGTAGATTTCATACTCTAAAAAAATTATTGGATTAATGATGTAACTTTATGTCTTAAGGATAGAATTAAGTATGATCTAATGATGTCTTGCCGCCTCAAACTTTAGCAGCCTAGAGAATTTCATTAAGACAAAATGAAATTACACTTTTCTCTTCTTCTGAAAGTAGACTTTAAAAGCATATACATTATAACAGTGCTATAACTCAAAATATAAATGATGATAACACCATCGATTTTCTTGCATATTTTTGTGTTTTATAGAGCCTGGATAGTTTAGTGGGTAGAGTATCACATGAGTCTTTTGAAAAAACAATCTATCACTTATCTATGACTGAAACTCTCTTTGAAACTAAGGTAAATAGTTGATAGAGCATCACACTTTCGATCTGAGGGTACCTGTTCAGGTGTAAGTCTTTTGAAAAACAACCTATCACTTATCCATGACTGAAACTCTCTTTGAAACTAAGAACTAGTCCATGCTTTTAAGATTTCCTGGATGTCAGAACAAAATTTAAACTTTATGCCTTAAAAAAGAAAAATGTATGATCTAACAATGTCTTGACTGTTTAAACTTTAGCACCGTAGCTGATTTTATCAAGTCAAAATAAGTTTATACTTTTCTTGTCTAAGTAACTCTTGAAACCACATAACAAAGCACTCCAGGTCAGAATATATATGAGAAGGAGAGAAATGCAGATTTTCCCGCACATGT
The DNA here is from genome assembly GCF_050947455.1 of Rhinoderma darwinii. Lineage (NCBI taxonomy): Eukaryota > Metazoa > Chordata > Amphibia > Anura > Rhinodermatidae > Rhinoderma > Rhinoderma darwinii. The sequence continues at coordinate 216,597,740 of NC_134687.1, read as the reverse complement.
TTTGGTTTTGGAGAGCCTGGATAGCTCAGTCGGTAGAGCATCAGACTTTTAATCTGAGGGTCCAGGGTTCAAGTCCCTGTTCAGGCGTGTGTCTTTTAGAAATCAAGACATATCACTTATTTATGATTTGAACATTACGTAGATTTCATACTCTAAAAAAATTATTGGATTAATGATGTAACTTTATGTCTTAAGGATAGAATTAAGTATGATCTAATGATGTCTTGCCGCCTCAAACTTTAGCAGCCTAGAGAATTTCATTAAGACAAAATGAAATTACACTTTTCTCTTCTTCTGAAAGTAGACTTTAAAAGCATATACATTATAACAGTGCTATAGCTCAAAATATAAATGATGATAACACCATCGATTTTCTTGCATATTTTTGTGTTTTATAGAGCCTGGATAGTTTAGTGGGTAGAGTATCACATGAGTCTTTTGAAAAAACAATCTATCACTTATCTATGACTGAAACTCTCTTTGAAACTAAGGTAAATAGTTGATAGAGCATCACACTTTCGATCTCAGGGTACCTGTTCAGGTGTAAGTCTTTTGAAAAACAACCTATCACTTATCCATGACTGAAACTCTCTTTGAAACTAAGAACTAGTCCATGCTTTTAAGATTTCCTGGATGTCAGAACAAAATGTAAACTTTATGCCTTAAAAAAGAAAAATGTATGATCTAACAATGTCTTGACTGTTTAAACTTTAGCATCGTAGCTGATTTTATCAAGTCAAAATAACTTTATACTTTTCTTGTCTAAGTAACCCTTGAAACCACATAACAAAGCACTCCAGGTCAGAATATATATGAGAAGGAGAGAAACGCCGATTTTCCCGCACACGTTTTGGTTTTGGAGAGCCTGGATAGCTCAGTCGGTAGAGCGTCAGACTTTTAATCTGAGGGTCCATGGTTCAAGTCCCTGTTCAGGCGTGTGTCTTTTAGAAATCAAGACGTTTCACTTATTTATGATTTGAACATTACGTAGATTTCATACTCTAAAAAAATTATTGGATTAATGATGTAACTTTATGTCTTAAGGATAGAATTAAGTATGATCTAATGATGTCTTGCCGCCTCAAACTTTAGCAGCCTAGAGAATTTCATTAAGACAAAATGAAATTACACTTTTCTCTTCTTCTGAAAGTAGACTTTAAAAGCATATACATTATAACAGTGCTATAACTCAAAATATAAATGATGATAACACCATCGATTTTCTTGCATATTTTTGTGTTTTATAGAGCCTGGATAGTTTAGTGGGTAGAGTATCACATGAGTCTTTTGAAAAAACAATCTATCACTTATCTATGACTGAAACTCTCTTTGAAACTAAGGTAAATAGTTGATAGAGCATCACACTTTCGATCTGAGGGTACCTGTTCAGGTGTAAGTCTTTTGAAAAACAACCTATCACTTATCCATGACTGAAACTCTCTTTGAAACTAAGAACTAGTCCATGCTTTTAAGATTTCCTGGATGTCAGAACAAAATTTAAACTTTATGCCTTAAAAAAGAAAAATGTATGATCTAACAATGTCTTGACTGTTTAAACTTTAGCACCGTAGCTGATTTTATCAAGTCAAAATAAGTTTATACTTTTCTTGTCTAAGTAACTCTTGAAACCACATAACAAAGCACTCCAGGTCAGAATATATATGAGAAGGAGAGAAATGCAGATTTTCCCGCACATGTTTTGGTTTTGGAGAGCCTGGATAGCTCAGTCGGTAGAGCATCAGACTTTTAATCTGAGGGTCCAGGGTTCAAGTCCCTGTTCAGGCGTGTGTCTTTTAGAAATCAAGACATATCACTTATTTATGATTTGAACATTACGTAGATTTCATACTCTAAAAAAATTATTGGATTAATGATGTAACTTTATGTCTTAACCCCTATCCGCACCAGGACGTAACTGTACGTCGTTGCAGGAAGTTACTTCCCGCACGAGGACGTACAGTTACTGAGTTAATCCCGGTGCACACTGTCGGCGACAGTGTGCACCGGGAACTAGGAGGTCAGCTGTCGCCGACAGCTGACACTCCCCTCTTGCCGGCCAGCGGTCCTTTGCCGCTGATTTCGGCGCATTAACCCCTTAAATTCGGCGATCGGGTGCAATCGCCGAATTTTAGGGGTTTCTAACATATCGGCAGACCCCCGTCCGAAATCGCGGGGTCTGCCGATAGTTAGTATGGCAAACGGAAGCCAAACAATGGCTTCCGGGTCTGCCATGGACAGAAGCCCATCAGGACCAACCTTCGGCTGGTCCTGATAGGCTTCCTGTCAGAGTGACAGAAAGTCACTGTGCCGTTCCCGATGCACACTGTCGGCGACAGTGTGCATCGGGAACTTGGAGATCAGCTGTCCCCGACAGCTGACACTCTCCAGTGTTGCCGATCAGCGGCTCATCGCCGCTGATTTCGGCAATTAACCCGTTACATGCGGGGCTCGATTGCGATCTCCGCATGTAGCGGGTTTGTAGCGCATCAGCAGCCCCCATGCAATCGTGGGGGCTTCTGATGCTTGTGATGGCACCTGGGGGCCAGACAACGGCCCCCAGGTCTGCCATGTATGTCAGCCTATGAGGATTAGCCTCTGCTGATCCTCGTAGACCAACTGTCAGAGTGACTGTGACGTCACACTGACAGTTGGAATACATTACACTACCTAGGTAGTATAATGTATTCTAGCAGCGATCAGAGCTGCAGGTCAAAAAAAGAAAGTGTAAAAAGTAAAAAAAAAAGTTAATAAACAAAAATATAAAGTGTAAAAAGTAAAAAAAAGTTAATAAAAATGTTTTATAAAAGTGTAAAAATAAAAGGTTTTGTTTTCCTATAATAAGTCATTTATTATAGGGAAAAAATGAAAACGTTAAAAAAAAGTACACATATTTGGTATCGCCGCGTTTGTAACGACCCAATCTATGAAACTATAATGTTAATTTTTCCGCACGGTGAACGCCGCAAACAAAATAAACTGAAAACGGTCAGCATCGCTATTTTTTGGTCACCACCCCTCCCAAGATATAGAATAAAAAGTGATCAAAAAGTTGCATTTACCCCAAAATGGTACCAATGAAAACTACAACCCGTCCCGCAAAAAACAAGACCTCCCACAGCTTTTTTGACGAAAAAATAATAAAGTTACGGCTCAGAATAGCGTGTCCCAGAAAATAAATTATTTTATAGAAACTTCATTTTATTGTGCAAACGCTGCAAAACTTAAAAAAAACTATACACATATGGTATCGGCGTAATCGTACCGACCGGCAGAATAAATTAAAACGTAATTTATTGCGCACGGTGAACGCTGTAATAAATAAAGAATTTAAAGCGCCAAAATCGCTGTTTTTTGGTCACCCTAGCTCTAAAAAAGATCCTGAGGGGCCAAAATGCTCACTATACCCCTAGAAAAATTCCTTGAGGGGTGTAGATTCCAAAATAGGGTGACTTTTGGGGGGTTTCCACTGTTTTGGTCCCTCCGGGGCGTTGCAAACCCGACATGGCACTGAAAACCAATCCAGCAAAATCTGCTTCAAAAAATCCAAAAGGCGCTCCCTCCCTTCTGAGCCCTGCTGTGGGTCCAAACATCAGTTTACGACCACATATGGGGTATTGGCGTAATCGGGAGAAATTGCTTTACAAATGTTGGGCGGCTTTTTCTCCTTTATTCCTTGTAAAAATGAAAAAATTCTATGTTTCCACAGAAAAATAGGTGATTTTCATCTTCACAGACTAATTCCACTAAAGTCTGCAAAAAAACTGTGGGGTCAAAATGCTAACTATACCCCTAGAAAAATGCCTTGAGGGGTGTAGTTTCCAAAATGGGGTCACTTTGGGGGGGTTTCGGCTGTTTAGGTACCACAAGACCTCCTCAAACCTGACATGGTGCCTAAAATATATTCCTAAAAAAAGGAGGCCCCGAAATCCACTAGGTGCTCCTTTGCTTCTGAGGCCTGTGTTTCAGTCCATTACCATACTAGGGCCACATGTTGGATATTTCTAAAATCTGCAGAATCTGGGCAATAAATATTGAGTTGCGTTTCTCTGGTAAAACCTTCTGTGTTACAGATTTTTTTTTATTACAAATGAATTTCGGCAAAAAAAATGAAATTTGTAAATTTCACCTCTACTTTGCCTTAATTCCTGTGAAACGCCTAAAGGGTTAAAATATTTTCTGAATGTGGTTTTGAATACCTTGAGGGGTACAGTTTTCAAAATGGGGTGATTTATGGGGACTTTCTAATATATAAGGCCCTCAAAGCAACTTCAGAACTGAACTGGTCCCTGAAAAAATAGCCTTTTGAAATTTTATTGAAAATATGAGAAATTGCTGCTAAAGTTCTAAGCCTCGTAACGTCCTCGAAAAATAAAAGTACGTGAAAAAAAATGATGCAAACATAAAGTAGACATATGGGAAATGTTAACTAGTAACTATTTTGTGTGGTATTACTATCTGTTTCACAAGCAAATACATTTAAGTTTAGAAAAATGCAAATTTTTGCAAATTTTTGCTAAAATTTGAAGTTTTTCACAAATAAATATTGAATTTATCGACCAAATTTTTTCACTAACATAAAGTACAATATGTCACGAGAAAACAATCTCAGAATCGCTTGGATAGGTAAAAGCATTCCGGAGTTATTACCACATAAAGTGACACATGTCAGATTTGAAAAAATAGGCTGTGTCCTGAAGGCCAAAACAGGCTGTGTCCTAAAGGGGTTAAGGATAGAATTAAGTATGATCTAATGATGTCTTGCCGCCTCAAACTTTAGCAGCCTAGAGAATTTCATTAAGACAAAATGAAATTACACTTTTCTCTTCTTCTGAAAGTAGACTTTAAAAGCATATACATTATAACAGTGCTATAGCTCAAAATATAAATGATGATAACACCATCGATTTTCTTGCATATTTTTGTGTTTTATAGAGCCTGGATAGTTTAGTGGGTAGAGTATCACATGAGTCTTTTGAAAAAACAATCTATCACTTATCTATGACTGAAACTCTCTTTGAAACTAAGGTAAATAGTTGATAGAGCATCACACTTTCGATCTGAGGGTACCTGTTCAGGTGTAAGTCTTTTGAAAAACAACCTATCACTTATCCATGACTGAAACTCTCTTTGAAACTAAGAACTAGTCCATGCTTTTAAGATTTCCTGGATGTCAGAACAAAATGTAAACTTTATGCCTTAAAAAAGAAAAATGTATGATCTAACAATGTCTTGACTGTTTAAACTTTAGCATCGTAGCTGATTTTATCAAGTCAAAATAACTTTATACTTTTCTTGTCTAAGTAACCCTTGAAACCACATAACAAAGCACTCCAGGTCAGAATATATATGAGAAGGAGAGAAACGCCGATTTTCCCGCACACGTTTTGGTTTTGGAGAGCCTGGATAGCTCAGTCGGTAGAGCGTCAGACTTTTAATCTGAGGGTCCATGGTTCAAGTCCCTGTTCAGGCGTGTGTCTTTTAGAAATCAAGACGTTTCACTTATTTATGATTTGAACATTACGTAGATTTCATACTCTAAAAAAATTATTGGATTAATGATGTAACTTTATGTCTTAAGGATAGAATTAAGTATGATCTAATGATGTCTTGCCGCCTCAAACTTTAGCAGCCTAGAGAATTTCATTAAGACAAAATGAAATTACACTTTTCTCTTCTTCTGAAAGTAGACTTTAAAAGCATATACATTATAACAGTGCTATAACTCAAAATATAAATGATGATAACACCATCGATTTTCTTGCATATTTTTGTGTTTTATAGAGCCTGGATAGTTTAGTGGGTAGAGTATCACATGAGTCTTTTGAAAAAACAATCTATCACTTATCTATGACTGAAACTCTCTTTGAAACTAAGGTAAATAGTTGATAGAGCATCACACTTTCGATCTGAGGGTACCTGTTCAGGTGTAAGTCTTTTGAAAAACAACCTATCACTTATCCATGACTGAAACTCTCTTTGAAACTAAGAACTAGTCCATGCTTTTAAGATTTCCTGGATGTCAGAACAAAATTTAAACTTTATGCCTTAAAAAAGAAAAATGTATGATCTAACAATGTCTTGACTGTTTAAACTTTAGCACCGTAGCTGATTTTATCAAGTCAAAATAAGTTTATACTTTTCTTGTCTAAGTAACTCTTGAAACCACATAACAAAGCACTCCAGGTCAGAATATATATGAGAAGGAGAGAAATGCAGATTTTCCCGCACATGTTTTGGTTTTGGAGAGCCTGGATAGCTCAGTCGGTAGAGCATCAGACTTTTAATCTGAGGGTCCAGGGTTCAAGTCCCTGTTCAGGCGTGTGTCTTTTAGAAGTCAAGACATATCACTTATTTATGATTTGAACATTACGTAGATTTCATACTCTAAAAAAATTATTGGATTAATGATGTAACTTTATGTCTTAAGGATAGAATTAAGTATGATCTAATGATGTCTTGCCGCCTCAAACTTTAGCAGCCTAGAGAATTTCATTAAGACAAGATGAAATTACACTTTTCTCTTCTTCTGAAAGTAGACTTTAAAAGCATATACATTATAACAGTGCTATAGCTCAAAATATAAATGATGATAACACCATCGATTTTCTTGCATATTTTTGTGTTTTATAGAGCCTGGATAGTTTAGTGGGTAGAGTATCACATGAGTCTTTTGAAAAAACAATCTATCACTTATCTATGACTGAAACTCTCTTTGAAACTAAGGTAAATAGTTGATAGAGCATCACACTTTCGATCTGAGGGTACCTGTTCAGGTGTAAGTCTTTTGAAAAACAACCTATCACTTATCCATGACTGAAACTCTCTTTGAAACTAAGAACTAGTCCATGCTTTTAAGATTTCCTGGATGTCAGAACAAAATGTAAACTTTATGCCTTAAAAAAGAAAAATGTATGATCTAACAATGTCTTGACTGTTTAAACTTTAGCATCGTAGCTGATTTTATCAAGTCAAAATAACTTTATACTTTTCTTGTCTAAGTAACCCTTGAAACCACATAACAAAGCACTCCAGGTCAGAATATATATGAGAAGGAGAGAAACGCCGATTTTCCCGCACACGTTTTGGTTTTGGAGAGCCTGGATAGCTCAGTCGGTAGAGCGTCAGACTTTTAATCTGAGGGTCCATGGTTCAAGTCCCTGTTCAGGCGTGTGTCTTTTAGAAATCAAGACGTTTCACTTATTTATGATTTGAACATTACGTAGATTTCATACTCTAAAAAAATTATTGGATTAATGATGTAACTTTATGTCTTAAGGATAGAATTAAGTATGATCTAATGATGTCTTGCCGCCTCAAACTTTAGCAGCCTAGAGAATTTCATTAAGACAAAATGAAATTACACTTTTCTCTTCTTCTGAAAGTAGACTTTAAAAGCATATACATTATAACAGTGCTATAACTCAAAATATAAATGATGATAACACCATCGATTTTCTTGCATATTTTTGTGTTTTATAGAGCCTGGATAGTTTAGTGGGTAGAGTATCACATGAGTCTTTTGAAAAAACAATCTATCACTTATCTATGACTGAAACTCTCTTTGAAACTAAGGTAAATAGTTGATAGAGCATCACACTTTCGATCTGAGGGTACCTGTTCAGGTGTAAGTCTTTTGAAAAACAACCTATCACTTATCCATGACTGAAACTCTCTTTGAAACTAAGAACTAGTCCATGCTTTTAAGATTTCCTGGATGTCAGAACAAAATTTAAACTTTATGCCTTAAAAAAGAAAAATGTATGATCTAACAATGTCTTGACTGTTTAAACTTTAGCACCGTAGCTGATTTTATCAAGTCAAAATAAGTTTATACTTTTCTTGTCTAAGTAACTCTTGAAACCACATAACAAAGCACTCCAGGTCAGAATATATATGAGAAGGAGAGAAATGCAGATTTTCCCGCACATGTTTTGGTTTAGGAGAGCCTGGATAGCTCAGTCGGTAGAGCATCAGACTTTTAATCTGAGGGTCCAGGGTTCAAGTCCCTGTTCAGGCGTGTGTCTTTTAGAAATCAAGACATATCACTTATTTATGATTTGAACATTACGTAGATTTCATACTCTAAAAAAATTATTGGATTAATGATGTAACTTTATGTCTTAAGGATAGAATTAAGTATGATCTAATGATGTCTTGCCGCCTCAAACTTTAGCAGCCTAGAGAATTTCATTAAGACAAAATGAAATTACACTTTTCTCTTCTTCTGAAAGTAGACTTTAAAAGCATATACATTATAACAGTGCTATAACTCAAAATATAAATGATGATAACACCATCGATTTTCTTGCATATTTTTGTGTTTTATAGAGCCTGGATAGTTTAGTGGGTAGAGTATCACATGAGTCTTTTGAAAAAACAATCTATCACTTATCTATGACTGAAACTCTCTTTGAAACTAAGGTAAATAGTTGATAGAGCATCACACTTTCGATCTGAGGGTACCTGTTCAGGTGTAAGTCTTTTGAAAAACAACCTATCACTTATCCATGACTGAAACTCTCTTTGAAACTAAGAACTAGTCCATGCTTTTAAGATTTCCTGGATGTCAGAACAAAATTTAAACTTTATGCCTTAAAAAAGAAAAATGTATGATCTAACAATGTCTTGACTGTTTAAACTTTAGCACCGTAGCTGATTTTATCAAGTCAAAATAAGTTTATACTTTTCTTGTCTAAGTAACTCTTGAAACCACATAACAAAGCACTCCAGGTCAGAATATATATGAGAAGGAGAGAAATGCAGATTTTCCCGCACATGGTTTGGTTTTGGAGAGCCTGGATAGCTCAGTCGGTAGAGCATCAGACTTTTAATCTGAGGGTCCAGGGTTCAAGTCCCTGTTCAGGCGTGTGTCTTTTAGAAGTCAAGACATATCACTTATTTATGATTTGAACATTACGTAGATTTCATACTCTAAAAAAATTATTGGATTAATGATGTAACTTTATGTCTTAAGGATAGAATTAAGTATGATCTAATGATGTCTTGCCGCCTCAAACTTTAGCAGCCTAGAGAATTTCATTAAGACAAGATGAAATTACACTTTTCTCTTCTTCTGAAAGTAGACTTTAAAAGCATATACATTATAACAGTGCTATAGCTCAAAATATAAATGATGATAACACCATCGATTTTCTTGCATATTTTTGTGTTTTATAGAGCCTGGATAGTTTAGTGGGTAGAGTATCACATGAGTCTTTTGAAAAAACAATCTATCACTTATCTATGACTGAAACTCTCTTTGAAACTAAGGTAAATAGTTGATAGAGCATCACACTTTCGATCTGAGGGTACCTGTTCAGGTGTAAGTCTTTTGAAAAACAACCTATCACTTATCCATGACTGAAACTCTCTTTGAAACTAAGAACTAGTCCATGCTTTTAAGATTTCCTGGATGTCAGAACAAAATGTAAACTTTATGCCTTAAAAAAGAAAAATGTATGATCTAACAATGTCTTGACTGTTTAAACTTTAGCATCGTAGCTGATTTTATCAAGTCAAAATAACTTTATACTTTTCTTGTCTAAGTAACCCTTGAAACCACATAACAAAGCACTCCAGGTCAGAATATATATGAGAAGGAGAGAAACGCCGATTTTCCCGCACACGTTTTGGTTTTGGAGAGCCTGGATAGCTCAGTCGGTAGAGCGTCAGACTTTTAATCTGAGGGTCCATGGTTCAAGTCCCTGTTCAGGCGTGTGTCTTTTAGAAATCAAGACGTTTCACTTATTTATGATTTGAACATTACGTAGATTTCATACTCTAAAAAAATTATTGGATTAATGATGTAACTTTATGTCTTAAGGATAGAATTAAGTATGATCTAATGATGTCTTGCCGCCTCAAACTTTAGCAGCCTAGAGAATTTCATTAAGACAAAATGAAATTACACTTTTCTCTTCTTCTGAAAGTAGACTTTAAAAGCATATACATTATAACAGTGCTATAACTCAAAATATAAATGATGATAACACCATCGATTTTCTTGCATATTTTTGTGTTTTATAGAGCCTGGATAGTTTAGTGGGTAGAGTATCACATGAGTCTTTTGAAAAAACAATCTATCACTTATCTATGACTGAAACTCTCTTTGAAACTAAGGTAAATAGTTGATAGAGCATCACACTTTCGATCTGAGGGTACCTGTTCAGGTGTAAGTCTTTTGAAAAACAACCTATCACTTATCCATGACTGAAACTCTCTTTGAAACTAAGAACTAGTCCATGCTTTTAAGATTTCCTGGATGTCAGAACAAAATTTAAACTTTATGCCTTAAAAAAGAAAAATGTATGATCTAACAATGTCTTGACTGTTTAAACTTTAGCACCGTAGCTGATTTTATCAAGTCAAAATAAGTTTATACTTTTCTTGTCTAAGTAACTCTTGAAACCACATAACAAAGCACTCCAGGTCAGAATATATATGAGAAGGAGAGAAATGCAGATTTTCCCGCACATGTTTTGGTTTAGGAGAGCCTGGATAGCTCAGTCGGTAGAGCATCAGACTTTTAATCTGAGGGTCCAGGGTTCAAGTCCCTGTTCAGGCGTGTGTCTTTTAGAAATCAAGACATATCACTTATTTATGATTTGAACATTACGTAGATTTCATACTCTAAAAAAATTATTGGATTAATGATGTAACTTTATGTCTTAAGGATAGAATTAAGTATGATCTAATGATGTCTTGCCGCCTCAAACTTTAGCAGCCTAGAGAATTTCATTAAGACAAGATGAAATTACACTTTTCTCTTCTTCTGAAAGTAGACTTTAAAAGCATATACATTATAACAGTGCTATAGCTCAAAATATAAATGATGATAACACCATCGATTTTCTTGCATATTTTTGTGTTTTATAGAGCCTGGATAGTTTAGTGGGTAGAGTATCACATGAGTCTTTTGAAAAAACAATCTATCACTTATCTATGACTGAAACTCTCTTTGAAACTAAGGTAAATAGTTGATAGAGCATCACACTTTCGATCTGAGGGTACCTGTTCAGGTGTAAGTCTTTTGAAAAACAACCTATCACTTATCCATGACTGAAACTCTCTTTGAAACTAAGAACTAGTCCATGCTTTTAAGATTTCCTGGATGTCAGAACAAAATGTAAACTTTATGCCTTAAAAAAGAAAAATGTATGATCTAACAATGTCTTGACTGTTTAAACTTTAGCATCGTAGCTGATTTTATCAAGTCAAAATAACTTTATACTTTTCTTGTCTAAGTAACCCTTGAAACCACATAACAAAGCACTCCAGGTCAGAATATATATGAGAAGGAGAGAAACGCCGATTTTCCCGCACACGTTTTGGTTTTGGAGAGCCTGGATAGCTCAGTCGGTAGAGCGTCAGACTTTTAATCTGAGGGTCCATGGTTCAAGTCCCTGTTCAGGCGTGTGTCTTTTAGAAATCAAGACGTTTCACTTATTTATGATTTGAACATTACGTAGATTTCATACTCTAAAAAAATTATTGGATTAATGATGTAACTTTATGTCTTAAGGATAGAATTAAGTATGATCTAATGATGTCTTGCCGCCTCAAACTTTAGCAGCCTAGAGAATTTCATTAAGACAAAATGAAATTACACTTTTCTCTTCTTCTGAAAGTAGACTTTAAAAGCATATACATTATAACAGTGCTATAACTCAAAATATAAATGATGATAACACCATCGATTTTCTTGCATATTTTTGTGTTTTATAGAGCCTGGATAGTTTAGTGGGTAGAGTATCACATGAGTCTTTTGAAAAAACAATCTATCACTTATCTATGACTGAAACTCTCTTTGAAACTAAGGTAAATAGTTGATAGAGCATCACACTTTCGATCTGAGGGTACCTGTTCAGGTGTAAGTCTTTTGAAAAACAACCTATCACTTATCCATGACTGAAACTCTCTTTGAAACTAAGAACTAGTCCATGCTTTTAAGATTTCCTGGATGTCAGAACAAAATTTAAACTTTATGCCTTAAAAAAGAAAAATGTATGATCTAACAATGTCTTGACTGTTTAAACTTTAGCACCGTAGCTGATTTTATCAAGTCAAAATAAGTTTATACTTTTCTTGTCTAAGTAACTCTTGAAACCACATAACAAAGCACTCCAGGTCAGAATATATATGAGAAGGAGAGAAATGCAGATTTTCCCGCACATGTTTTGGTTTTGGAGAGCCTGGATAGCTCAGTCGGTAGAGCATCAGACTTTTAATCTGAGGGTCCAGGGTTCAAGTCCCTGTTCAGGCGTGTGTCTTTTAGAAATCAAGACATATCACTTATTTATGATTTGAACATTACGTAGATTTCATACTCTAAAAAAATTATTGGATTAATGATGTAACTTTATGTCTTAAGGATAGAATTAAGTATGATCTAATGATGTCTTGCCGCCTCAAACTTTAGCAGCCTAGAGAATTTCATTAAGACAAGATGAAATTACACTTTTCTCTTCTTCTGAAAGTAGACTTTAAAAGCATATACATTATAACAGTGCTATAGCTCAAAATATAAATGATGATAACACCATCGATTTTCTTGCATATTTTTGTGTTTTATAGAGCCTGGATAGTTTAGTGGGTAGAGTATCACATGAGTCTTTTGAAAAAACAATCTATCACTTATCTATGACTGAAACTCTCTTTGAAACTAAGGTAAATAGTTGATAGAGCATCACACTTTCGATCTCAGGGTACCTGTTCAGGTGTAAGTCTTTTGAAAAACAACCTATCACTTATCCATGACTGAAACTCTCTTTGAAACGAAGAACTAGTCCATGCTTTTAAGATTTCCTGGATGTCAGAACAAAATGTAAACTTTATGCCTTAAAAAAGAAAAATGTATGATCTAACAATGTCTTGACTGTTTAAACTTTAGCATCGTAGCTGATTTTATCAAGTCAAAATAACTTTATACTTTTCTTGTCTAAGTAACCCTTGAAACCACATAACAAAGCACTCCAGGTCAGAATATATATGAGAAGGAGAGAAACGCCGATTTTCCCGCACACGTTTTGGTTTTGGAGAGCCTGGATAGCTCAGTCGGTAGAGCGTCAGACTTTTAATCTGAGGGTCCAGGGTTCAAGTCCCTGTTCAGGCGTGTGTCTTTTAGAAATCAAGACGTTTCACTTATTTATGATTTGAACATTACGTAGATTTCATACTCTAAAAAAATTATTGGATTAATGATGTAACTTTATGTCTTAAGGATAGAATTAAGTATGATCTAATGATGTCTTGCCGCCTCAAACTTTAGCAGCCTAGAGAATTTCATTAAGACAAGATGAAATTACACTTTTCTCTTCTTCTGAAAGTAGACTTTAAAAGCATATACATTATAACAGTGCTATAGCTCAAAATATAAATGATGATAACACCATCGATTTTCTTGCATATTTTTGTGTTTTATAGAGCCTGGATAGTTTAGTGGGTAGAGTATCACATGAGTCTTTTGAAAAAACAATCTATCACTTATCTATGACTGAAACTCTCTTTGAAACTAAGGTAAATAGTTGATAGAGCATCACACTTTCGATCTGAGGGTACCTGTTCAGGTGTAAGTCTTTTGAAAAACAACCTATCACTTATCCATGACTGAAACTCTCTTTGAAACTAAGAACTAGTCCATGCTTTTAAGATTTCCTGGATGTCAGAACAAAATTTAAACTTTATGCCTTAAAAAAGAAAAATGTATGATCTAACAATGTCTTGACTGTTTAAACTTTAGCACCGTAGCTGATTTTATCAAGTCAAAATAAGTTTATACTTTTCTTGTCTAAGTAACTCTTGAAACCACATAACAAAGCACTCCAGGTCAGAATATATATGAGAAGGAGAGAAATGCAGATTTTCCCGCACATATTTTGGTTTTGGAGAGCCTGGATAGCTCAGTCGGTAGAGCATCAGACTTTTAATCTGAGGGTCCAGGGTTCAAGTCCCTGTTCAGGTGTGTGTCTTTTAGAAATCAAGACATATCACTTATTTATGATTTGAACATTACGTAGATTTCATACTCTAAAAAAATTATTGGATTAATGATGTAACTTTATGTCTTAAGGATAGAATTAAGTATGATCTAATGATGTCTTGCCGCCTCAAACTTTAGCAGCCTAGAGAATTTCATTAAGACAAGATGAAATTACACTTTTCTCTTCTTCTGAAAGTAGACTTTAAAAGCATATACATTATAACAGTGCTATAGCTCAAAATATAAATGATGATAACACCATCGATTTTCTTGCATATTTTTGTGTTTTATAGAGCCTGGATAGTTTAGTGGGTAGAGTATCACATGAGTCTTTTGAAAAAACAATCTATCACTTATCTATGACTGAAACTCTCTTTGAAAACTAAGGTAAATAGTTGATAGAGCATCACACTTTCGATCTCAGGGTACCTGTTCAGGTGTAAGTCTTTTGAAAAACAACCTATCACTTATCCATGACTGAAACTCTCTTTGAAACTAAGAACTAGTCAATGCTTTTAAGATTTCCTGGATGTCAGAACAAAATGTAAACTTTATGCCTTAAAAAAGAAAAATGTATGATCTAACAATGTCTTGACTGTTTAAACTTTAGCACCGTAGCTGATTTTATCAAGTCAAAATAACTTTATACTTTTCTTGTCTAAGTAACCCTTGAAACCACATAACAAAGCACTCCAGGTCAGAATATATATGAGAAGGAGAGAAACGCCGATTTTCCCGCACACGTTTTGGTTTTGGAGAGCCTGGATAGCTCAGTCGGTAGAGCATCAGACTTTTAATCTGAGGGTCCAGGGTTCAAGTCCCTGTTCAGGCGTGTGTCTTTTAGAAATCAAGACGTTTCACTTATTTATGATTTGAACATTACGTAGATTTCATACTCTAAAAAAATTATTGGATTAATGATGTAACTTTATGTCTTAAGGATAGAATTAAGTATGATCTAATGATGTCTTGCCACCTCAAACTTTAGCAGCCTAGAGAATTTCATTAAGACAAGATGAAATTACACTTTTCTCTTCTTCTGAAAGTAGACTTTAAAAGCATATACATTATAACAGTGCTATAGCTCAAAATATAAATGATGATAACACCATCGATTTTCTTGCATATTTTTGTGTTTTATAGAGCCTGGATAGTTTAGTGGGTAGAGTATCACATGAGTCTTTTGAAAAAACAATCTATCACTTATCTATGACTGAAACTCTCTTTGAAACTAAGGTAAATAGTTGATAGAGCATCACACTTTCGATCTGAGGGTACCTGTTCAGGTGTAAGTCTTTTGAAAAACAACCTATCACTTATCCATGACTGAAACTCTCTTTGAAACTAAGAACTAGTCCATGCTTTTAAGATTTCCTGGATGTCAGAACAAAATGTAAACTTTATGCCTTAAAAAAGAAAAATGTATGATCTAACAATGTCTTGACTGTTTAAACTTTAGCACCGTAGCTGATTTTATCAAGTCAAAATAACTTTATACTTTTCTTGTCTAAGTAACCCTTGAAACCACATAACAAAGCACTCCAGGTCAGAATATATATGAGAAGGAGAGAAACGCCGATTTTCCCGCACACGTTTTGGAGAGCCTGGATAGCTCAGTCGGTAGAGCATCAGACTTTTAATCTGAGGGTCCAGGGTTCAAGTCCCTGTTCAGGCGTGTGTCTTTTAGAAATCAAGACGTTTCACTTATTTATGATTTGAACATTACGTAGATTTCATACTCTAAAAAAATTATTGGATTAATGATGTAACTTTATGTCTTAAGGATAGAATTAAGTATGATCTAATGATGTCTTGCCGCCTCAAACTTTAGCAGCCTAGAGAATTTCATTAAGACAAAATGAAATTACACTTTTCTCTTCTTCTGAAAGTAGACTTTAAAAGCATATACATTATAACAGTGCTATAACTCAAAATATAAATGATGATAACACCATCGATTTTCTTGCATATTTTTGTGTTTTATAGAGCCTGGATAGTTTAGTGGGTAGAGTATCACATGAGTCTTTTGAAAAAACAATCTATCACTTATCTATGACTGAAACTCTCTTTGAAACTAAGGTAAATAGTTGATAGAGCATCACACTTTCGATCTGAGGGTACCTGTTCAGGTGTAAGTCTTTTGAAAAACAACCTATCACTTATCCATGACTGAAACTCTCTTTGAAACTAAGAACTAGTCCATGCTTTTAAGATTTCCTGGATGTCAGAACAAAATTTAAACTTTATGCCTTAAAAAAGAAAAATGTATGATCTAACAATGTCTTGACTGTTTAAACTTTAGCACCGTAGCTGATTTTATCAAGTCAAAATAAGTTTATACTTTTCTTGTCTAAGTAACTCTTGAAACCACATAACAAAGCACTCCAGGTCAGAATATATATGAGAAGGAGAGAAATGCAGATTTTCCCGCACATGTTTTGGTTTTGGAGAGCCTGGATAGCTCAGTCGGTAGAGCATCAGACTTTTAATCTGAGGGTCCAGGGTTCAAGTCCCTGTTCAGGCGTGTGTCTTTTAGAAATCAAGACATATCACTTATTTATGATTTGAACATTACGTAGATTTCATACTCTAAAAAAATTATTGGATTAATGATGTAACTTTATGTCTTAAGGATAGAATTAAGTATGATCTAATGATGTCTTGCCGCCTCAAACTTTAGCAGCCTAGAGAATTTCATTAAGACAAGATGAAATTACACTTTTCTCTTCTTCTGAAAGTAGACTTTAAAAGCATATACATTATAACAGTGCTATAGCTCAAAATATAAATGATGATAACACCATCGATTTTCTTGCATATTTTTGTGTTTTATAGAGCCTGGATAGTTTAGTGGGTAGAGTATCACATGAGTCTTTTGAAAAAACAATCTATCACTTATCTATGACTGAAACTCTCTTTGAAACTAAGGTAAATAGTTGATAGAGCATCACACTTTCGATCTCAGGGTACCTGTTCAGGTGTAAGTCTTTTGAAAAACAACCTATCACTTATCCATGACTGAAACTCTCTTTGAAACTAAGAACTAGTCAATGCTTTTAAGATTTCCTGGATGTCAGAACAAAATGTAAACTTTATGCCTTAAAAAAGAAAAATGTATGATCTAACAATGTCTTGACTGTTTAAACTTTAGCACCGTAGCTGATTTTATCAAGTCAAAATAACTTTATACTTTTCTTGTCTAAGTAACCCTTGAAACCACATAACAAAGCACTCCAGGTCAGAATATATATGAGAAGGAGAGAAACGCCGATTTTCCCGCACACGTTTTGGTTTTGGTTTTGGTTTTGGTTTTGGTTTTGGTTTTGGAGACCCTGGATAGCTCAGTCGGTAGAGCATCAGACCTTTAATCTGAGGGTCCAGGGTTCAAGTCCCTGTTCAGGCGTGTGTCTTTTAGAAATCAAGACGTTTCACTTATTTATGATTTGAACATTACGTAGATTTCATACTCTAAAAAAATTATTGGATTAATGATGTAACTTTATGTCTTAAGGATAGAATTAAGTATGATCTAATGATGTCTTGCCACCTCAAACTTTAGCAGCCTAGAGAATTTCATTAAGACAAGATGAAATTACACTTTTCTCTTCTTCTGAAAGTAGACTTTAAAAGCATATACATTATAACAGTGCTATAGCTCAAAATATAAATGATGATAACACCATCGATTTTCTTGCATATTTTTGTGTTTTATAGAGCCTGGATAGTTTAGTGGGTAGAGTATCACATGAGTCTTTTGAAAAAACAATCTATCACTTATCTATGACTGAAACTCTCTTTGAAACTAAGGTAAATAGTTGATAGAGCATCACACTTTCGATCTGAGGGTACCTGTTCAGGTGTAAGTCTTTTGAAAAACAACCTATCACTTATCCATGACTGAAACTCTCTTTGAAACTAAGAACTAGTCCATGCTTTTAAGATTTCCTGGATGTCAGAACAAAATTCAAACTTTATGCCTTAAAAAAGAAAAATGTATGATCTAACAATGTCTTGACTGTTTAAACTTTAGCACCGTAGCTGATTTTATCAAGTCAAAATAACTTTATACTTTTCTTGTCTAAGTAACCCTTGAAACCACATAACAAAGCACTCCAGGTCAGAATATATATGAGAAGGAGAGAAACGCCGATTTTCCCGCACACGTTTTGGTTTTGGAGAGCCTGGATAGCTCAGTCGGTAGAGCATCAGACTTTTAATCTGAGGGTCCAGGGTTCAAGTCCCTGTTCAGGCGTGTGTCTTTTAGAAATCAAGACGTTTCACTTATTTATGATTTGAACATTACGTAGATTTCATACTCTAAAAAAATTATTGGATTAATGATGTAACTTTATGTCTTAAGGATAGAATTAAGTATGATCTAATGATGTCTTGCCGCCTCAAACTTTAGCAGCCTAGAGAATTTCATTAAGACAAGATGAAATTACACTTTTCTCTTCTTCTGAAAGTAGACTTTAAAAGCATATACATTATAACAGTGCTATAGCTCAAAATATAAATGATGATAACACCATCGATTTTCTTGCATATTTTTGTGTTTTATAGAGCCTGGATAGTTTAGTGGGTAGAGTATCACATGAGTCTTTTGAAAAAACAATCTATCACTTATCTATGACTGAAACTCTCTTTGAAACTAAGGTAAATAGTTGATAGAGCATCACACTTTCGATCTCAGGGTACCTGTTCAGGTGTAAGTCTTTTGAAAAACAACCTATCACTTATCCATGACTGAAACTCTCTTTGAAACTAAGAACTAGTCAATGCTTTTAAGATTTCCTGGATGTCAGAACAAAATGTAAACTTTATGCCTTAAAAAAGAAAAATGTATGATCTAACAATGTCTTGACTGTTTAAACTTTAGCACCGTAGCTGATTTTATCAAGTCAAAATAACTTTATACTTTTCTTGTCTAAGTAACCCTTGAAACCACATAACAAAGCACTCCAGGTCAGAATATATATGAGAAGGAGAGAAACGCCGATTTTCCCGCACACGTTTTGGTTTTGGAGAGCCTGGATAGCTCAGTCGGTAGAGCATCAGACTTTTAATCTGAGGGTCCACGGTTCAAGTCCCTGTTCAGGCGTGTGTCTTTTAGAAATCAAGACGTTTCACTTATTTATGATTTGAACATTACGTAGATTTCATACTCTAAAAAAATTATTGGATTAATGATGTAACTTTATGTCTTAAGGATAGAATTAAGTATGATCTAATGATGTCTTGCCGCCTCAAACTTTAGCAGCCTAGAGAATTTCATTAAGACAAAATGAAATTACACTTTTCTCTTCTTCTGAAAGTAGACTTTAAAAGCATATACATTATAACAGTGCTATAGCTCAAAATATAAATGATGATAACACCATCGATTTTCTTGCATATTTTTGTGTTTTATAGAGCCTGGATAGTTTAGTGGGTAGAGTATCACATGAGTCTTTTGAAAAAACAATCTATCACTTATCTATGACTGAAACTCTCTTTGAAACTAAGGTAAATAGTTGATAGAGCATCACACTTTCGATCTGAGGGTACCTGTTCAGGTGTAAGTCTTTTGAAAAACAACCTATCACTTATCCATGACTGAAACTCTCTTTGAAACTAAGAACTAGTCCGTGCTTTTAAGATTTCCTGGATGTCAGAACAAAATGTAAACTTTATGCCTTAAAAAAGAAAAATGTATGATCTAACAATGTCTTGACTGTTTAAACTTTAGCATCGTAGCTGATTTTATCAAGTCAAAATAACTTTATACTTTTCTTGTCTAAGTAACCCTTGAAACCACATAACAAAGCACTCCAGGTCAGAATATATATGAGAAGGAGAGAAACGCCGATTTTCCCGCACACGTTTTGGTTTTGGAGAGCCTGGATAGCTCAGTCGGTAGAGCGTCAGACTTTTAATCTGACGGTCCATGGTTCAAGTCCCTGTTCAGGCGTGTGTCTTTTAGAAATCAAGACGTTTCACTTATTTATGATTTGAACATTACGTAGATTTCATACTCTAAAAAAATTATTGGATTAATGATGTAACTTTATGTCTTAAGGATAGAATTAAGTATGATCTAATGATGTCTTGCCGCCTCAAACTTTAGCAGCCTAGAGAATTTCATTAAGACAAAATGAAATTACACTTTTCTCTTCTTCTGAAAGTAGACTTTAAAAGCATATACATTATAACAGTGCTATAACTCAAAATATAAATGATGATAACACCATCGATTTTCTTGCATATTTTTGTGTTTTATAGAGCCTGGATAGTTTAGTGGGTAGAGTATCACATGAGTCTTTTGAAAAAACAATCTATCACTTATCTATGACTGAAACTCTCTTTGAAACTAAGGTAAATAGTTGATAGAGCATCACACTTTCGATCTGAGGGTACCTGTTCAGGTGTAAGTCTTTTGAAAAACAACCTATCACTTATCCATGACTGAAACTCTCTTTGAAACTAAGAACTAGTCCATGCTTTTAAGATTTCCTGGATGTCAGAACAAAATTTAAACTTTATGCCTTAAAAAAGAAAAATGTATGATCTAACAATGTCTTGACTGTTTAAACTTTAGCACCGTAGCTGATTTTATCAAGTCAAAATAAGTTTATACTTTTCTTGTCTAAGTAACTCTTGAAACCACATAACAAAGCACTCCAGGTCAGAATATATATGAGAAGGAGAGAAATGCAGATTTTCCCGCACATGTTTTGGTTTTGGAGAGCCTGGATAGCTCAGTCGGTAGAGCATCAGACTTTTAATCTGAGGGTCCAGGGTTCAAGTCCCTGTTCAGGCGTGTGTCTTTTAGAAATCAAGACATATCACTTATTTATGATTTGAACATTACGTAGATTTCATACTCTAAAAAAATTATTGGATTAATGATGTAACTTTATGTCTTAAGGATAGAATTAAGTATGATCTAATGATGTCTTGCCGCCTCAAACTTTAGCAGCCTAGAGAATTTCATTAAGACAAGATGAAATTACACTTTTCTCTTCTTCTGAAAGTAGACTTTAAAAGCATATACATTATAACAGTGCTATAGCTCAAAATATAAATGATGATAACACCATCGATTTTCTTGCATATTTTTGTGTTTTATAGAGCCTGGATAGTTTAGTGGGTAGAGTATCACATGAGTCTTTTGAAAAAACAATCTATCACTTATCTATGACTGAAACTCTCTTTGAAACTAAGGTAAATAGTTGATAGAGCATCACACTTTCGATCTCAGGGTACCTGTTCAGGTGTAAGTCTTTTGAAAAACAACCTATCACTTATCCATGACTGAAACTCTCTTTGAAACTAAGAACTAGTCAATGCTTTTAAGATTTCCTGGATGTCAGAACAAAATGTAAACTTTATGCCTTAAAAAAGAAAAATGTATGATCTAACAATGTCTTGACTGTTTAAACTTTAGCACCGTAGCTGATTTTATCAAGTCAAAATAAGTTTATACTTTTCTTGTCTAAGTAACTCTTGAAACCACATAACAAAGCACTCCAGGTCAGAATATATATGAGAAGGAGAGAAATGCAGATTTTCCCGCACATGTTTTGGTTTTGGAGAGCCTGGATAGCTCAGTCGGTAGAGCATCAGACTTTTAATCTGAGGGTCCAGGGTTCAAGTCCCTGTTCAGGCGTGTGTCTTTTAGAAATCAAGACATATCACTTATTTATGATTTGAACATTACGTAGATTTCATACTCTAAAAAAATTATTGGATTAATGATGTAACTTTATGTCTTAAGGATAGAATTAAGTATGATCTAATGATGTCTTGCCGCCTCAAACTTTAGCAGCCTAGAGAATTTCATTAAGACAAGATGAAATTACACTTTTCTCTTCTTCTGAAAGTAGACTTTAAAAGCATATACATTATAACAGTGCTATAGCTCAAAATATAAATGATGATAACACCATCGATTTTCTTGCATATTTTTGTGTTTTATAGAGCCTGGATAGTTTAGTGGGTAGAGTATCACATGAGTCTTTTGAAAAAACAATCTATCACTTATCTATGACTGAAACTCTCTTTGAAACTAAGGTAAATAGTTGATAGAGCATCACACTTTCGATCTCAGGGTACCTGTTCAGGTGTAAGTCTTTTGAAAAACAACCTATCACTTATCCATGACTGAAACTCTCTTTGAAACTAAGAACTAGTCAATGCTTTTAAGATTTCCTGGATGTCAGAACAAAATGTAAACTTTATGCCTTAAAAAAGAAAAATGTATGATCTAACAATGTCTTGACTGTTTAAACTTTAGCACCGTAGCTGATTTTATCAAGTCAAAATAACTTTATACTTTTCTTGTCTAAGTAACCCTTGAAACCACATAACAAAGCACTCCAGGTCAGAATATATATGAGAAGGAGAGAAACGCCGATTTTCCCGCACACGTTTTGGTTTTGGAGAGCCTGGATAGCTCAGTCGGTAGAGCATCAGACTTTTAATCTGAGGGTCCAGGGTTCAAGTCCCTGTTCAGGCGTGTGTCTTTTAGAAATCAAGACGTTTCACTTATTTATGATTTGAACATTACGTAGATTTCATACTCTAAAAAAATTATTGGATTAATGATGTAACTTTATGTCTTAAGGATAGAATTAAGTATGATCTAATGATGTCTTGCCACCTCAAACTTTAGCAGCCTAGAGAATTTCATTAAGACAAGATGAAATTACACTTTTCTCTTCTTCTGAAAGTAGACTTTAAAAGCATATACATTATAACAGTGCTATAGCTCAAAATATAAATGATGATAACACCATCGATTTTCTTGCATATTTTTGTGTTTTATAGAGCCTGGATAGTTTAGTGGGTAGAGTATCACATGAGTCTTTTGAAAAAACAATCTATCACTTATCTATGACTGAAACTCTCTTTGAAACTAAGGTAAATAGTTGATAGAGCATCACACTTTCGATCTGAGGGTACCTGTTCAGGTGTAAGTCTTTTGAAAAACAACCTATCACTTATCCATGACTGAAACTCTCTTTGAAACTAAGAACTAGTCCATGCTTTTAAGATTTCCTGGATGTCAGAACAAAATGTAAACTTTATGCCTTAAAAAAGAAAAATGTATGATCTAACAATGTCTTGACTGTTTAAACTTTAGCACCGTAGCTGATTTTATCAAGTCAAAATAACTTTATACTTTTCTTGTCTAAGTAACCCTTGAAACCACATAACAAAGCACTCCAGGTCAGAATATATATGAGAAGGAGAGAAACGCCGATTTTCCCGCACACGTTTTGGTTTTGGAGAGCCTGGATAGCTCAGTCGGTAGAGCATCAGACTTTTAATCTGAGGGTCCAGGGTTCAAGTCCCTGTTCAGGCGTGTGTCTTTTAGAAATCAAGACGTTTCACTTATTTATGATTTGAACATTACGTAGATTTCATACTCTAAAAAAATTATTGGATTAATGATGTAACTTTATGTCTTAAGGATAGAATTAAGTATGATCTAATGATGTCTTGCCGCCTCAAACTTTAGCAGCCTAGAGAATTTCATTAAGACAAGATGAAATTACACTTTTCTCTTCTTCTGAAAGTAGACTTTAAAAGCATATACATTATAACAGTGCTATAGCTCAAAATATAAATGATGATAACACCATCGATTTTCTTGCATATTTTTGTGTTTTATAGAGCCTGGATAGTTTAGTGGGTAGAGTATCACATGAGTCTTTTGAAAAAACAATCTATCACTTATCTATGACTGAAACTCTCTTTGAAACTAAGGTAAATAGTTGATAGAGCATCACACTTTCGATCTCAGGGTACCTGTTCAGGTGTAAGTCTTTTGAAAAACAACCTATCACTTATCCATGACTGAAACTCTCTTTGAAACGAAGAACTAGTCCATGCTTTTAAGATTTCCTGGATGTCAGAACAAAATGTAAACTTTATGCCTTAAAAAAGAAAAATGTATGATCTAACAATGTCTTGACTGTTTAAACTTTAGCACCGTAGCTGATTTTATCAAGTCAAAATAAGTTTATACTTTTCTTGTCTAAGTAACTCTTGAAACCACATAACAAAGCACTCCAGGTCAGAATATATATGAGAAGGAGAGAAATGCAGATTTTCCCGCACATGTTTTGGTTTTGGAGAGCCTGGATAGCTCAGTCGGTAGAGCATCAGACTTTTAATCTGAGGGTCCAGGGTTCAAGTCCCTGTTCAGGCGTGTGTCTTTTAGAAATCAAGACGTTTCACTTATTTATGATTTGAACATTACGTAGATTTCATACTCTAAAAAAATTATTGGATTAATGATGTAACTTTATGTCTTAAGGATAGAATTAAGTATGATCTAATGATGTCTTGCCACCTCAAACTTTAGCAGCCTAGAGAATTTCATTAAGACAAGATGAAATTACACTTTTCTCTTCTTCTGAAAGTAGACTTTAAAAGCATATACATTATAACAGTGCTATAGCTCAAAATATAAATGATGATAACACCATCGATTTTCTTGCATATTTTTGTGTTTTATAGAGCCTGGATAGTTTAGTGGGTAGAGTATCACATGAGTCTTTTGAAAAAACAATCTATCACTTATCTATGACTGAAACTCTCTTTGAAACTAAGGTAAATAGTTGATAGAGCATCACACTTTCGATCTGAGGGTACCTGTTCAGGTGTAAGTCTTTTGAAAAACAACCTATCACTTATCCATGACTGAAACTCTCTTTGAAACTAAGAACTAGTCCATGCTTTTAAGATTTCCTGGATGTCAGAACAAAATGTAAACTTTATGCCTTAAAAAAGAAAAATGTATGATCTAACAATGTCTTGACTGTTTAAACTTTAGCACCGTAGCTGATTTTATCAAGTCAAAATAACTTTATACTTTTCTTGTCTAAGTAACCCTTGAAACCACATAACAAAGCACTCCAGGTCAGAATATATATGAGAAGGAGAGAAACGCCGATTTTCCCGCACACGTTTTGGTTTTGGAGAGCCTGGATAGCTCAGTCGGTAGAGCATCAGACTTTTAATCTGAGGGTCCAGGGTTCAAGTCCCTGTTCAGGCGTGTGTCTTTTAGAAATCAAGACGTTTCACTTATTTATGATTTGAACATTACGTAGATTTCATACTCTAAAAAAATTATTGGATTAATGATGTAACTTTATGTCTTAAGGATAGAATTAAGTATGATCTAATGATGTCTTGCCGCCTCAAACTTTAGCAGCCTAGAGAATTTCATTAAGACAAGATGAAATTACACTTTTCTCTTCTTCTGAAAGTAGACTTTAAAAGCATATACATTATAACAGTGCTATAGCTCAAAATATAAATGATGATAACACCATCGATTTTCTTGCATATTTTTGTGTTTTATAGAGCCTGGATAGTTTAGTGGGTAGAGTATCACATGAGTCTTTTGAAAAAACAATCTATCACTTATCTATGACTGAAACTCTCTTTGAAACTAAGGTAAATAGTTGATAGAGCATCACACTTTCGATCTCAGGGTACCTGTTCAGGTGTAAGTCTTTTGAAAAACAACCTATCACTTATCCATGACTGAAACTCTCTTTGAAACGAAGAACTAGTCCATGCTTTTAAGATTTCCTGGATGTCAGAACAAAATGTAAACTTTATGCCTTAAAAAAGAAAAATGTATGATCTAACAATGTCTTGACTGTTTAAACTTTAGCACCGTAGCTGATTTTATCAAGTCAAAATAAGTTTATACTTTTCTTGTCTAAGTAACTCTTGAAACCACATAACAAAGCACTCCAGGTCAGAATATATATGAGAAGGAGAGAAATGCAGATTTTCCCGCACATGTTTTGGTTTTGGAGAGCCTGGATAGCTCAGTCGGTAGAGCATCAGACTTTTAATCTGAGGGTCCAGGGTTCAAGTCCCTGTTCAGGCGTGTGTCTTTTAGAAATCAAGACATATCACTTATTTATGATTTGAACATTACGTAGATTTCATACTCTAAAAAAATTATTGGATTAATGATGTAACTTTATGTCTTAAGGATAGAATTAAGTATGATCTAATGATGTCTTGCCGCCTCAAACTTTAGCAGCCTAGAGAATTTCATTAAGACAAGATGAAATTACACTTTTCTCTTCTTCTGAAAGTAGACTTTAAAAGCATATACATTATAACAGTGCTATAGCTCAAAATATAAATGATGATAACACCATCGATTTTCTTGCATATTTTTGTGTTTTATAGAGCCTGGATAGTTTAGTGGGTAGAGTATCACATGAGTCTTTTGAAAAAACAATCTATCACTTATCTATGACTGAAACTCTCTTTGAAACTTAGGTAAATAGTTGATAGAGCATCACACTTTCGATCTCAGGGTACCTGTTCAGGTGTAAGTCTTTTGAAAAACAACCTATCACTTATCCATGACTGAAACTCTCTTTGAAACGAAGAACTAGTCCATGCTTTTAAGATTTCCTGGATGTCAGAACAAAATGTAAACTTTATGCCTTAAAAAAGAAAAATGTATGATCTAACAATGTCTTGACTGTTTAAACTTTAGCATCGTAGCTGATTTTATCAAGTCAAAATAACTTTATACTTTTCTTGTCTAAGTAACCCTTGAAACCACATAACAAAGCACTCCAGGTCAGAATATATATGAGAAGGAGAGAAACGCCGATTTTCCCGCACACGTTTTGGTTTTGGAGAGCCTGGATAGCTCAGTCGGTAGAGCGTCAGACTTTTAATCTGAGGGTCCAGGGTTCAAGTCCCTGTTCAGGCGTGTGTCTTTTAGAAATCAAGACGTTTCACTTATTTATGATTTGAACATTACGTAGATTTCATACTCTAAAAAAATTATTGGATTAATGATGTAACTTTATGTCTTAAGGATAGAATTAAGTATGATCTAATGATGTCTTGCCGCCTCAAACTTTAGCAGCCTAGAGAATTTCATTAAGACAAGATGAAATTACACTTTTCTCTTCTTCTGAAAGTAGACTTTAAAAGCATATACATTATAACAGTGCTATAGCTCAAAATATAAATGATGATAACACCATCGATTTTCTTGCATATTTTTGTGTTTTATAGAGCCTGGATAGTTTAGTGGGTAGAGTATCACATGAGTCTTTTGAAAAAACAATCTATCACTTATCTATGACTGAAACTCTCTTTGAAACTAAGGTAAATAGTTGATAGAGCATCACACTTTCGATCTGAGGGTACCTGTTCAGGTGTAAGTCTTTTGAAAAACAACCTATCACTTATCCATGACTGAAACTCTCTTTGAAACTAAGAACTAGTCCATGCTTTTAAGATTTCCTGGATGTCAGAACAAAATGTAAACTTTATGCCTTAAAAAAGAAAAATGTATGATCTAACAATGTCTTGACTGTTTAAACTTTAGCATCGTAGCTGATTTTATCAAGTCAAAATAACTTTATACTTTTCTTGTCTAAGTAACCCTTGAAACCACATAACAAAGCACTCCAGGTCAGAATATATATGAGAAGGAGAGAAACGCCGATTTTCCCGCACACGTTTTGGTTTTGGAGAGCCTGGATAGCTCAGTCGGTAGAGCGTCAGACTTTTAATCTGACGGTCCATGGTTCAAGTCCCTGTTCAGGCGTGTGTCTTTTAGAAATCAAGACGTTTCACTTATTTATGATTTGAACATTACGTAGATTTCATACTCTAAAAAAATTATTGGATTAATGATGTAACTTTATGTCTTAAGGATAGAATTAAGTATGATCTAATGATGTCTTGCCGCCTCAAACTTTAGCAGCCTAGAGAATTTCATTAAGACAAAATGAAATTACACTTTTCTCTTCTTCTGAAAGTAGACTTTAAAAGCATATACATTATAACAGTGCTATAACTCAAAATATAAATGATGATAACACCATCGATTTTCTTGCATATTTTTGTGTTTTATAGAGCCTGGATAGTTTAGTGGGTAGAGTATCACATGAGTCTTTTGAAAAAACAATCTATCACTTATCTATGACTGAAACTCTCTTTGAAACTAAGGTAAATAGTTGATAGAGCATCACACTTTCAATCTGAGGGTACCTGTTCAGGTGTAAGTCTTTTGAAAAACAACCTATCACTTATCCATGACTGAAACTCTCTTTGAAACTAAGAACTAGTCCATGCTTTTAAGATTTCCTGGATGTCAGAACAAAATTTAAACTTTATGCCTTAAAAAAGAAAAATGTATGATCTAACAATGTCTTGACTGTTTAAACTTTAGCACCGTATCTGATTTTATCAAGTCAAAATAAGTTTATACTTTTCTTGTCTAAGTAACTCTTGAAACCACATAACAAAGCACTCCAGGTCAGAATATATATGAGAAGGAGAGAAATGCAGATTTTCCCGCACATGTTTTGGTTTTGGAGAGCCTGGATAGCTCAGTCGGTAGAGCATCAGACTTTTAATCTCAGGGTCCAGGGTTCAAGTCCCTGTTCAGGCGTGTGTCTTTTAGAAATCAAGACATATCACTTATTTATGATTTGAACATTACGTAGATTTCATACTCTAAAAAAATTATTGGATTAATGATGTAACTTTATGTCTTAAGGATAGAATTAAGTATGATCTAATGATGTCTTGCCGCCTCAAACTTTAGCAGCCTAGAGAATTTCATTAAGACAAGATGAAATTACACTTTTCTCTTCTTCTGAAAGTAGACTTTAAAAGCATATACATTATAACAGTGCTATAGCTCAAAATATAAATGATGATAACACCATCGATTTTCTTGCATATTTTTGTGTTTTATAGAGCCTGGATAGTTTAGTGGGTAGAGTATCACATGAGTCTTTTGAAAAAACAATCTATCACTTATCTATGACTGAAACTCTCTTTGAAACTAAGGTAAATAGTTGATAGAGCATCACACTTTCGATCTCAGGGTACCTGTTCAGGTGTAAGTCTTTTGAAAAACAACCTATCACTTATCCATGACTGAAACTCTCTTTGAAACAAAGAACTAGTCCATGCTTTTAAGATTTCCTGGATGTCAGAACAAAATGTAAACTTTATGCCTTAAAAAAGAAAAATGTATGATCTAACAATGTCTTGACTGTTTAAACTTTAGCACCGTAGCTGATTTTATCAAGTCAAAATAAGTTTATACTTTTCTTGTCTAAGTAACTCTTGAAACCACATAACAAAGCACTCCAGGTCAGAATATATATGAGAAGGAGAGAAATGCAGATTTTCCCGCACATGTTTTGGTTTTGGAGAGCCTGGATAGCTCAGTCGGTAGAGCATCAGACTTTTAATCTGAGGGTCCAGGGTTCAAGTCCCTGTTCAGGCGTGTGTCTTTTAGAAATCAAGACATATCACTTATTTATGATTTGAACATTACGTAGATTTCATACTCTAAAAAAATTATTGGATTAATGATGTAACTTTATGTCTTAAGGATAGAATTAAGTATGATCTAATGATGTCTTGCCGCCTCAAACTTTAGCAGCCTAGAGAATTTCATTAAGACAAGATGAAATTACACTTTTCTCTTCTTCTGAAAGTAGACTTTAAAAGCATATACATTATAACAGTGCTATAGCTCAAAATATAAATGATGATAACACCATCGATTTTCTTGCATATTTTTGTGTTTTATAGAGCCTGGATAGTTTAGTGGGTAGAGTATCACATGAGTCTTTTGAAAAAACAATCTATCACTTATCTATGACTGAAACTCTCTTTGAAACTAAGGTAAATAGTTGATAGAGCATCACACTTTCGATCTCAGGGTACCTGTTCAGGTGTAAGTCTTTTGAAAAACAACCTATCACTTATCCATGACTGAAACTCTCTTTGAAACGAAGAACTAGTCCATGCTTTTAAGATTTCCTGGATGTCAGAACAAAATGTAAACTTTATGCCTTAAAAAAGAAAAATGTATGATCTAACAATGTCTTGACTGTTTAAACTTTAGCATCGTAGCTGATTTTATCAAGTCAAAATAACTTTATACTTTTCTTGTCTAAGTAACCCTTGAAACCACATAACAAAGCACTCCAGGTCAGAATATATATGAGAAGGAGAGAAACGCCGATTTTCCCGCACACATTTTGGTTTTGGAGAGCCTGGATAGCTCAGTCGGTAGAGCGTCAGACTTTTAATCTGAGGGTCCAGGGTTCAAGTCCCTGTTCAGGCGTGTGTCTTTTAGAAATCAAGACGTTTCACTTATTTATGATTTGAACATTACGTAGATTTCATACTCTAAAAAAATTATTGGATTAATGATGTAACTTTATGTCTTAAGGATAGAATTAAGTATGATCTAATGATGTCTTGCCGCCTCAAACTTTAGCAGCCTAGAGAATTTCATTAAGACAAGATGAAATTACACTTTTCTCTTCTTCTGAAAGTAGACTTTAAAAGCATATACATTATAACAGTGCTATAGCTCAAAATATAAATGATGATAACACCATCGATTTTCTTGCATATTTTTGTGTTTTATAGAGCCTGGATAGTTTAGTGGGTAGAGTATCACATGAGTCTTTTGAAAAAACAATCTATCACTTATCTATGACTGAAACTCTCTTTGAAACTAAGGTAAATAGTTGATAGAGCATCACACTTTCGATCTCAGGGTACCTGTTCAGGTGTAAGTCTTTTGAAAAACAACCTATCACTTATCCATGACTGAAACTCTCTTTGAAACGAAGAACTAGTCCATGCTTTTAAGATTTCCTGGATGTCAGAACAAAATGTAAACTTTATGCCTTAAAAAAGAAAAATGTATGATCTAACAATGTCTTGACTGTTTAAACTTTAGCATCGTAGCTGATTTTATCAAGTCAAAATAACTTTATACTTTTCTTGTCTAAGTAACCCTTGAAACCACATAACAAAGCACTCCAGGTCAGAATATATATGAGAAGGAGAGAAACGCTGATTTTCCCGCACACGTTTTGGTTTTGGAGAGCCTGGATAGCTCAGTCGGTAGAGCGTCAGACTTTTAATCTGAGGGTCCAGGGTTCAAGTCCCTGTTCAGGCGTGTGTCTTTTAGAAATCAAGACGTTTCACTTATTTATGATTTGAACATTACGTAGATTTCATACTCTAAAAAAATTATTGGATTAATGATGTAACTTTATGTCTTAAGGATAGAATTAAGTATGATCTAATGATGTCTTGCCGCCTCAAACTTTAGCAGCCTAGAGAATTTCATTAAGACAAGATGAAATTACACTTTTCTCTTCTTCTGAAAGTAGACTTTAAAAGCATATACATTATAACAGTGCTATAGCTCAAAATATAAATGATGATAACACCATCGATTTTCTTGCATATTTTTGTGTTTTATAGAGCCTGGATAGTTTAGTGGGTAGAGTATCACATGAGTCTTTTGAAAAAACAATCTATCACTTATCTATGACTGAAACTCTCTTTGAAACTAAGGTAAATAGTTGATAGAGCATCACACTTTCGATCTGAGGGTACCTGTTCAGGTGTAAGTCTTTTGAAAAACAACCTATCACTTATCCATGACTGAAACTCTCTTTGAAACTAAGAACTAGTCCATGCTTTTAAGATTTCCTGGATGTCAGAACAAAATGTAAACTTTATGCCTTAAAAAAGAAAAATGTATGATCTAACAATGTCTTGACTGTTTAAACTTTAGCATCGTAGCTGATTTTATCAAGTCAAAATAACTTTATACTTTTCTTGTCTAAGTAACCCTTGAAACCACATAACAAAGCACTCCAGGTCAGAATATATATGAGAAGGAGAGAAACGCCGATTTTCCCGCACACGTTTTAGTTTTGGAGAGCCTGGATAGCTCAGTCGGTAGAGCGTCAGACTTTTAATCTGACGGTCCATGGTTCAAGTCCCTGTTCAGGCGTGTGTCTTTTAGAAATCAAGAAGTTTCACTTATTTATGATTTGAACATTACGTAGATTTCATACTCTAAAAAAATTATTGGATTAATGATGTAACTTTATGTCTTAAGGATAGAATTAAGTATGATCTAATGATGTCTTGCCGCCTCAAACTTTAGCAGCCTAGAGAATTTCATTAAGACAAGATGAAATTACACTTTTCTCTTCTTCTGAAAGTAGACTTTAAAAGCATATACATTATAACAGTGCTATAGCTCAAAATATAAATGATGATAACACCATCGATTTTCTTGCATATTTTTGTGTTTTATAGAGCCTGGATAGTTTAGTGGGTAGAGTATCACATGAGTCTTTTGAAAAAACAATCTATCACTTATCTATGACTGAAACTCTCTTTGAAACTAAGGTAAATAGTTGATAGAGCATCACACTTTCGATCTGAGGGTACCTGTTCAGGTGTAAGTCTTTTGAAAAACAACCTATCACTTATCCATGACTGAAACTCTCTTTGAAACTAAGAACTAGTCCATGCTTTTAAGATTTCCTGGATGTCAGAACAAAATGTAAACTTTATGCCTTAAAAAAGAAAAATGTATGATCTAACAATGTCTTGACTGTTTAAACTTTAGCATCGTAGCTGATTTTATCAAGTCAAAATAACTTTATACTTTTCTTGTCTAAGTAACCCTTGAAACCACATAACAAAGCACTCCAGGTCAGAATATATATGAGAAGGAGAGAAACGCCGATTTTCCCGCACACGTTTTAGTTTTGGAGAGCCTGGATAGCTCAGTCGGTAGAGCGTCAGACTTTTAATCTGACGGTCCATGGTTCAAGTCCCTGTTCAGGCGTGTGTCTTTTAGAAATCAAGACGTTTCACTTATTTATGATTTGAACATTACGTAGATTTCATACTCTAAAAAAATTATTGGATTAATGATGTAACTTTATGTCTTAAGGATAGAATTAAGTATGATCTAATGATGTCTTGCCGCCTCAAACTTTAGCAGCCTAGAGAATTTCATTAAGACAAAATGAAATTACACTTTTCTCTTCTTCTGAAAGTAGACTTTAAAAGCATATACATTATAACAGTGCTATAGCTCAAAATATAAATGATGATAACACCATCGATTTTCTTGCATATTTTTGTGTTTTATAGAGCCTGGATAGTTTAGTGGGTAGAGTATCACATGAGTCTTTTGAAAAAACAATCTATCACTTATCTATGACTGAAACTCTCTTTGAAACTAAGGTAAATAGTTGATAGAGCATCACACTTTCGATCTGAGGGTACCTGTTCAGGTGTAAGTCTTTTGAAAAACAACCTATCACTTATCCATGACTGAAACTCTCTTTGAAACTAAGAACTAGTCCATGCTTTTAAGATTTCCTGGATGTCAGAACAAAATTTAAACTTTATGCCTTAAAAAAGAAAAATGTATGATCTAACAATGTCTTGACTGTTTAAACTTTAGCATCGTAGCTGATTTTATCAAGTCAAAATAACTTTATACTTTTCTTGTCTAAGTAACCCTTGAAACCACATAACAAAGCACTCCAGGTCAGAATATATATGAGAAGGAGAGAAACGCCGATTTTCCCGCACACGTTTTAGTTTTGGAGAGCCTGGATAGCTCAGTCGGTAGAGCGTCAGACTTTTGATCTGACGGTCCATGGTTCAAGTCCCTGTTCAGGCGTGTGTCTTTTAGAAATCAAGACGTTTCACTTATTTATGATTTGAACATTACGTAGATTTCATACTCTAAAAAAATTATTGGATTAATGATGTAACTTTATGTCTTAAGGATAGAATTAAGTATGATCTAATGATGTCTTGCCGCCTCAAACTTTAGCAGCCTAGAGAATTTCATTAAGACAAAATGAAATTACACTTTTCTCTTCTTCTGAAAGTAGACTTTAAAAGCATATACATTATAACAGTGCTATAGCTCAAAATATAAATGATGATAACACCATCGATTTTCTTGCATATTTTTGTGTTTTATAGAGCCTGGATAGTTTAGTGGGTAGAGTATCACATGAGTCTTTTGAAAAAACAATCTATCACTTATCTATGACTGAAACTCTCTTTGAAACTAAGGTAAATAGTTGATAGAGCATCACACTTTCGATCTGAGGGTACCTGTTCAGGTGTAAGTCTTTTGAAAAACAACCTATCACTTATCCATGACTGAAACTCTCTTTGAAACTAAGAACTAGTCCATGCTTTTAAGATTTCCTGGATGTCAGAACAAAATTTAAACTTTATGCCTTAAAAAAGAAAAATGTATGATCTAACAATGTCTTGACTGTTTAAACTTTAGCACCGTAGCTGATTTTATCAAGTCAAAATAAGTTTATACTTTTCTTGTCTAAGTAACTCTTGAAACCACATAACAAAGCACTCCAGGTCAGAATATATATGAGAAGGAGAGAAATGCAGATTTTCCCGCACATGTTTTGGTTTTGGAGAGCCTGGATAGCTCAGTCGGTAGAGCATCAGACTTTTAATCTGAGGGTCCAGGGTTCAAGTCCCTGTTCAGGCGTGTGTCTTTTAGAAATCAAGACATATCACTTATTTATGATTTGAACATTACGTAGATTTCATACTCTAAAAAAATTATTGGATTAATGATGTAACTTTATGTCTTAAGGATAGAATTAAGTATGATCTAATGATGTCTTGCCACCTCAAACTTTAGCAGCCTAGAGAATTTCATTAAGACAAGATGAAATTACACTTTTCTCTTCTTCTGAAAGTAGACTTTAAAAGCATATACATTATAACAGTGATATAGCTCAAAATATAAATGATGATAACACCATCGATTTTCTTGCATATTTTTGTGTTTTATAGAGCCTGGATAGTTTAGTGGGTAGAGTATCACATGAGTCTTTTGAAAAAACAATCTATCACTTATCTATGACTGAAACTCTCTTTGAAACTAAGGTAAATAGTTGATAGAGCATCACACTTTCGATCTGAGGGTACCTGTTCAGGTGTAAGTCTTTTGAAAAACAACCTATCACTTATCCATGACTGAAACTCTCTTTGAAACTAAGAACTAGTCCATGCTTTTAAGATTTCCTGGATGTCAGAACAAAATGTAAACTTTATGCCTTAAAAAAGAAAAATGTATGATCTAACAATGTCTTGACTGTTTAAACTTTAGCACCGTAGCTGATTTTATCAAGTCAAAATAACTTTATACTTTTCTTGTCTAAGTAACCCTTGAAACCACATAACAAAGCACTCCAGGTCAGAATATATATGAGAAGGAGAGAAACGCCGATTTTCCCGCACACGTTTTGGTTTTGGAGAGCCTGGATAGCTCAGTCGGTAGAGCATCAGACTTTTAATCTGAGGGTCCAGGGTTCAAGTCCCTGTTCAGGCGTGTGTCTTTTAGAAATCAAGACGTTTCACTTATTTATGATTTGAACATTACGTAGATTTCATACTCTAAAAAAATTATTGGATTAATGATGTAACTTTATGTCTTAAGGATAGAATTAAGTATGATCTAATGATGTCTTGCCGCCTCAAACTTTAGCAGCCTAGAGAATTTCATTAAGACAAAATGAAATTACACTTTTCTCTTCTTCTGAAAGTAGACTTTAAAAGCATATACATTATAACAGTGCTATAACTCAAAATATAAATGATGATAACACCATCGATTTTCTTGCATATTTTTGTGTTTTATAGAGCCTGGATAGTTTAGTGGGTAGAGTATCACATGAGTCTTTTGAAAAAACAATCTATCACTTATCTATGACTGAAACTCTCTTTGAAACTAAGGTAAATAGTTGATAGAGCATCACACTTTCGATCTGAGGGTACCTGTTCAGGTGTAAGTCTTTTGAAAAACAACCTATCACTTATCCATGACTGAAACTCTCTTTGAAACTAAGAACTAGTCCATGCTTTTAAGATTTCCTGGATGTCAGAACAAAATTTAAACTTTATGCCTTAAAAAAGAAAAATGTATGATCTAACAATGTCTTGACTGTTTAAACTTTAGCACCGTAGCTGATTTTATCAAGTCAAAATAAGTTTATACTTTTCTTGTCTAAGTAACTCTTGAAACCACATAACAAAGCACTCCAGGTCAGAATATATATGAGAAGGAGAGAAATGCAGATTTTCCCGCACATGTTTTGGTTTTGGAGAGCCTGGATAGCTCAGTCGGTAGAGCATCAGACTTTTAATCTCAGGGTCCAGGGTTCAAGTCCCTGTTCAGGCGTGTGTCTTTTAGAAATCAAGACATATCACTTATTTATGATTTGAACATTACGTAGATTTCATACTCTAAAAAAATTATTGGATTAATGATGTAACTTTATGTCTTAAGGATAGAATTAAGTATGATCTAATGATGTCTTGCCGCCTCAAACTTTAGCAGCCTAGAGAATTTCATTAAGACAAGATGAAATTACACTTTTCTCTTCTTCTGAAAGTAGACTTTAAAAGCATATACATTATAACAGTGCTATAGCTCAAAATATAAATGATGATAACACCATCGATTTTCTTGCATATTTTTGTGTTTTATAGAGCCTGGATAGTTTAGTGGGTAGAGTATCACATGAGTCTTTTGAAAAAACAATCTATCACTTATCTATGACTGAAACTCTCTTTGAAACTAAGGTAAATAGTTGATAGAGCATCACACTTTCGATCTCAGGGTACCTGTTCAGGTGTAAGTCTTTTGAAAAACAACCTATCACTTATCCATGACTGAAACTCTCTTTGAAACTAAGAACTAGTCAATGCTTTTAAGATTTCCTGGATGTCAGAACAAAATGTAAACTTTATGCCTTAAAAAAGAAAAATGTATGATCTAACAATGTCTTGACTGTTTAAACTTTAGCACCGTAGCTGATTTTATCAAGTCAAAATAACTTTATACTTTTCTTGTCTAAGTAACCCTTGAAACCACATAACAAAGCACTCCAGGTCAGAATATATATGAGAAGGAGAGAAACGCCGATTTTCCCGCACACGTTTTGGTTTTGGAGAGCCTGGATAGCTCAGTCGGTAGAGCATCAGACTTTTAATCTGAGGGTCCAGGGTTCAAGTCCCTGTTCAGGCGTGTGTCTTTTAGAAATCAAGACGTTTCACTTATTTATGATTTGAACATTACGTAGATTTCATACTCTAAAAAAATTATTGGATTAATGATGTAACTTTATGTCTTAAGGATAGAATTAAGTATGATCTAATGATGTCTTGCCACCTCAAACTTTAGCAGCCTAGAGAATTTCATTAAGACAAGATGAAATTACACTTTTCTCTTCTTCTGAAAGTAGACTTTAAAAGCATATACATTATAACAGTGCTATAGCTCAAAATATAAATGATGATAACACCATCGATTTTCTTGCATATTTTTGTGTTTTATAGAGCCTGGATAGTTTAGTGGGTAGAGTATCACATGAGTCTTTTGAAAAAACAATCTATCACTTATCTATGACTGAAACTCTCTTTGAAACTAAGGTAAATAGTTGATAGAGCATCACACTTTCGATCTCAGGGTACCTGTTCAGGTGTAAGTCTTTTGAAAAACAACCTATCACTTATCCATGACTGAAACTCTCTTTGAAACTAAGAACTAGTCAATGCTTTTAAGATTTCCTGGATGTCAGAACAAAATGTAAACTTTATGCCTTAAAAAAGAAAAATGTATGATCTAACAATGTCTTGACTGTTTAAACTTTAGCACCGTAGCTGATTTTATCAAGTCAAAATAACTTTATACTTTTCTTGTCTAAGTAACCCTTGAAACCACATAACAAAGCACTCCAGGTCAGAATATATATGAGAAGGAGAGAAACGCCGATTTTCCCGCACACGTTTTGGTTTTGGAGAGCCTGGATAGCTCAGTCGGTAGAGCATCAGACTTTTAATCTGAGGGTCCAGGGTTCAAGTCCCTGTTCAGGCGTGTGTCTTTTAGAAATCAAGACGTTTCACTTATTTATGATTTGAACATTACGTAGATTTCATACTCTAAAAAAATTATTGGATTAATGATGTAACTTTATGTCTTAAGGATAGAATTAAGTATGATCTAATGATGTCTTGCCGCCTCAAACTTTAGCAGCCTAGAGAATTTCATTAAGACAAAATGAAATTACACTTTTCTCTTCTTCTGAAACTAGACTTTAAAAGCATATACATTATAACAGTGCTATAGCTCAAAATATAAATGATGATAACACCATCGATTTTCTTGCATATTTTTGTGTTTTATAGAGCCTGGATAGTTTAGTGGGTAGAGTATCACATGAGTCTTTTGAAAAAACAATCTATCACTTATCTATGACTGAAACTCTCTTTGAAACTAAGGTAAATAGTTGATAGAGCATCACACTTTCGATCTGAGGGTACCTGTTCAGGTGTAAGTCTTTTGAAAAACAACCTATCACTTATCCATGACTGAAACTCTCTTTGAAACTAAGAACTAGTCCATGCTTTTAAGATTTCC
The DNA here is from genome assembly GCF_050947455.1 of Rhinoderma darwinii. Lineage (NCBI taxonomy): Eukaryota > Metazoa > Chordata > Amphibia > Anura > Rhinodermatidae > Rhinoderma > Rhinoderma darwinii. The sequence continues at coordinate 216,559,440 of NC_134687.1, read as the reverse complement.
TGGATGTCAGAACAAAATGTAAACTTTATGCCTTAAAAAAGAAAAATGTATGATCTAACAATGTCTTGACTGTTTAAACTTTAGCATCGTAGCTGATTTTATCAAGTCAAAATAACTTTATACTTTTCTTGTCTAAGTAACCCTTGAAACCACATAACAAAGCACTCCAGGTCAGAATATATATGAGAAGGAGAGAAACGCCGATTTTCCCGCACACGTTTTGGTTTTGGAGAGCCTGGATAGCTCAGTCGGTAGAGCGTCAGACTTTTAATCTGAGGGTCCATGGTTCAAGTCCCTGTTCAGGCGTGTGTCTTTTAGAAATCAAGACGTTTCACTTATTTATGATTTGAACATTACGTAGATTTCATACTCTAAAAAAATTATTGGATTAATGATGTAACTTTATGTCTTAAGGATAGAATTAAGTATGATCTAATGATGTCTTGCCGCTTCAAACTTTAGCAGCCTAGAGAATTTCATTAAGACAAGATGAAATTACACTTTTCTCTTCTTCTGAAAGTAGACTTTAAAAGCATATACATTATAACAGTGCTATAGCTCAAAATATAAATGATGATAACACCATCGATTTTCTTGCATATTTTTGTGTTTTATAGAGCCTGGATAGTTTAGTGGGTAGAGTATCACATGAGTCTTTTGAAAAAACAATCTATCACTTATCTATGACTGAAACTCTCTTTGAAACTAAGGTAAATAGTTGATAGAGCATCACACTTTCGATCTCAGGGTACCTGTTCAGGTGTAAGTCTTTTGAAAAACAACCTATCACTTATCCATGACTGAAACTCTCTTTGAAACGAAGAACTAGTCCATGCTTTTAAGATTTCCTGGATGTCAGAACAAAATGTAAACTTTATGCCTTAAAAAAGAAAAATGTATGATCTAACAATGTCTTGACTGTTTAAACTTTAGCATCGTAGCTGATTTTATCAAGTCAAAATAACTTTATACTTTTCTTGTCTAAGTAACCCTTGAAACCACATAACAAAGCACTCCAGGTCAGAATATATATGAGAAGGAGAGAAACGCCGATTTTCCCGCACACGTTTTGGTTTTGGAGAGCCTGGATAGCTCAGTCGGTAGAGCATCAGACTTTTAATCTGAGGGTCCAGGGTTCAAGTCCCTGTTCAGGCGTGTGTCTTTTAGAAATCAAGACATATCACTTATTTATGATTTGAACATTACGTAGATTTCATACTCTAAAAAAATTATTGGATTAATGATGTAACTTTATGTCTTAAGGATAGAATTAAGTATGATCTAATGATGTCTTGCCGCCTCAAACTTTAGCAGCCTAGAGAATTTCATTAAGACAAGATGAAATTACACTTTTCTCTTCTTCTGAAAGTAGACTTTAAAAGCATATACATTATAACAGTGCTATAGCTCAAAATATAAATGATGATAACACCATCGATTTTCTTGCATATTTTTGTGTTTTATAGAGCCTGGATAGTTTAGTGGGTAGAGTATCACATGAGTCTTTTGAAAAAACAATCTATCACTTATCTATGACTGAAACTCTCTTTGAAACTAAGGTAAATAGTTGATAGAGCATCACACTTTCGATCTCAGGGTACCTGTTCAGGTGTAAGTCTTTTGAAAAACAACCTATCACTTATCCATGACTGAAACTCTCTTTGAAACGAAGAACTAGTCCATGCTTTTAAGATTTCCTGGATGTCAGAACAAAATGTAAACTTTATGCCTTAAAAAAGAAAAATGTATGATCTAACAATGTCTTGACTGTTTAAACTTTAGCATCGTAGCTGATTTTATCAAGTCAAAATAACTTTATACTTTTCTTGTCTAAGTAACCCTTGAAACCACATAACAAAGCACTCCAGGTCAGAATATATATGAGAAGGAGAGAAACGCCGATTTTCCCGCACACGTTTTGGCTTTGGAGAGCCTGGATAGCTCAGTCGGTAGAGCATCAGACTTTTAATCTGAGGGTCCAGGGTTCAAGTCCCTGTTCAGGCATGTGTCTTTTAGAAATCAAGACATATCACTTATTTATGATTTGAACATTACGTAGATTTCATACTCTAAAAAAATTATTGGATTAATGATGTAACTTTATGTCTTAAGGATAGAATTAAGTATGATCTAATGATGTCTTGCCGCCTCAAACTTTAGCAGCCTAGAGAATTTCATTAAGACAAGATGAAATTACACTTTTCTCTTCTTCTGAAAGTAGACTTTAAAAGCATATACATTATAACAGTGCTATAGCTCAAAATATAAATGATGATAACACCATCGATTTTCTTGCATATTTTTGTGTTTTATAGAGCCTGGATAGTTTAGTGGGTAGAGTATCACATGAGTCTTTTGAAAAAACAATCTATCACTTATCTATGACTGAAACTCTCTTTGAAACTAAGGTAAATAGTTGATAGAGCATCACACTTTCGATCTCAGGGTACCTGTTCAGGTGTAAGTCTTTTGAAAAACAACCTATCACTTATCCATGACTGAAACTCTCTTTGAAACTAAGAACTAGTCAATGCTTTTAAGATTTCCTGGATGTCAGAACAAAATGTAAACTTTATGCCTTAAAAAAGAAAAATGTATGATCTAACAATGTCTTGACTGTTTAAACTTTAGCACCGTAGCTGATTTTATCAAGTCAAAATAACTTTATACTTTTCTTGTCTAAGTAACCCTTGAAACCACATAACAAAGCACTCCAGGTCAGAATATATATGAGAAGGAGAGAAACGCCGATTTTCCCGCACACGTTTTGGTTTTGGAGAGCCTGGATAGCTCAGTCGGTAGAGCATCAGACTTTTAATCTGAGGGTCCAGGGTTCAAGTCCCTGTTCAGGCGTGTGTCTTTTAGAAATCAAGACGTTTCACTTATTTATGATTTGAACATTACGTAGATTTCATACTCTAAAAAAATTATTGGATTAATGATGTAACTTTATGTCTTAAGGATAGAATTAAGTATGATCTAATGATGTCTTGCCACCTCAAACTTTAGCAGCCTAGAGAATTTCATTAAGACAAGATGAAATTACACTTTTCTCTTCTTCTGAAAGTAGACTTTAAAAGCATATACATTATAACAGTGCTATAGCTCAAAATATAAATGATGATAACACCATCGATTTTCTTGCATATTTTTGTGTTTTATAGAGCCTGGATAGTTTAGTGGGTAGAGTATCACATGAGTCTTTTGAAAAAACAATCTATCACTTATCTATGACTGAAACTCTCTTTGAAACTAAGGTAAATAGTTGATAGAGCATCACACTTTCGATCTCAGGGTACCTGTTCAGGTGTAAGTCTTTTGAAAAACAACCTATCACTTATCCATGACTGAAACTCTCTTTGAAACTAAGAACTAGTCAATGCTTTTAAGATTTCCTGGATGTCAGAACAAAATGTAAACTTTATGCCTTAAAAAAGAAAAATGTATGATCTAACAATGTCTTGACTGTTTAAACTTTAGCACCGTAGCTGATTTTATCAAGTCAAAATAACTTTATACTTTTCTTGTCTAAGTAACCCTTGAAACCACATAACAAAGCACTCCAGGTCAGAATATATATGAGAAGGAGAGAAACGCCGATTTTCCCGCACACGTTTTGGTTTTGGAGAGCCTGGATAGCTCAGTCGGTAGAACATCAGACTTTTAATCTGAGGGTCCAGGGTTCAAGTCCCTGTTCAGGCGTGTGTCTTTTAGAAATCAAGACGTTTCACTTATTTATGATTTGAACATTACGTAGATTTCATACTCTAAAAAAATTATTGGATTAATGATGTAACTTTATGTCTTAAGGATAGAATTAAGTATGATCTAATGATGTCTTGCCGCCTCAAACTTTAGCAGCCTAGAGAATTTCATTAAGACAAAATGAAATTACACTTTTCTCTTCTTCTGAAAGTAGACTTTAAAAGCATATACATTATAACAGTGCTATAGCTCAAAATATAAATGATGATAACACCATCGATTTTCTTGCATATTTTTGTGTTTTATAGAGCCTGGATAGTTTAGTGGGTAGAGTATCACATGAGTCTTTTGAAAAAACAATCTATCACTTATCTATGACTGAAACTCTCTTTGAAACTAAGGTAAATAGTTGATAGAGCATCACACTTTCGATCTGAGGGTACCTGTTCAGGTGTAAGTCTTTTGAAAAACAACCTATCACTTATCCATGACTGAAACTCTCTTTGAAACTAAGAACTAGTCCATGCTTTTAAGATTTCCTGGATGTCAGAACAAAATGTAAACTTTATGCCTTAAAAAAGAAAAATGTATGATCTAACAATGTCTTGACTGTTTAAACTTTAGCACCGTAGCTGATTTTATCAAGTCAAAATAACTTTATACTTTTCTTGTCTAAGTAACCCTTGAAACCACATAACAAAGCACTCCAGGTCAGAATATATATGAGAAGGAGAGAAACGCCGATTTTCCCGCACACGTTTTGGTTTTGGAGAGCCTGGATAGCTCAGTCGGTAGAGCATCAGACTTTTAATCTGAGGGTCCAGGGTTCAAGTCCCTGTTCAGGCGTGTGTCTTTTAGAAATCAAGACGTTTCACTTATTTATGATTTGAACATTACGTAGATTTCATACTCTAAAAAAATTATTGGATTAATGATGTAACTTTATGTCTTAAGGATAGAATTAAGTATGATCTAATGATGTCTTGCCGCCTCAAACTTTAGCAGCCTAGAGAATTTCATTAAGACAAAATGAAATTACACTTTTCTCTTCTTCTGAAAGTAGACTTTAAAAGCATATACATTATAACAGTGCTATAGCTCAAAATATAAATGATGATAACACCATCGATTTTCTTGCATATTTTTGTGTTTTATAGAGCCTGGATAGTTTAGTGGGTAGAGTATCACATGAGTCTTTTGAAAAAACAATCTATCACTTATCTATGACTGAAACTCTCTTTGAAACTAAGGTAAATAGTTGATAGAGCATCACACTTTCGATCTGAGGGTACCTGTTCAGGTGTAAGTCTTTTGAAAAACAACCTATCACTTATCCATGACTGAAACTCTCTTTGAAACTAAGAACTAGTCCATGCTTTTAAGATTTCCTGGATGTCAGAACAAAATGTAAACTTTATGCCTTAAAAAAGAAAAATGTATGATCTAACAATGTCTTGACTGTTTAAACTTTAGCATCGTAGCTGATTTTATCAAGTCAAAATAACTTTATACTTTTCTTGTCTAAGTAACCCTTGAAACCACATAACAAAGCACTCCAGGTCAGAATATATATGAGAAGGAGAGAAACGCCGATTTTCCCGCACACGTTTTGGTTTTGGAGAGCCTGGATAGCTCAGTCGGTAGAGCGTCAGACTTTTAATCTGAGGGTCCATGGTTCAAGTCCCTGTTCAGGCGTGTGTCTTTTAGAAATCAAGACGTTTCACTTATTTATGATTTGAACATTACGTAGATTTCATACTCTAAAAAAATTATTGGATTAATGATGTAACTTTATGTCTTAAGGATAGAATTAAGTATGATCTAATGATGTCTTGCCGCCTCAAACTTTAGCAGCCTAGAGAATTTCATTAAGACAAAATGAAATTACACTTTTCTCTTCTTCTGAAAGTAGACTTTAAAAGCATACACATTATAACAGTGCTATAACTCAAAATATAAATGATGATAACACCATCGATTTTCTTGCATATTTTTGTGTTTTATAGAGCCTGGATAGTTTAGTGGGTAGAGTATCACATGAGTCTTTTGAAAAAACAATCTATCACTTATCTATGACTGAAACTCTCTTTGAAACTAAGGTAAATAGTTGATAGAGCATCACACTTTCGATCTGAGGGTACCTGTTCAGGTGTAAGTCTTTTGAAAAACAACCTATCACTTATCCATGACTGAAACTCTCTTTGAAACTAAGAACTAGTCCATGCTTTTAAGATTTCCTGGATGTCAGAACAAAATTTAAACTTTATGCCTTAAAAAAGAAAAATGTATGATCTAACAATGTCTTGACTGTTTAAACTTTAGCACCGTAGCTGATTTTATCAAGTCAAAATAAGTTTATACTTTTCTTGTCTAAGTAACTCTTGAAACCACATAACAAAGCACTCCAGGTCAGAATATATATGAGAAGGAGAGAAATGCAGATTTTCCCGCACATGTTTTGGTTTAGGAGAGCCTGGATAGCTCAGTCGGTAGAGCATCAGACTTTTAATCTGAGGGTCCAGGGTTCAAGTCCCTGTTCAGGCGTGTGTCTTTTAGAAATCAAGACATATCACTTATTTATGATTTGAACATTACGTAGATTTCATACTCTAAAAAAATTATTGGATTAATGATGTAACTTTATGTCTTAAGGATAGAATTAAGTATGATCTAATGATGTCTTGCCGCCTCAAACTTTAGCAGCCTAGAGAATTTCATTAAGACAAGATGAAATTACACTTTTCTCTTCTTCTGAAAGTAGACTTTAAAAGCATATACATTATAACAGTGCTATAGCTCAAAATATAAATGATGATAACACCATCGATTTTCTTGCATATTTTTGTGTTTTATAGAGCCTGGATAGTTTAGTGGGTAGAGTATCACATGAGTCTTTTGAAAAAACAATCTATCACTTATCTATGACTGAAACTCTCTTTGAAACTAAGGTAAATAGTTGATAGAGCATCACACTTTCGATCTGAGGGTACCTGTTCAGGTGTAAGTCTTTTGAAAAACAACCTATCACTTATCCATGACTGAAACTCTCTTTGAAACTAAGAACTAGTCCATGCTTTTAAGATTTCCTGGATGTCAGAACAAAATGTAAACTTTATGCCTTAAAAAAGAAAAATGTATGATCTAACAATGTCTTGACTGTTTAAACTTTAGCATCGTAGCTGATTTTATCAAGTCAAAATAACTTTATACTTTTCTTGTCTAAGTAACCCTTGAAACCACATAACAAAGCACTCCAGGTCAGAATATATATGAGAAGGAGAGAAACGCCGATTTTCCCGCACACGTTTTGGTTTTGGAGAGCCTGGATAGCTCAGTCGGTAGAGCGTCAGACTTTTAATCTGAGGGTCCATGGTTCAAGTCCCTGTTCAGGCGTGTGTCTTTTAGAAATCAAGACGTTTCACTTATTTATGATTTGAACATTACGTAGATTTCATACTCTAAAAAAATTATTGGATTAATGATGTAACTTTATGTCTTAAGGATAGAATTAAGTATGATCTAATGATGTCTTGCCGCCTCAAACTTTAGCAGCCTAGAGAATTTCATTAAGACAAAATGAAATTACACTTTTCTCTTCTTCTGAAAGTAGACTTTAAAAGCATATACATTATAACAGTGCTATAACTCAAAATATAAATGATGATAACACCATCGATTTTCTTGCATATTTTTGTGTTTTATAGAGCCTGGATAGTTTAGTGGGTAGAGTATCACATGAGTCTTTTGAAAAAACAATCTATCACTTATCTATGACTGAAACTCTCTTTGAAACTAAGGTAAATAGTTGATAGAGCATCACACTTTCGATCTGAGGGTACCTGTTCAGGTGTAAGTCTTTTGAAAAACAACCTATCACTTATCCATGACTGAAACTCTCTTTGAAACTAAGAACTAGTCCATGCTTTTAAGATTTCCTGGATGTCAGAACAAAATTTAAACTTTATGCCTTAAAAAAGAAAAATGTATGATCTAACAATGTCTTGACTGTTTAAACTTTAGCACCGTAGCTGATTTTATCAAGTCAAAATAAGTTTATACTTTTCTTGTCTAAGTAACTCTTGAAACCACATAACAAAGCACTCCAGGTCAGAATATATATGAGAAGGAGAGAAATGCAGATTTTCCCGCACATGTTTTGGTTTTGGAGAGCCTGGATAGCTCAGTCGGTAGAGCATCAGACTTTTAATCTGAGGGTCCAGGGTTCAAGTCCCTGTTCAGGCGTGTGTCTTTTAGAAATCAAGACATATCACTTATTTATGATTTGAACATTACGTAGATTTCATACTCTAAAAAAATTATTGGATTAATGATGTAACTTTATGTCTTAAGGATAGAATTAAGTATGATCTAATGATGTCTTGCCGCCTCAAACTTTAGCAGCCTAGAGAATTTCATTAAGACAAGATGAAATTACACTTTTCTCTTCTTCTGAAAGTAGACTTTAAAAGCATATACATTATAACAGTGCTATAGCTCAAAATATAAATGATGATAACACCATCGATTTTCTTGCATATTTTTGTGTTTTATAGAGCCTGGATAGTTTAGTGGGTAGAGTATCACATGAGTCTTTTGAAAAAACAATCTATCACTTATCTATGACTGAAACTCTCTTTGAAACTAAGGTAAATAGTTGATAGAGCATCACACTTTCGATCTCAGGGTACCTGTTCAGGTGTAAGTCTTTTGAAAAACAACCTATCACTTATCCATGACTGAAACTCTCTTTGAAACTAAGAACTAGTCCATGCTTTTAAGATTTCCTGGATGTCAGAACAAAATGTAAACTTTATGCCTTAAAAAAGAAAAATGTATGATCTAACAATGTCTTGACTGTTTAAACTTTAGCATCGTAGCTGATTTTATCAAGTCAAAATAACTTTATACTTTTCTTGTCTAAGTAACCCTTGAAACCACATAACAAAGCACTCCAGGTCAGAATATATATGAGAAGGAGAGAAACGCCGATTTTCCCGCACACGTTTTGGTTTTGGAGAGCCTGGATAGCTCAGTCGGTAGAGCGTCAGACTTTTAATCTGAGGGTCCATGGTTCAAGTCCCTGTTCAGGCGTGTGTCTTTTAGAAATCAAGACGTTTCACTTATTTATGATTTGAACATTACGTAGATTTCATACTCTAAAAAAATTATTGGATTAATGATGTAACTTTATGTCTTAAGGATAGAATTAAGTATGATCTAATGATGTCTTGCCGCCTCAAACTTTAGCAGCCTAGAGAATTTCATTAAGACAAAATGAAATTACACTTTTCTCTTCTTCTGAAAGTAGACTTTAAAAGCATATACATTATAACAGTGCTATAACTCAAAATATAAATGATGATAACACCATCGATTTTCTTGCATATTTTTGTGTTTTATAGAGCCTGGATAGTTTAGTGGGTAGAGTATCACATGAGTCTTTTGAAAAAACAATCTATCACTTATCTATGACTGAAACTCTCTTTGAAACTAAGGTAAATAGTTGATAGAGCATCACACTTTCGATCTGAGGGTACCTGTTCAGGTGTAAGTCTTTTGAAAAACAACCTATCACTTATCCATGACTGAAACTCTCTTTGAAACTAAGAACTAGTCCATGCTTTTAAGATTTCCTGGATGTCAGAACAAAATTTAAACTTTATGCCTTAAAAAAGAAAAATGTATGATCTAACAATGTCTTGACTGTTTAAACTTTAGCACCGTAGCTGATTTTATCAAGTCAAAATAAGTTTATACTTTTCTTGTCTAAGTAACTCTTGAAAACACATAACAAAGCACTCCAGGTCAGAATATATATGAGAAGGAGAGAAATGCAGATTTTCCCGCACATGTTTTGGTTTTGGAGAGCCTGGATAGCTCAGTCGGTAGAGCATCAGACTTTTAATCTGAGGGTCCAGGGTTCAAGTCCCTGTTCAGGCGTGTGTCTTTTAGAAATCAAGACATATCACTTATTTATGATTTGAACATTACGTAGATTTCATACTCTAAAAAAATTATTGGATTAATGATGTAACTTTATGTCTTAAGGATAGAATTAAGTATGATCTAATGATGTCTTGCCGCCTCAAACTTTAGCAGCCTAGAGAATTTCATTAAGACAAGATGAAATTACACTTTTCTCTTCTTCTGAAAGTAGACTTTAAAAGCATATACATTATAACAGTGCTATAGCTCAAAATATAAATGATGATAACACCATCGATTTTCTTGCATATTTTTGTGTTTTATAGAGCCTGGATAGTTTAGTGGGTAGAGTATCACATGAGTCTTTTGAAAAAACAATCTATCACTTATCTATGACTGAAACTCTCTTTGAAACTAAGGTAAATAGTTGATAGAGCATCACACTTTCGATCTCAGGGTACCTGTTCAGGTGTAAGTCTTTTGAAAAACAACCTATCACTTATCCATGACTGAAACTCTCTTTGAAACGAAGAACTAGTCCATGCTTTTAAGATTTCCTGGATGTCAGAACAAAATGTAAACTTTATGCCTTAAAAAAGAAAAATGTATGATCTAACAATGTCTTGACTGTTTAAACTTTAGCATCGTAGCTGATTTTATCAAGTCAAAATAACTTTATACTTTTCTTGTCTAAGTAACCCTTGAAACCACATAACAAAGCACTCCAGGTCAGAATATATATGAGAAGGAGAGAAACGCCGATTTTCCCGCACACATTTTGGTTTTGGAGAGCCTGGATAGCTCAGTCGGTAGAGCGTCAGACTTTTAATCTGAGGGTCCAGGGTTCAAGTCCCTGTTCAGGCGTGTGTCTTTTAGAAATCAAGACGTTTCACTTATTTATGATTTGAACATTACGTAGATTTCATACTCTAAAAAAATTATTGGATTAATGATGTAACTTTATGTCTTAAGGATAGAATTAAGTATGATCTAATGATGTCTTGCCGCCTCAAACTTTAGCAGCCTAGAGAATTTCATTAAGACAAGATGAAATTACACTTTTCTCTTCTTCTGAAAGTAGACTTTAAAAGCATATACATTATAACAGTGCTATAGCTCAAAATATAAATGATGATAACACCATCGATTTTCTTGCATATTTTTGTGTTTTATAGAGCCTGGATAGTTTAGTGGGTAGAGTATCACATGAGTCTTTTGAAAAAACAATCTATCACTTATCTATGACTGAAACTCTCTTTGAAACTAAGGTAAATAGTTGATAGAGCATCACACTTTCGATCTGAGGGTACCTGTTCAGGTGTAAGTCTTTTGAAAAACAACCTATCACTTATCCATGACTGAAACTCTCTTTGAAACTAAGAACTAGTCCATGCTTTTAAGATTTCCTGGATGTCAGAACAAAATGTAAACTTTATGCCTTAAAAAAGAAAAATGTATGATCTAACAATGTCTTGACTGTTTAAACTTTAGCATCGTAGCTGATTTTATCAAGTCAAAATAACTTTATACTTTTCTTGTCTAAGTAACCCTTGAAACCACATAACAAAGCACTCCAGGTCAGAATATATATGAGAAGGAGAGAAACGCCGATTTTCCCGCACACGTTTTGGTTTTGGAGAGCCTGGATAGCTCAGTCGGTAGAGCGTCAGACTTTTAATCTGAGGGTCCATGGTTCAAGTCCCTGTTCAGGCGTGTGTCTTTTAGAAATCAAGACGTTTCACTTATTTATGATTTGAACATTACGTAGATTTCATACTCTAAAAAAATTATTGGATTAATGATGTAACTTTATGTCTTAAGGATAGAATTAAGTATGATCTAATGATGTCTTGCCGCCTCAAACTTTAGCAGCCTAGAGAATTTCATTAAGACAAAATGAAATTACACTTTTCTCTTCTTCTGAAAGTAGACTTTAAAAGCATATACATTATAACAGTGCTATAACTCAAAATATAAATGATGATAACACCATCGATTTTCTTGCATATTTTTGTGTTTTATAGAGCCTGGATAGTTTAGTGGGTAGAGTATCACATGAGTCTTTTGAAAAAACAATCTATCACTTATCTATGACTGAAACTCTCTTTGAAACTAAGGTAAATAGTTGATAGAGCATCACACTTTCGATCTGAGGGTACCTGTTCAGGTGTAAGTCTTTTGAAAAACAACCTATCACTTATCCATGACTGAAACTCTCTTTGAAACTAAGAACTAGTCCATGCTTTTAAGATTTCCTGGATGTCAGAACAAAATGTAAACTTTATGCCTTAAAAAAGAAAAATGTATGATCTAACAATGTCTTGACTGTTTAAACTTTAGCACCGTAGCTGATTTTATCAAGTCAAAATAAGTTTATACTTTTCTTGTCTAAGTAACTCTTGAAACCACATAACAAAGCACTCCAGGTCAGAATATATATGAGAAGGAGAGAAATGCAGATTTTCCCGCACATGTTTTGGTTTTGGAGAGCCTGGATAGCTCAGTCGGTAGAGCATCAGACTTTTAATCTGAGGGTCCAGGGTTCAAGTCCCTGTTCAGGCGTGTGTCTTTTAGAAATCAAGACATATCACTTATTTATGATTTGAACATTACGTAGATTTCATACTCTAAAAAAATTATTGGATTAATGATGTAACTTTATGTCTTAAGGATAGAATTAAGTATGATCTAATGATGTCTTGCCGCCTCAAACTTTAGCAGCCTAGAGAATTTCATTAAGACAAGATGAAATTACACTTTTCTCTTCTTCTGAAAGTAGACTTTAAAAGCATATACATTATAACAGTGCTATAGCTCAAAATATAAATGATGATAACACCATCGATTTTCTTGCATATTTTTGTGTTTTATAGAGCCTGGATAGTTTAGTGGGTAGAGTATCACATGAGTCTTTTGAAAAAACAATCTATCACTTATCTATGACTGAAACTCTCTTTGAAACTAAGGTAAATAGTTGATAGAGCATCACACTTTCGATCTCAGGGTACCTGTTCAGGTGTAAGTCTTTTGAAAAACAACCTATCACTTATCCATGACTGAAACTCTCTTTGAAACGAAGAACTAGTCCATGCTTTTAAGATTTCCTGGATGTCAGAACAAAATGTAAACTTTATGCCTTAAAAAAGAAAAATGTATGATCTAACAATGTCTTGACTGTTTAAACTTTAGCATCGTAGCTGATTTTATCAAGTCAAAATAACTTTATACTTTTCTTGTCTAAGTAACCCTTGAAACCACATAACAAAGCACTCCAGGTCAGAATATATATGAGAAGGAGAGAAACGCCGATTTTCCCGCACACGTTTTGGTTTTGGAGAGCCTGGATAGCTCAGTCGGTAGAGCGTCAGACTTTTAATCTGAGGGTCCAGGGTTCAAGTCCCTGTTCAGGCGTGTGTCTTTTAGAAATCAAGACGTTTCACTTATTTATGATTTGAACATTACGTAGATTTCATACTCTAAAAAAATTATTGGATTAATGATGTAACTTTATGTCTTAAGGATAGAATTAAGTATGATCTAATGATGTCTTGCCGCCTCAAACTTTAGCAGCCTAGAGAATTTCATTAAGACAAGATGAAATTACACTTTTCTCTTCTTCTGAAAGTAGACTTTAAAAGCATATACATTATAACAGTGCTATAGCTCAAAATATAAATGATGATAACACCATCGATTTTCTTGCATATTTTTGTGTTTTATAGAGCCTGGATAGTTTAGTGGGTAGAGTATCACATGAGTCTTTTGAAAAAACAATCTATCACTTATCTATGACTGAAACTCTCTTTGAAACTAAGGTAAATAGTTGATAGAGCATCACACTTTCGATCTGAGGGTACCTGTTCAGGTGTAAGTCTTTTGAAAAACAACCTATCACTTATCCATGACTGAAACTCTCTTTGAAACTAAGAACTAGTCCATGCTTTTAAGATTTCCTGGATGTCAGAACAAAATTTAAACTTTATGCCTTAAAAAAGAAAAATGTATGATCTAACAATGTCTTGACTGTTTAAACTTTAGCACCGTAGCTGATTTTATCAAGTCAAAATAACTTTATACTTTTCTTGTCTAAGTAACCCTTGAAACCACATAACAAAGCACTCCAGGTCAGAATATATATGAGAAGGAGAGAAACGCCGATTTTCCCGCACACGTTTTGGTTTTGGTTTTGGTTTTGGTTTTGGAGAGCCTGGATAGCTCAGTCGGTAGAGCAACAGACTTTTAATCTGAGGGTCCAGGGTTCAAGTCCCTGTTCAGGCGTGTGTCTTTTAGAAATCAAGACGTTTCACTTATTTATGATTTGAACATTACGTAGATTTCATACTCTAAAAAAATTATTGGATTAATGATGTAACTTTATGTCTTAAGGATAGAATTAAGTATGATCTAATGATGTCTTGCCGCCTCAAACTTTAGCAGCCTAGAGAATTTCATTAAGACAAGATGAAATTACACTTTTCTCTTCTTCTGAAAGTAGACTTTAAAAGCATATACATTATAACAGTGCTATAGCTCAAAATATAAATGATGATAACACCATCGATTTTCTTGCATATTTTTGTGTTTTATAGAGCCTGGATAGTTTAGTGGGTAGAGTATCACATGAGTCTTTTGAAAAAACAATCTATCACTTATCTATGACTGAAACTCTCTTTGAAACTAAGGTAAATAGTTGATAGAGCATCACACTTTCGATCTCAGGGTACCTGTTCAGGTGTAAGTCTTTTGAAAAACAACCTATCACTTATCCATGACTGAAACTCTCTTTGAAACTAAGAACTAGTCAATGCTTTTAAGATTTCCTGGATGTCAGAACAAAATGTAAACTTTATGCCTTAAAAAAGAAAAATGTATGATCTAACAATGTCTTGACTGTTTAAACTTTAGCACCGTAGCTGATTTTATCAAGTCAAAATAACTTTATACTTTTCTTGTCTAAGTAACCCTTGAAACCACATAACAAAGCACTCCAGGTCAGAATATATATGAGAAGGAGAGAAACGCCGATTTTCCCGCACACGTTTTGGTTTTGGAGAGCCTGGATAGCTCAGTCGGTAGAGCGTCAGACTTTTAATCTGAGGGTCCAGGGTTCAAGTCCCTGTTCAGGCGTGTGTCTTTTAGAAATCAAGACGTTTCACTTATTTATGATTTGAACATTACGTAGATTTCATACTCTAAAAAAATTATTGGATTAATGATGTAACTTTATGTCTTAAGGATAGAATTAAGTATGATCTAATGATGTCTTGCCGCCTCAAACTTTAGCAGCCTAGAGAATTTCATTAAGACAAAATGAAATTACACTTTTCTCTTCTTCTGAAAGTAGACTTTAAAAGCATATATATTATAACAGTGCTATAGCTCAAAATATAAATGATGATAACACCATCGATTTTCTTGCATATTTTTGTGTTTTATAGAGCCTGGATAGTTTAGTGGGTAGAGTATCACATGAGTCTTTTGAAAAAACAATCTATCACTTATCTATGACTGAAACTCTCTTTGAAACTAAGGTAAATAGTTGATAGAGCATCACACTTTCGATCTGAGGGTACCTGTTCAGGTGTAAGTCTTTTGAAAAACAACCTATCACTTATCCATGACTGAAACTCTCTTTGAAACTAAGAACTAGTCCATGCTTTTAAGATTTCCTGGATGTCAGAACAAAATGTAAACTTTATGCCTTAAAAAAGAAAAATGTATGATCTAACAATGTCTTGACTGTTTAAACTTTAGCACCGTAGCTGATTTTATCAAGTCAAAATAACTTTATACTTTTCTTGTCTAAGTAACCCTTGAAACCACATAACAAAGCACTCCAGGTCAGAATATATATGAGAAGGAGAGAAACGCCGATTTTCCCGCACACGTTTTGGTTTTGGAGAGCCTGGATAGCTCAGTCGGTAGAGCATCAGACTTTTAATCTGAGGGTCCAGGGTTCAAGTCCCTGTTCAGGCGTGTGTCTTTTAGAAATCAAGACGTTTCACTTATTTATGATTTGAACATTACGTAGATTTCATACTCTAAAAAAATTATTTGATTAATGATGTAACTTTATGTCTTAAGGATAGAATTAAGTATGATCTAATGATGTCTTGCCGCCTCAAACTTTAGCAGCCTAGAGAATTTCATTAAGACAAAATGAAATTACACTTTTCTCTTCTTCTGAAAGTAGACTTTAAAAGCATATACATTATAACAGTGCTATAGCTCAAAATATAAATGATGATAACACCATCGATTTTCTTGCATATTTTTGTGTTTTATAGAGCCTGGATAGTTTAGTGGGTAGAGTATCACATGAGTCTTTTGAAAAAACAATCTATCACTTATCTATGACTGAAACTCTCTTTGAAACTAAGGTAAATAGTTGAAAGAGCATCACACTTTCGATCTGAGGGTACCTGTTCAGGTGTAAGTCTTTTGAAAAACAACCTATCACTTATCCATGACTGAAACTCTCTTTGAAACTAAGAACTAGTCCATGCTTTTAAGATTTCCTGGATGTCAGAACAAAATTTAAACTTTATGCCTTAAAAAAGAAAAATGTATGATCTAACAATGTCTTGACTGTTTAAACTTTAGCACCGTAGCTGATTTTATCAAGTCAAAATAACTTTATACTTTTCTTGTCTAAGTAACCCTTGAAACCACATAACAAAGCACTCCAGGTCAGAATATATATGAGAAGGAGAGAAACGCCAATTTTCCCGCACACGTTTTGGTTTCAGAGAGCCTGGATAGCTCAGTCGGTAGAGCATCAGACTTTTAATCTGAGGGTCCAGTGTTCAAGTCCCTGTTCAGGCGTGTGTCTTTTAGAAATCAAGACGTTTCACTTATTTATGATTTGAACATTACGTAGATTTCATACTCTAAAAAAATTATTGGATTAATGATGTAACTTTATGTCTTAAGGATAGAATTAAGTATGATCTAATGATGTCTTGCCGCCTCAAACTTTAGCAGCCTAGAGAATTTCATTAAGACAAAATGAAATTACACTTTTCTCTTCTTCTGAAAGTAGACTTTAAAAGCATATACATTATAACAGTGCTATAGCTCAAAATATAAATGATGATAACACCATCGATTTTCTTGCATATTTTTGTGTTTTATAGAGCCTGGATAGTTTAGTGGGTAGAGTATCACATGAGTCTTTTGAAAAAACAATCTATCACTTATCTATGACTGAAACTCTCTTTGAAACTAAGGTAAATAGTTGATAGAGCATCACACTTTCGATCTGAGGGTACCTGTTCAGGTGTAAGTCTTTTGAAAAACAACCTATCACTTATCCATGACTGAAACTCTCTTTGAAACTAAGAACTAGTCCATGCTTTTAAGATTTCCTGGATGTCAGAACAAAATTTAAACTTTATGCCTTAAAAAAGAAAAATGTATGATCTAACAATGTCTTGACTGTTTAAACTTTAGCACCGTAGCTGATTTTATCAAGTCAAAATAACTTTATACTTTTCTTGTCTAAGTAACCCTTGAAACCACATAACAAAGCACTCCAGGTCAGAATATATATGAGGAGAGAAACGCCGATTTTCCCGCACACGTTTTGGTTTTGGTTTTGGTTTTGGAGAACCTGGATAGCTCAGTCGGTAGAGCATCAGACTTTTAATCTGAGGGTCCAGGGTTCAAGTCCCTGTTCAGGCGTGTTTCTTTTAGAAATCAAGACGTTTCACTTATTTATGATTTGAACATTACGTAGATTTCATACTCTAAAAAAATTATTGGATTAATGATGTAACTTTATGTCTTAAGGATAGAATTAAGTATGATCTAATGATGTCTTGCCGCCTCAAACTTTAGCAGCCTAGAGAATTTCATTAAGACAAAATGAAATTACACTTTTCTCTTCTTCTGAAAGTAGACTTTAAAAGCATATACATTATAACAGTGCTATAGCTCAAAATATAAATGATGATAACACCATCGATTTTCTTGCATATTTTTGTGTTTTATAGAGCCTGGATAGTTTAGTGGGTAGAGTATCACATGAGTCTTTTGAAAAAACAATCTATCACTTATCTATGACTGAAACTCTCTTTGAAACTAAGGTAAATAGTTGATAGAGCATCACACTTTCAATCTGAGGGTACCTGTTCAGGTGTAAGTCTTTTGAAAAACAACCTATCACTTATCCATGACTGAAACTCTCTTTGAAACTAAGAACTAGTCCATGCTTTTAAGATTTCCTGGATGTCAGAACAAAATTTAAACTTTATGCCTTAAAAAAGAAAAATGTATGATCTAACAATGTCTTGACTGTTTAAACTTTAGCACCGTAGCTGATTTTATCAAGTCAAAATAACTTTATACTTTTCTTGTCTAAGTAACCCTTGAAACCACATAACAAAGCACTCCAGGTCAGAATATATATGAGAAGGAGAGAAACGCCGATTTTCCCGCACACGTTTTGGTTTTGGTTTTGGTTTTGGAGAGCCTGGATAGCTCAGTCGGTAGAGCATCAGACTTTTAATCTGAGGGTCCAGGGTTCAAGTCCCTGTTCAGGCGTGTGTCTTTTAGAAATCAAGACGTTTCACTTATTTATGATTTGAACATTACGTAGATTTCATACTCTAAAAAAATTATTGGATTAATGATGTAACTTTATGTCTTAAGGATAGAATTAAGTATGATCTAATGATGTCTTGCCGCCTCAAACTTTAGCAGCCTAGAGAATTTCATTAAGACAAAATGAAATTACACTTTTCTCTTCTTCTGAAAGTAGACTTTAAAAGCATATACATTATAACAGTGCTATAGCTCAAAATATAAATGATGATAACACCATCGATTTTCTTGCATATTTTTGTGTTTTATAGAGCCTGGATAGTTTAGTGGGTAGAGTATCACATGAGTCTTTTGAAAAAACAATCTATCACTTATCTATGACTGAAACTCTCTTTGAAACTAAGGTAAATAGTTGATAGAGCATCACACTTTCGATCTGAGGGTACCTGTTCAGGTGTAAGTCTTTTGAAAAACAACCTATCACTTATCCATGACTGAAACTCTCTTTGAAACTAAGAACTAGTCCATGCTTTTAAGATTTCCTGGATGTCAGAACAAAATTTAAACTTTATGCCTTAAAAAAGAAAAATGTATGATCTAACAATGTCTTGACTGTTTAAACTTTAGCACCGTAGCTGATTTTATCAAGTCAAAATAACTTTATACTTTTCTTGTCTAAGTAACCCTTGAAACCACATAACAAAGCACTCCAGGTCAGAATATATATGAGAAGGAGAGAAACGCCGATTTTCCCGCACACGTTTTGGTTTCGGAGAGCCTGGATAGCTCAGTCGGTAGAGCATCAGACTTTTAATCTGATGGTCCAGGGTTCAAGTCCCTGTTCAGGCGTGTGTCTTTTAGAAATCAAGACGTTTCACTTATTTATGATTTGAACATTACGTAGATTTCATACTCTAAAAAAATTATTGGATTAATGATGTAACTTTATGTCTTAAGGATAGAATTAAGTATGATCTAATGATGTCTTGCCGCCTCAAACTTTAGCAGCCTAGAGAATTTCATTAAGACAAAATGAAATTACACTTTTCTCTTCTTCTGAAAGTAGACTTTAAAAGCATATACATTATAACAGTGCTATAGCTCAAAATATAAATGATGATAACACCATCGATTTTCTTGCATATTTTTGTGTTTTATAGAGCCTGGATAGTTTAGTGGGTAGAGTATCACATGAGTCTTTTGAAAAAACAATCTATCACTTATCTATGACTGAAACTCTCTTTGAAACTAAGGTAAATAGTTGATAGAGCATCACACTTTCGATCTGAGGGTACCTGTTCAGGTGTAAGTCTTTTGAAAAACAACCTATCACTTATCCATGACTGAAACTCTCTTTGAAACTAAGAACTAGTCCATGCTTTTAAGATTTCCTGGATGTCAGAACAAAATTTAAACTTTATGCCTTAAAAAAGAAAAATGTATGATCTAACAATGTCTTGACTGTTTAAACTTTAGCACCGTAGCTGATTTTATCAAGTCAAAATAACTTTATACTTTTCTTGTCTAAGTAACCCTTGAAACCACATAACAAAGCACTCCAGGTCAGAATATATATGAGAAGGAGAGAAACGCCGATTTTCCCGCACACGTTTTGGTTCTGGAGAGCCTGGATAGCTCAGTCGGTAGAGCATCAGACTTTTAATCTGAGGGTCCAGGGTTCAAGTCCCTGTTCAGGCGTGTGTCTTTTAGAAATCAAGACGTTTCACTTATTTATGATTTGAACATTACGTAGATTTCATACTCTAAAAAAATTATTGGATTAATGATGTCACTTTATGTCTTAAGGATAGAATTAAGTATGATCTAATGATGTCTTGCCGCCTCAAACTTTAGCAGCCTAGAGAATTTCATTAAGACAAAATGAAATTACACTTTTCTCTTCTTCTGAAAGTAGACTTTAAAAGCATATACATTATAACAGTGCTATAGCTCAAAATATAAATGATGATAACACCATCGATTTTCTTGCATATTTTTGTGTTTTATAGAGCCTGGATAGTTTAGTGGGTAGAGTATCACATGAGTCTTTTGAAAAAACAATCTATCACTTATCTATGACTGAAACTCTCTTTGAAACTAAGGTAAATAGTTGATAGAGCATCACACTTTCGATCTGAGGGTACCTGTTCAGGTGTAAGTCTTTTGAAAAACAACCTATCACTTATCCATGACTGAAACTCTCTTTGAAACTAAGAACTAGTCCATGCTTTTAAGATTTCCTGGATGTCAGAACAAAATTTAAACTTTATGCCTTAAAAAAGAAAAATGTATGATCTAACAATGTCTTGACTGTTTAAACTTTAGCACCGTAGCTGATTTTATCAAGTCAAAATAACTTTATACTTTTCTTGTCTAAGTAACCCTTGAAACCACATAACAAAGCACTCCAGGTCAGAATATATATGAGAAGGAGAGAAACGCTGATTTTCCCGCACACGTTTTGGTTTTGGAGAGCCTGGATAGCTCAGTCGGTAGAGCATCAGACTTTTAATCTGAGGGTCCAGGGTTCAAGTCCCTGTTCAGGCATGTGTCTTTTAGAAATCAAGACGTTTCACTTATTTATGATTTGAACATTACGTAGATTTCATACTCTAAAAAAATTATTGGATTAATGATGTAACTTTATGTCTTAAGGATAGAATTAAGTATGATCTAATGATGTCTTGCCGCCTCAAACTTTAGCAGCCTAGAGAATTTCATTAAGACAAAATGAAATTACACTTTTCTCTTCTTCTGAAAGTAGACTTTAAAAGCATATACATTATAACAGTGCTATAGCTCAAAATATAAATGATGATAACACCATCGATTTTCTTGCATATTTTTGTGTTTTATAGAGCCTGGATAGTTTAGTGGGTAGAGTATCACATGAGTCTTTTGAAAAAACAATCTATCACTTATCTATGACTGAAACTCTCTTTGAAACTAAGGTAAATAGTTGATAGAGCATCACACTTTCAATCTGAGGGTACCTGTTCAGGTGTAAGTCTTTTGAAAAACAACCTATCACTTATCCATGACTGAAACTCTCTTTGAAACTAAGAACTAGTCCATGCTTTTAAGATTTCCTGGATGTCAGAACAAAATTTAAACTTTATGCCTTAAAAAAGAAAAATGTATGATCTAACAATGTCTTGACTGTTTAAACTTTAGCACCGTAGCTGATTTTATCAAGTCAAAATAACTTTATACTTTTCTTGTCTAAGTAACCCTTGAAACCACATAACAAAGCACTCCAGGTCAGAATATATATGAGAAGGAGAGAAACGCCGATTTTCCCGCACACGTTTTGGTTTCGGAGAGCCTGGATAGCTCAGTTGGTAGAGCATCAGACTTTTAATCTGAGGGTCCAGGGTTCAAGTCCCTGTTCAGGCGTGTGTCTTTTAGAAATCAAGACGTTTCACTTATTTATGATTTGAACATTACGTAGATTTCATACTCTAAAAAAATTATTGGATTAATGATGTAACTTTATGTCTTAAGGATAGAATTAAGTATGATCTAATGATGTCTTGCCGCCTCAAACTTTAGCAGCCTAGAGAATTTCATTAAGACAAAATGAAATTACACTTTTCTCTTCTTCTGAAAGTAGACTTTAAAAGCATATACATTATAACAGTGCTATAGCTCAAAATATAAATGATGATAACACCATCGATTTTCTTGCATATTTTTGTGTTTTATAGAGCCTGGATAGTTTAGTGGGTAGAGTATCACATGAGTCTTTTGAAAAAACAATCTATCACTTATCTATGACTGAAACTCTCTTTGAAACTAAGGTAAATAGTTGATAGAGCATCACACTTTCGATCTGAGGGTACCTGTTCAGGTGTAAGTCTTTTGAAAAACAACCTATCACTTATCCATGACTGAAACTCTCTTTGAAACTAAGAACTAGTCCATGCTTTTAAGATTTCCTGGATGTCAGAACAAAATTTAAACTTTATGCCTTAAAAAAGAAAAATGTATGATCTAACAATGTCTTGACTGTTTAAACTTTAGCACCGTAGCTGATTTTATCAAGTCAAAATAACTTTATACTTTTCTTGTCTAAGTAACCCTTGAAACCACATAACAAAGCACTCCAGGTCAGAATATATATGAGAAGGAGAGAAACGCCGATTTTCCCGCACACGTTTTGGTTTTGGTTTTGGATTCGGAGAGCCTGGATAGCTCAGTCGGTAGAGCATCAGACTTTTAATCTGAGGGTCCAGGGTTCAAGTCCCTGTTCAGGCGTGTGTCTTTTAGAAATCAAGACGTTTCACTTATTTATGATTTGAACATTACGTAGATTTCATACTCTAAAAAAATTATTGGATTAATGATGTAACTTTATGTCTTAAGGATAGAATTAAGTATGATCTAATGATGTCTTGCCGCCTCAAACTTTAGCAGCCTAGAGAATTTCATTAAGACAAAATGAAATTACACTTTTCTCTTCTTCTGAAAGTAGACTTTAAAAGCATATACATTATAACAGTGCTATAGCTCAAAATATAAATGATGATAACACCATCGATTTTCTTGCATATTTTTGTGTTTTATAGAGCCTGGATAGTTTAGTGGGTAGAGTATCACATGAGTCTTTTGAAAAAACAATCTATCACTTATCTATGACTGAAACTCTCTTTGAAACTAAGGTAAATAGTTGATAGAGCATCACACTTTCGATCTGAGGGTACCTGTTCAGGTGTAAGTCTTTTGAAAAACAACCTATCACTTATCCATGACTGAAACTCTCTTTGAAACTAAGAACTAGTCCATGCTTTTAAGATTTCCTGGATGTCAGAACAAAATTTAAACTTTATGCCTTAAAAAAGAAAAATGTATGATCTAACAATGTCTTGACTGTTTAAACTTTAGCACCGTAGCTGATTTTATCAAGTCAAAATAACTTTATACTTTTCTTGTCTAAGTAACCCTTGAAACCACATAACAAAGCACTCCAGGTCAGAATATATATGAGAAGGAGAGAAACGCCGATTTTCCCGCACACGTTTTGGTTTTGGTTTTGGTTTTGGTTTTGGAGAATGTGGATAGCTCAGTCGGTAGAGCATCAGACTTTTAATCTGAGGGTCCAGGGTTCAAGTCCCTGTTCAGGCGTGTGTCTTCTAGAAATCAAGACGTTTCACTTATTTATGATTTGAACATTACGTAGATTTCATACTCTAAAAAAATTATTGGATTAATGATGTCACTTTATGTCTTAAGGATAGAATTAAGTATGATCTAATGATGTCTTGCCGCCTCAAACTTTAGCAGCCTAGAGAATTTCATTAAGACAAAATGAAATTACACTTTTCTCTTCTTCTGAAAGTAGACTTTAAAAGCATATACATTATAACAGTGCTATAGCTCAAAATATAAATGATGATAACACCATCGATTTTCTTGCATATTTTTGTGTTTTATAGAGCCTGGATAGTTTAGTGGGTAGAGTATCACATGAGTCTTTTGAAAAAACAATCTATCACTTATCTATGACTGAAACTCTCTTTGAAACTAAGGTAAATAGTTGATAGAGCATCACACTTTCGATCTGAGGGTACCTGTTCAGGTGTAAGTCTTTTGAAAAACAACCTATCACTTATCCATGACTGAAACTCTCTTTGAAACTAAGAACTAGTCCATGCTTTTAAGATTTCCTGGATGTCAGAACAAAATTTAAACTTTATGCCTTAAAAAAGAAAAATGTATGATCTAACAATGTCTTGACTGTTTAAACTTTAGCACCGTAGCTGATTTTATCAAGTCAAAATAACTTTATACTTTTCTTGTCTAAGTAACCCTTGAAACCACATAACAAAGCACTCCAGGTCAGAATATATATGAGAAGGAGAGAAACGCCGATTTTCCCGCACACGTTTTGGTTTTGGTTTTGGTTTTGGTTTTGGTTTTGGTTTTGGAGAATGTGGATAGCTCAGTCGGTAGAGCATCAGACTTTTAATCTGAGGGTCCAGGGTTCAAGTCCCTGTTCAGGCGTGTGTCTTCTAGAAATCAAGACGTTTCACTTATTTATGATTTGAACATTACGTAGATTTCATACTCTAAAAAAATTATTGGATTAATGATGTCACTTTATGTCTTAAGGATAGAATTAAGTATGATCTAATGATGTCTTGCCGCCTCAAACTTTAGCAGCCTAGAGAATTTCATTAAGACAAAATGAAATTACACTTTTCTCTTCTTCTGAAAGTAGACTTTAAAAGCATATACATTATAACAGTGCTATAGCTCAAAATATAAATGATGATAACACCATCGATTTTCTTGCATATTTTTGTGTTTTATAGAGCCTGGATAGTTTAGTGGGTAGAGTATCACATGAGTCTTTTGAAAAAACAATCTATCACTTATCTATGACTGAAACTCTCTTTGAAACTAAGGTAAATAGTTGATAGAGCATCACACTTTCGATCTGAGGGTACCTGTTCAGGTGTAAGTCTTTTGAAAAACAACCTATCACTTATCCATGACTGAAACTCTCTTTGAAACTAAGAACTAGTCCATGCTTTTAAGATTTCCTGGATGTCAGAACAAAATTTAAACTTTATGCCTTAAAAAAGAAAAATGTATGATCTAACAATGTCTTGACTGTTTAAACTTTAGCACCGTAGCTGATTTTATCAAGTCAAAATAACTTTATACTTTTCTTGTCTAAGTAACCCTTGAAACCACATAACAAAGCACTCCAGGTCAGAATATATATGAAAAGGAGAGAAACGCCGATTTTCCCGCACACGTTTTGGTTTTGGAGAGCCTGGATAGCTCAGTCGGTAGAGCATCAGACTTTTAATCTGAGGGTCCAGGGTTCAAGTCCCTGTTCAGGCGTGTGTCTTTTAGAAATCAAGACGTTTCACTTATTTATGATTTGAACATTACGTAGATTTCATACTCTAAAAAAATTATTGGATTAATGATGTAACTTTATGTCTTAAGGATAGAATTAAGTATGATCTAATGATGTCTTGCCGCCTCAAACTTTAGCAGCCTAGAGAATTTCATTAAGACAAAATGAAATTACACTTTTCTCTTCTTCTGAAAGTAGACTTTAAAAGCATATACATTATAACAGTGCTATAGCTCAAAATATAAATGATGATAACACCATCGATTTTCTTGCATATTTTAGTGTTTTATAGAGCCTGGATAGTTTAGTGGGTAGAGTATCACATGAGTCTTTTGAAAAAACAATCTATCACTTATCTATGACTGAAACTCTCTTTGAAACTAAGGTAAATAGTTGATAGAGCATCACACTTTCGATCTGAGGGTACCTGTTCAGGTGTAAGTCTTTTGAAAAACAACCTATCACTTATCCATGACTGAAACTCTCTTTGAAACTAAGAACTAGTCCATGCTTTTAAGATTTCCTGGATGTCAGAACAAAATTTAAACTTTATGCCTTAAAAAAGAAAAATGTATGATCTAACAATGTCTTGACTGTTTAAACTTTAGCACCGTAGCTGATTTTATCAAGTCAAAATAACTTTATACTTTTCTTGTCTAAGTAACCCTTGAAACCACATAACAAAGCACTCCAGGTCAGAATATATATGAGAAGGAGAGAAACGCCGATTTTCCCGCACACGTTTTGGTTTTGGAGAGCCTGGATAGCTCAGTCGGTAGAGCATCAGACTTTTAATCTGAGGGTCCAGGGTTCAAGTCCCTGTTCAGGCGTGTGTCTTTTAGAAATCAAGACGTTTCACTTATTTATGATTTGAACATTACGTAGATTTCATACTCTAAAAAAATTATTTGATTAATGATGTAACTTTATGTCTTAAGGATAGAATTAAGTATGATCTAATGATGTCTTGCCGCCTCAAACTTTAGCAGCCTAGGGAATTTCATTAAGACAAAATGAAATCACACTTTTCTCTTCTTCTGAAAGTAGACTTTAAAAGCATATACATTATAACAGTGCTATAGCTCAAAATATAAATGATGATAACACCATCGATTTTCTTGCATATTTTTGTGTTTTATAGAGCCTGGATAGTTTAGTGGGTAGAGTATCACATGAGTCTTTTGAAAAAACAATCTATCACTTATCTATGACTGAAACTCTCTTTGAAACTAAGGTAAATAGTTGATAGAGCATCACACTTTCGATCTGAGGGTACCTGTTCAGGTGTAAGTCTTTTGAAAAACAACCTATCACTTATCCATGACTGAAACTCTCTTTGAAACTAAGAACTAGTCCATGCTTTTAAGATTTCCTGGATGTCAGAACAAAATTTAAACTTTATGCCTTAAAAAAGAAAAATGTATGATCTAACAATGTCTTGACTGTTTAAACTTTAGCACCGTAGCTGATTTTATCAAGTCAAAATAACTTTATACTTTTCTTGTCTAAGTAACCCTTGAAACCACATAACAAAGCACTCCAGGTCAGAATATATATGAGAAGGAGAGAAACGCCGATTTTCCCGCACACGTTTTGGTTTTGGAGAGCCTGGATAGCTCAGTCGGTAGAGCATCAGACTTTTAATCTGAGGGTCCAGGGTTCAAGTCCCTGTTCAGGCGTGTGTCTTTTAGAAATCAAGACGTTTCACTTATTTATGATTTGAACATTACGTAGATTTCATACTCTAAAAAAATTATTGGATTAATGATGTAACTTTATGTCTTAAGGATAGAATTAAGTATGATCTAATGATGTCTTGCCGCCTCAAACTTTAGCAGCCTAGAGAATTTCATTAAGACAAAATGAAATTACACTTTTCTCTTCTTCTGAAAGTAGACTTTAAAAGCATATACATTATAACAGTGCTATAGCTCAAAATATAAATGATGATAACACCATCGATTTTCTTGCATATTTTTGTGTTTTATAGAGCCTGGATAGTTTAGTGGGTAGAGTATCACATGAGTCTTTTGAAAAAACAATCTATCACTTATCTATGACTGAAACTCTCTTTGAAACTAAGGTAAATAGTTGATAGAGCATCACACTTTCGATCTGAGGGTACCTGATCAGGTGTAAGTCTTTTGAAAAACAACCTATCACTTATCCATGACTGAAACTCTCTTTGAAACTAAGAACTAGTCCATGCTTTTAAGATTTCCTGGATGTCAGAACAAAATTTAAACTTTATGCCTTAAAAAAGAAAAATGTATGATCTAACAATGTCTTGACTGTTTAAACTTTAGCACCGTAGCTGATTTTATCAAGTCAAAATAACTTTATACTTTTCTTGTCTAAGTAACCCTTGAAACCACATAACAAAGCACTCCAGGTCAGAATATATATGAAAAGGAGAGAAACGCCGATTTTCCCGCACACGTTTTGGTTTTGGAGAGCCTGGATAGCTCAGTCGGTAGAGCATCGGACTTTTAATCTGATGGTCCAGGGTTCAAGTCCCTGTTCAGGCGTGTGTCTTTTAGAAATCAAGACGTTTCACTTATTTATGATTTGAACATTACGTAGATTTCATACTCTAAAAAAATTATTGGATTAATGATGTAACTTTATGTCTTAAGGATAGAATTAAGTATGATCTAATGATGTCTTGCCGCCTCAAACTTTAGCAGCCTAGAGAATTTCATTAAGACAAAATGAAATTACACTTTTCTCTTCTTCTGAAAGTAGACTTTAAAAGCATATACATTATAACAGTGCTATAGCTCAAAATATAAATGATGATAACACCATCGATTTTCTTGCATATTTTTGTGTTTTATAGAGCCTGGATAGTTTAGTGGGTAGAGTATCACATGAGTCTTTTGAAAAAACAATCTATCACTTATCTATGACTGAAACTCTCTTTGAAACTAAGGTAAATAGTTGATAGAGCATCACACTTTCGATCTGAGGGTACCTGTTCAGGTGTAAGTCTTTTGAAAAACAACCTATCACTTATCCATGACTGAAACTCTCTTTGAAACTAAGAACTAGTCCATGCTTTTAAGATTTCCTGGATGTCAGAACAAAATTTAAACTTTATGCCTTAAAAAAGAAAAATGTATGATCTAACAATGTCTTGACTGTTTAAACTTTAGCACCGTAGCTGATTTTATCAAGTCAAAATAACTTTATACTTTTCTTGTCTAAGTAACCCTTGAAACCACATAACAAAGCACTCCAGGTCAGAATATATATGAGAAGGAGAGAAACGCCGATTTTCCCGCACACGTTTTGGTTTTAGAGAGCCTGGATAGCTCAGTCGGTATAGCATCAGACTTTTAATCTGAGGGTCCAGGGTTCAAGTCCCTGTTCAGGCGTGTGTCTTTTAGAAATCAAGACGTTTCACTTATTTATGATTTGAACATTACGTAGATTTCATACTCTAAAAAAATTATTGGATTAATGATGTAACTTTATGTCTTAAGGATAGAATTAAGTATGATCTAATGATGTCTTGCCGCCTCAAACTTTAGCAGCCTAGAGAATTTCATTAAGACAAAATGAAATTACACTTTTCTCTTCTTCTGAAAGTAGACTTTAAAAGCATATACATTATAACAGTGCTATAGCTCAAAATATAAATGATGATAACACCATCGATTTTCTTGCATATTTTTGTGTTTTATAGAGCCTGGATAGTTTAGTGGGTAGAGTATCACATGAGTCTTTTGAAAAAACAATCTATCACTTATCTATGACTGAAACTCTCTTTGAAACTAAGGTAAATAGTTGATAGAGCATCACACTTTCGATCTGAGGGTACCTGTTCAGGTGTAAGTCTTTTGAAAAACAACCTATCACTTATCCATGACTGAAACTCTCTTTGAAACTAAGAACTAGTCCATGCTTTTAAGATTTCCTGGATGTCAGAACAAAATTTAAACTTTATGCCTTAAAAAAGAAAAATGTATGATCTAACAATGTCTTGACTGTTTAAACTTTAGCACCGTAGCTGATTTTATCAAGTCAAAATAACTTTATACTTTTCTTGTCTAAGTAACCCTTGAAACCACATAACAAAGCACTCCAGGTCAGAATATATATGAGAAGGAGAGAAACGCCGATTTTCCCGCACACGTTTTGGTTTTGGAGAGCCTGGATAGCTCAGTCGGTAGAGCATCAGACTTTTAATCTGAGGGTCCAGGGTTCAAGTCCCTGTTCAGGCGTGTGTCTTTTAGAAATCAAGACGTTTCACTTATTTATGATTTGAACATTACGTAGATTTCATACTCTAAAAAAATTATTGGATTAATGATGTAACTTTATGTCTTAAGGATAGAATTAAGTATGATCTAATGATGTCTTGCCGCCTCAAACTTTAGCAGCCTAGAGAATTTCATTAAGACAAAATGAAATTACACTTTTCTCTTCTTCTGAAAGTAGACTTTAAAAGCATATACATTATAACAGTGCTATAGCTCAAAATATAAATGATGATAACACCATCGATTTTCTTGCATATTTTTGTGTTTTATAGAGCCTGGATAGTTTAGTGGGTAGAGTATCACATGAGTCTTTTGAAAAAACAATCTATCACTTATCTATGACTGAAACTCTCTTTGAAACTAAGGTAAATAGTTGATAGAGCATCACACTTTCGATCTGAGGGTACCTGATCAGGTGTAAGTCTTTTGAAAAACAACCTATCACTTATCCATGACTGAAACTCTCTTTGAAACTAAGAACTAGTCCATGCTTTTAAGATTTCCTGGATGTCAGAACAAAATTTAAACTTTATGCCTTAAAAAAGAAAAATGTATGATCTAACAATGTCTTGACTGTTTAAACTTTAGCACCGTAGCTGATTTTATCAAGTCAAAATAACTTTATACTTTTCTTGTCTAAGTAACCCTTGAAACCACATAACAAAGCACTCCAGGTCAGAATATATATGAAAAGGAGAGAAACGCCGATTTTCCCGCACACGTTTTGGTTTTGGAGAGCCTGGATAGCTCAGTCGGTAGAGCATCGGACTTTTAATCTGATGGTCCAGGGTTCAAGTCCCTGTTCAGGCGTGTGTCTTTTAGAAATCAAGACGTTTCACTTATTTATGATTTGAACATTACGTAGATTTCATACTCTAAAAAAATTATTGGATTAATGATGTAACTTTATGTCTTAAGGATAGAATTAAGTATGATCTAATGATGTCTTGCCGCCTCAAACTTTAGCAGCCTAGAGAATTTCATTAAGACAAAATGAAATTACACTTTTCTCTTCTTCTGAAAGTAGACTTTAAAAGCATATACATTATAACAGTGCTATAGCTCAAAATATAAATGATGATAACACCATCGATTTTCTTGCATATTTTTGTGTTTTATAGAGCCTGGATAGTTTAGTGGGTAGAGTATCACATGAGTCTTTTGAAAAAACAATCTATCACTTATCTATGACTGAAACTCTCTTTGAAACTAAGGTAAATAGTTGATAGAGCATCACACTTTCGATCTGAGGGTACCTGTTCAGGTGTAAGTCTTTTGAAAAACAACCTATCACTTATCCATGACTGAAACTCTCTTTGAAACTAAGAACTAGTCCATGCTTTTAAGATTTCCTGGATGTCAGAACAAAATTTAAACTTTATGCCTTAAA
Source organism: Rhinoderma darwinii (assembly GCF_050947455.1). Classification (NCBI taxonomy): domain Eukaryota; kingdom Metazoa; phylum Chordata; class Amphibia; order Anura; family Rhinodermatidae; genus Rhinoderma; species Rhinoderma darwinii. The sequence continues at coordinate 216,528,740 of NC_134687.1, read as the reverse complement.
AAAGAAAAATGTATGATCTAACAATGTCTTGACTGTTTAAACTTTAGCACCGTAGCTGATTTTATCAAGTCAAAATAACTTTATACTTTTCTTGTCTAAGTAACCCTTGAAACCACATAACAAAGCACTCCAGGTCAGAATATATATGAGAAGGAGAGAAACGCCGATTTTCCCGCACACGTTTTGGTTTTAGAGAGCCTGGATAGCTCAGTCGGTATAGCATCAGACTTTTAATCTGAGGGTCCAGGGTTCAAGTCCCTGTTCAGGCGTGTGTCTTTTAGAAATCAAGACGTTTCACTTATTTATGATTTGAACATTACGTAGATTTCATACTCTAAAAAAATTATTGGATTAATGATGTAACTTTATGTCTTAAGGATAGAATTAAGTATGATCTAATGATGTCTTGCCGCCTCAAACTTTAGCAGCCTAGAGAATTTCATTAAGACAAAATGAAATTACACTTTTCTCTTCTTCTGAAAGTAGACTTTAAAAGCATATACATTATAACAGTGCTATAGCTCAAAATATAAATGATGATAACACCATCGATTTTCTTGCATATTTTTGTGTTTTATAGAGCCTGGATAGTTTAGTGGGTAGAGTATCACATGAGTCTTTTGAAAAAACAATCTATCACTTATCTATGACTGAAACTCTCTTTGAAACTAAGGTAAATAGTTGATAGAGCATCACACTTTCGATCTGAGGGTACCTGTTCAGGTGTAAGTCTTTTGAAAAACAACCTATCACTTATCCATGACTGAAACTCTCTTTGAAACTAAGAACTAGTCCATGCTTTTAAGATTTCCTGGATGTCAGAACAAAATTTAAACTTTATGCCTTAAAAAAGAAAAATGTATGATCTAACAATGTCTTGACTGTTTAAACTTTAGCACCGTAGCTGATTTTATCAAGTCAAAATAACTTTATACTTTTCTTGTCTAAGTAACCCTTGAAACCACATAACAAAGCACTCCAGGTCAGAATATATATGAGAAGGAGAGAAACGCCGATTTTCCCGCACACGTTTTGGTTTTAGAGAGCATGGATAGCTCAGTCGGTATAGCATCAGACTTTTAATCTGAGGGTCCAGGGTTCAAGTCCCTGTTCAGGCGTGTGTCTTTTAGAAATCAAGACGTTTCACTTATTTATGATTTGAACATTACGTAGATTTCATACTCTAAAAAAATTATTTGATTAATGATGTAACTTTATGTCTTAAGGATAGAATTAAGTATGATCTAATGATGTCTTGCCGCCTCAAACTTTAGCAGCCTAGAGAATTTCATTAAGACAAAATGAAATCACACTTTTCTCTTCTTCTGAAAGTAGACTTTAAAAGCATATACATTATAACAGTGCTATAGCTCAAAATATAAATGATGATAACACCATCGATTTTCTTGCATATTTTTGTGTTTTATAGAGCCTGGATAGTTTAGTGGGTAGAGTATCACATGAGTCTTTTGAAAAAACAATCTATCACTTATCTATGACTGAAACTCTCTTTGAAACTAAGGTAAATAGTTGATAGAGCATCACACTTTCGATCTGAGGGTACCTGTTCAGGTGTAAGTCTTTTGAAAAACAACCTATCACTTATCCATGACTGAAACTCTCTTTGAAACTAAGAACTAGTCCATGCTTTTAAGATTTCCTGGATGTCAGAACAAAATTTAAACTTTATGCCTTAAAAAAGAAAAATGTATGATCTAACAATGTCTTGACTGTTTAAACTTTAGCACCGTAGCTGATTTTATCAAGTCAAAATAACTTTATACTTTTCTTGTCTAAGTAACCCTTGAAACCACATAACAAAGCACTCCAGGTCAGAATATATATGAGAAGGAGAGAAACGCCGATTTTCCCGCACACGTTTTGGTTTTGGAGAGCCTGGATAGCTCAGTCGGTAGAGCATCAGACTTTTAATCTGAGGGTCCAGGGTTCAAGTCCCTGTTCAGGCGTGTGTCTTTTAGAAATCAAGACGTTTCACTTATTTATGATTTGAACATTACGTAGATTTCATACTCTAAAAAAATTATTGGATTAATGATGTAACTTTATGTCTTAAGGATAGAATTAAGTATGATCTAATGATGTCTTGCCGCCTCAAACTTTAGCAGCCTAGAGAATTTCATTAAGACAAAATGAAATTACACTTTTCTCTTCTTCTGAAAGTAGACTTTAAAAGCATATACATTATAACAGTGCTATAGCTCAAAATATAAATGATGATAACACCATCGATTTTCTTGCATATTTTTGTGTTTTATAGAGCCTGGATAGTTTAGTGGGTAGAGTATCACATGAGTCTTTTGAAAAAACAATCTATCACTTATCTATGACTGAAACTCTCTTTGAAACTAAGGTAAATAGTTGATAGAGCATCACACTTTCGATCTGAGGGTACCTGTTCAGGTGTAAGTCTTTTGAAAAACAACCTATCACTTATCCATGACTGAAACTCTCTTTGAAACTAAGAACTAGTCCATGCTTTTAAGATTTCCTGGATGTCAGAACAAAATTTAAACTTTATGCCTTAAAAAAGAAAAATGTATGATCTAACAATGTCTTGACTGTTTAAACTTTAGCACCGTAGCTGATTTTATCAAGTCAAAATAACTTTATACTTTTCTTGTCTAAGTAACCCTTGAAACCACATAACAAAGCACTCCAGGTCAGAATATATATGAGAAGGAGAGAAACGCCGATTTTCCCGCACACGTTTTGGTTTTGGAGAGCCTGGATAGCTCAGTCGGTAGAGCATCAGACTTTTAGAAATCAAGACGTTTCACTTATTTATGATTTGAACATTACGTAGATTTCATACTCTAAAAAAATTATTGGATTAATGATGTAACTTTATGTCTTAAGGATAGAATTAAGTATGATCTAATGATGTCTTGCCGCCTCAAACTTTAGCAGCCTAGAGAATTTCATTAAGACAAAATGAAATTACACTTTTCTCTTCTTCTGAAAGTAGACTTTAAAAGCATATACATTATAACAGTGCTATAGCTCAAAATATAAATGATGATAACACCATCGATTTTCTTGCATATTTTTGTGTTTTATAGAGCCTGGATAGTTTAGTGGGTAGAGTATCACATGAGTCTTTTGAAAAAACAATCTATCACTTATCTATGACTGAAACTCTCTTTGAAACTAAGGTAAATAGTTGATAGAGCATCACACTTTCGATCTGAGGGTACCTGTTCAGGTGTAAGTCTTTTGAAAAACAACCTATCACTTATCCATGACTGAAACTCTCTTTGAAACTAAGAACTAGTCCATGCTTTTAAGATTTCCTGGATGTCAGAACAAAATTCAAACTTTATGCCTTAAAAAAGAAAAATGTATGATCTAACAATGTCTTGACTGTTTAAACTTTAGCACCGTAGCTGATTTTATCAAGTCAAAATAACTTTATACTTTTCTTGTCTAAGTAACCCTTGAAACCACATAACAAAGCACTCCAGGTCAGAATATATATGAGAAGGAGAGAAACGCCGATTTTCCCGCACACGTTTTGGTTTTGGAGAGCCTCGATAGCTCAGTCGGTATAGCATCAGACTTTTAATCTGAGGGTCCAGGGTTCAAGTCCCTGTTCAGGCGTGTGTCTTTTAGAAATCAAGACGTTTCACTTATTTATGATTTGAACATTACGTAGATTTCATACTCTAAAAAAATTATTGGATTAATGATGTAACTTTATGTCTTAAGGATAGAATTAAGTATGATCTAATGATGTCTTGCCGCCTCAAACTTTAGCAGCCTAGAGAATTTCATTAAGACAAAATGAAATTACACTTTTCTCTTCTTCTGAAAGTAGACTTTAAAAGCATATACATTATAACAGTGCTATAGCTCAAAATATAAATGATGATAACACCATCGATTTTCTTGCATATTTTAGTGTTTTATAGAGCCTGGATAGTTTAGTGGGTAGAGTATCACATGAGTCTTTTGAAAAAACAATCTATCACTTATCTATGACTGAAACTCTCTTTGAAACTAAGGTAAATAGTTGATAGAGCATCACACTTTCGATCTGAGGGTACCTGTTCAGGTGTAAGTCTTTTGAAAAACAACCTATCACTTATCCATGACTGAAACTCTCTTTGAAACTAAGAACTAGTCCATGCTTTTAAGATTTCCTGGATGTCAGAACAAAATTTAAACTTTATGCCTTAAAAAAGAAAAATGTATGATCTAACAATGTCTTGACTGTTTAAACTTTAGCACCGTAGCTGATTTTATCAAGTCAAAATAACTTTATACTTTTCTTGTCTAAGTAACCCTTGAAACCACATAACAAAGCACTCCAGGTCAGAATATATATGAGAAGGAGAGAAACGCCGATTTTCCCGCACACGTTTTGGTTTTGGAGAGCCTGGATAGCTCAGTCGGTAGAGCATCAGACTTTTAATCTGAGGGTCCAGGGTTCAAGTCCCTGTTCAGGCGTGTGTCTTTTAGAAATCAAGACGTTTCACTTATTTATGATTTGAACATTACGTAGATTTCATACTCTAAAAAAATTATTTGATTAATGATGTAACTTTATGTCTTAAGGATAGAATTAAGTATGATCTAATGATGTCTTGCCGCCTCAAACTTTAGCAGCCTAGAGAATTTCATTAAGACAAAATGAAATCACACTTTTCTCTTCTTCTGAAAGTAGACTTTAAAAGCATATACATTATAACAGTGCTATAGCTCAAAATATAAATGATGATAACACCATCGATTTTCTTGCATATTTTTGTGTTTTATAGAGCCTGGATAGTTTAGTGGGTAGAGTATCACATGAGTCTTTTGAAAAAACAATCTATCACTTATCTATGACTGAAACTCTCTTTGAAACTAAGGTAAATAGTTGATAGAGCATCACACTTTCGATCTGAGGGTACCTGTTCAGGTGTAAGTCTTTTGAAAAACAACCTATCACTTATCCATGACTGAAACTCTCTTTGAAACTAAGAACTAGTCCATGCTTTTAAGATTTCCTGGATGTCAGAACAAAATTTAAACTTTATGCCTTAAAAAAGAAAAATGTATGATCTAACAATGTCTTGACTGTTTAAACTTTAGCACCGTAGCTGATTTTATCAAGTCAAAATAACTTTATACTTTTCTTGTCTAAGTAACCCTTGAAACCACATAACAAAGCACTCCAGGTCAGAATATATATGAGAAGGAGAGAAACGCCGATTTTCCCGCACACGTTTTGGTTTTGGAGAGCCTGGATAGCTCAGTCGGTAGAGCATCAGACTTTTAATCTGAGGGTCCAGGGTTCAAGTCCCTGTTCAGGCGTGTGTCTTTTAGAAATCAAGACGTTTCACTTATTTATGATTTGAACATTACGTAGATTTCATACTCTAAAAAAATTATTGGATTAATGATGTAACTTTATGTCTTAAGGATAGAATTAAGTATGATCTAATGATGTCTTGCCGCCTCAAACTTTAGCAGCCTAGAGAATTTCATTAAGACAAAATGAAATTACACTTTTCTCTTCTTCTGAAAGTAGACTTTAAAAGCATATACATTATAACAGTGCTATAGCTCAAAATATAAATGATGATAACACCATCGATTTTCTTGCATATTTTTGTGTTTTATAGAGCCTGGATAGTTTAGTGGGTAGAGTATCACATGAGTCTTTTGAAAAAACAATCTATCACTTATCTATGACTGAAACTCTCTTTGAAACTAAGGTAAATAGTTGATAGAGCATCACACTTTCGATCTGAGGGTACCTGTTCAGGTGTAAGTCTTTTGAAAAACAACCTATCACTTATCCATGACTGAAACTCTCTTTGAAACTAAGAACTAGTCCATGCTTTTAAGATTTCCTGGATGTCAGAACAAAATTTAAACTTTATGCCTTAAAAAAGAAAAATGTATGATCTAACAATGTCTTGACTGTTTAAACTTTAGCACCGTAGCTGATTTTATCAAGTCAAAATAACTTTATACTTTTCTTGTCTAAGTAACCCTTGAAACCACATAACAAAGCACTCCAGGTCAGAATATATATGAGAAGGAGAGAAACGCCGATTTTCCCGCACACGTTTTGGTTTTGGAGAGCCTGGATAGCTCAGTCGGTAGAGCATCAGACTTTTAGAAATCAAGACGTTTCACTTATTTATGATTTGAACATTACGTAGATTTCATACTCTAAAAAAATTATTGGATTAATGATGTAACTTTATGTCTTAAGGATAGAATTAAGTATGATCTAATGATGTCTTGCCGCCTCAAACTTTAGCAGCCTAGAGAATTTCATTAAGACAAAATGAAATTACACTTTTCTCTTCTTCTGAAAGTAGACTTTAAAAGCATATACATTATAACAGTGCTATAGCTCAAAATATAAATGATGATAACACCATCGATTTTCTTGCATATTTTTGTGTTTTATAGAGCCTGGATAGTTTAGTGGGTAGAGTATCACATGAGTCTTTTGAAAAAACAATCTATCACTTATCTATGACTGAAACTCTCTTTGAAACTAAGGTAAATAGTTGATAGAGCATCACACTTTCGATCTGAGGGTACCTGTTCAGGTGTAAGTCTTTTGAAAAACAACCTATCACTTATCCATGACTGAAACTCTCTTTGAAACTAAGAACTAGTCCATGCTTTTAAGATTTCCTGGATGTCAGAACAAAATTCAAACTTTATGCCTTAAAAAAGAAAAATGTATGATCTAACAATGTCTTGACTGTTTAAACTTTAGCACCGTAGCTGATTTTATCAAGTCAAAATAACTTTATACTTTTCTTGTCTAAGTAACCCTTGAAACCACATAACAAAGCACTCCAGGTCAGAATATATATGAGAAGGAGAGAAACGCCGATTTTCCCGCACACGTTTTGGTTTTGGAGAGCCTCGATAGCTCAGTCGGTATAGCATCAGACTTTTAATCTGAGGGTCCAGGGTTCAAGTCCCTGTTCAGGCGTGTGTCTTTTAGAAATCAAGACGTTTCACTTATTTATGATTTGAACATTACGTAGATTTCATACTCTAAAAAAATTATTGGATTAATGATGTAACTTTATGTCTTAAGGATAGAATTAAGTATGATCTAATGATGTCTTGCCGCCTCAAACTTTAGCAGCCTAGAGAATTTCATTAAGACAAAATGAAATTACACTTTTCTCTTCTTCTGAAAGTAGACTTTAAAAGCATATACATTATAACAGTGCTATAGCTCAAAATATAAATGATGATAACACCATCGATTTTCTTGCATATTTTAGTGTTTTATAGAGCCTGGATAGTTTAGTGGGTAGAGTATCACATGAGTCTTTTGAAAAAACAATCTATCACTTATCTATGACTGAAACTCTCTTTGAAACTAAGGTAAATAGTTGATAGAGCATCACACTTTCGATCTGAGGGTACCTGTTCAGGTGTAAGTCTTTTGAAAAACAACCTATCACTTATCCATGACTGAAACTCTCTTTGAAACTAAGAACTAGTCCATGCTTTTAAGATTTCCTGGATGTCAGAACAAAATTTAAACTTTATGCCTTAAAAAAGAAAAATGTATGATCTAACAATGTCTTGACTGTTTAAACTTTAGCACCGTAGCTGATTTTATCAAGTCAAAATAACTTTATACTTTTCTTGTCTAAGTAACCCTTGAAACCACATAACAAAGCACTCCAGGTCAGAATATATATGAGAAGGAGAGAAACGCCGATTTTCCCGCACACGTTTTGGTTTTGGAGAGCCTGGATAGCTCAGTCGGTAGAGCATCAGACTTTTAATCTGAGGGTCCAGGGTTCAAGTCCCTGTTCAGGCGTGTGTCTTTTAGAAATCAAGACGTTTCACTTATTTATGATTTGAACATTACGTAGATTTCATACTCTAAAAAAATTATTGGATTAATGATGTAACTTTATGTCTTAAGGATAGAATTAAGTATGATCTAATGATGTCTTGCCGCCTCAAACTTTAGCAGCCTAGAGAATTTCATTAAGACAAAATGAAATTACACTTTTCTCTTCTTCTGAAAGTAGACTTTAAAAGCATATACATTATAACAGTGCTATAGCTCAAAATATAAATGATGATAACACCATCGATTTTCTTGCATATTTTCGTGTTTTATAGAGCCTGGATAGTTTAGTGGGTAGAGTATCACATGAGTCTTTTGAAAAAACAATCTATCACTTATCTATGACTGAAACTCTCTTTGAAACTAAGGTAAATAGTTGATAGAGCATCACACTTTTGATCTGAGGGTACCTGTTCAGGTGTAAGTCTTTTGAAAAACAACCTATCACTTATCCATGACTGAAACTCTCTTTGAAACTAAGAACTAGTCCATGCTTTTAAGATTTCCTGGATGTCAGAACAAAATTTAAACTTTATGCCTTAAAAAAGAAAAATATATGATCTAACAATGTCTTGACTGTTTAAACTTTAGCACCGTAGCTGATTTTATCAAGTCAAAATAACTTTATACTTTTCTTGTCTAAGTAACCCTTGAAACCACATAACAAAGCACTCCAGGTCAGAATATATATGAGAAGGAGAGAAACGCCGATTTTCCCGCACACGTTTTGGTTTTGGAGAGCCTGGATAGCTCAGTCGGTAGAGCATCAGACTTTTAATCTGAGGGTCCAGGGTTCAAGTCCCTGTTCAGGCGTGTGTCTTTTAGAAATCAAGACGTTTCACTTATTTATGATTTGAACATTACGTAGATTTCATACTCTAAAAAAATTATTGGATTAATGATGTAACTTTATGTCTTAAGGATAGAATTAAGTATGATCTAATGATGTCTTGCCGCCTCAAACTTTAGCAGCCTAGAGAATTTCATTAAGACAAAATGAAATTACACTTTTCTCTTCTTCTGAAAGTAGACTTTAAAAGCATATACATTATAACAGTGCTATAGCTCAAAATATAAATGATGATAACACCATCGATTTTCTTGCATATTTTTGTGTTTTATAGAGCCTGGATAGTTTAGTGGGTAGAGTATCACATGAGTCTTTTGAAAAAACAATCTATCACTTATCTATGACTGAAACTCTCTTTGAAACTAAGGTAAATAGTTGATAGAGCATCACACTTTCGATCTGAGGGTACCTGTTCAGGTGTAAGTCTTTTGAAAAACAACCTATCACTTATCCATGACTGAAACTCTCTTTGAAACTAAGAACTAGTCCATGCTTTTAAGATTTCCTGGATGTCAGAACAAAATTTAAACTTTATGCCTTAAAAAAGAAAAATGTATGATCTAACAATGTCTTGACTCTTTAAACTTTAGCACCGTAGCTGATTTTATCAAGTCAAAATAACTTTATACTTTTCTTGTCTAAGTAACCCTTGAAACCACATAACAAAGCACTCCAGGTCAGAATATATATGAGAAGGAGAGAAACGCCGATTTTCCCGCACACGTTTTGGGTTTGGAGAGCCTGGATAGCTCAGTCGGTAGAGCATCAGACTTTTAATCTGAGGGTCCAGGGTTCAAGTCCCTGTTCAGGCGTGTGTCTTTTAGAAATCAAGACGTTTCACTTATTTATGATTTGAACATTACGTAGATTTCATACTCTAAAAAAATTATTGGATTAATGATGTAACTTTATGTCTTAAGGATAGAATTAAGTATGATCTAATGATGTCTTGCCGCCTCAAACTTTAGCAGCCTAGAGAATTTCATTAAGACAAAATGAAATTACACTTTTCTCTTCTTCTGAAAGTAGACTTTAAAAGCATATACATTATAACAGTGCTATAGCTCAAAATATAAATGATGATAACACCATCGATTTTCTTGCATATTTTTGTGTTTTATAGAGCCTGGATAGTTTAGTGGGTAGAGTATCACATGAGTCTTTTGAAAAAACAATCTATCACTTATCTATGACTGAAACTCTCTTTGAAACTAAGGTAAATAGTTGATAGAGCATCACACTTTCGATCTGAGGGTACCTGTTCAGGTGTAAGTCTTTTGAAAAACAACCTATCACTTATCCATGACTGAAACTCTCTTTGAAACTAAGAACTAGTCCATGCTTTTAAGATTTCCTGGATGTCAGAACAAAATTTAAACTTTATGCCTTAAAAAAGAAAAATGTATGATCTAACAATGTCTTGACTGTTTAAACTTTAGCACCGTAGCTGATTTTATCAAGTCAAAATAACTTTATACTTTTCTTGTCTAAGTAACCCTTGAAACCACATAACAAAGCACTCCAGGTCAGAATATATATGAGAAGGAGAGAAACGCCGATTTTCCCGCACACGTTTTGGTTTTGGAGAGCCTGGATAGCTCAGTCGGTAGAGCATCAGACTTTTAATCTGAGGGTCCAGGGTTCAAGTCCCTGTTCAGGCGTGTGTCTTTTAGAAATCAAGACGTTTCACTTATTTATGATTTGAACATTACGTAGATTTCATACTCTAAAAAAATTATTGGATTAATGATGTAACTTTATGTCTTAAGGATAGAATTAAGTATGATCTAATGATGTCTTGCCGCCTCAAACTTTAGCAGCCTAGAGAATTTCATTAAGACAAAATGAAATTACACTTTTCTCTTCTTCTGAAAGTAGACTTTAAAAGCATATACATTATAACAGTGCTATAGCTCAAAATATAAATGATGATAACACCATCGATTTTCTTGCATATTTTTGTGTTTTATAGAGCCTGGATAGTTTAGTGGGTAGAGTATCACATGAGTCTTTTGAAAAAACAATCTATCACTTATCTATGACTGAAACTCTCTTTGAAACTAAGGTAAATAGTTGATAGAGCATCACACTTTCGATCTGAGGGTACCTGTTCAGGTGTAAGTCTTTTGAAAAACAACCTATCACTTATCCATGACTGAAACTCTCTTTGAAACTAAGAACTAGTCCATGCTTTTAAGATTTCCTGGATGTCAGAACAAAATTCAAACTTTATGCCTTAAAAAAGAAAAATATATGATCTAACAATGTCTTGACTGTTTAAACTTTAGCACCGTAGCTGATTTTATCAAGTCAAAATAACTTTATACTTTTCTTGTCTAAGTAACCCTTGAAACCACATAACAAAGCACTCCAGGTCAGAATATATATGAGAAGGAGAGAAACGCCGATTTTCCCGCACACGTTTTGGTTTTGGTTTTGGAGAGCCTCGATAGCTCAGTCGGTAGAGCATCAGACTTTTAATCTGAGGGTCCAGGGTTCAAGTCCCTGTTCAGGCGTGTGTCTTTTAGAAATCAAGACGTTTCACTTATTTATGATTTGAACATTACGTAGATTTCATACTCTAAAAAAATTATTGGATTAATGATGTAACTTTATGTCTTAAGGATAGAATTAAGTATGATCTAATGATGTCTTGCCGCCTCAAACTTTAGCAGCCTAGAGAATTTCATTAAGACAAAATGAAATTACACTTTTCTCTTCTTCTGAAAGTAGACTTTAAAAGCATATACATTATAACAGTGCTATAGCTCAAAATATAAATGATGATAACACCATCGATTTTCTTGCATATTTTTGTGTTTTATAGAGCCTGGATAGTTTAGTGGGTAGAGTATCACATGAGTCTTTTGAAAAAACAATCTATCACTTATCTATGACTGAAACTCTCTTTGAAACTAAGGTAAATAGTTGATAGAGCATCACACTTTCGATCTGAGGGTACCTGTTCAGGTGTAAGTCTTTTGAAAAACAACCTATCACTTATCCATGACTGAAACTCTCTTTGAAACTAAGAACTAGTCCATGCTTTTAAGATTTCCTGGATGTCAGAACAAAATTTAAACTTTATGCCTTAAAAAAGAAAAATGTATGATCTAACAATGTCTTGACTGTTTAAACTTTAGCACCGTAGCTGATTTTATCAAGTCAAAATAACTTTATACTTTTCTTGTCTAAGTAACCCTTGAAACCACATAACAAAGCACTCCAGGTCAGAATATATATGAGAAGGAGAGAAACGCCGATTTTCCCGCACACGTTTTGGTTTTGGAGAGCCTGGATAGCTCAGTCGGTAGAGCATCAGACTTTTAATCTGAGGGTCCAGGGTTCAAGTCCCTGTTCAGGCGTGTGTCTTTTAGAAATCAAGACGTTTCACTTATTTATGATTTGAACATTACGTAGATTTCATACTCTAAAAAAATTATTGGATTAATGATGTAACTTTATGTCTTAAGGATAGAATTAAGTATGATCTAATGATGTCTTGCCGCCTCAAACTTTAGCAGCCTAGAGAATTTCATTAAGACAAAATGAAATTACACTTTTCTCTTCTTCTGAAAGTAGACTTTAAAAGCATATACATTATAACAGTGCTATAGCTCAAAATATAAATGATGATAACACCATCGATTTTCTTGCATATTTTTGTGTTTTATAGAGCCTGGATAGTTTAGTGGGTAGAGTATCACATGAGTCTTTTGAAAAAACAATCTATCACTTATCTATGACTGAAACTCTCTTTGAAACTAAGGTAAATAGTTGATAGAGCATCACACTTTCGATCTGAGGGTACCTGTTCAGGTGTAAGTCTTTTGAAAAACAACCTATCACTTATCCATGACTGAAACTCTCTTTGAAACTAAGAACTAGTCCATGCTTTTAAGATTTCCTGGATGTCAGAACAAAATTCAAACTTTATGCCTTAAAAAAGAAAAATATATGATCTAACAATGTCTTGACTGTTTAAACTTTAGCACCGTAGCTGATTTTATCAAGTCAAAATAACTTTATACTTTTCTTGTCTAAGTAACCCTTGAAACCACATAACAAAGCACTCCAGGTCAGAATATATATGAGAAGGAGAGAAACGCCGATTTTCCCGCACACGTTTTGGTTTTGGTTTTGGAGAGCCTCGATAGCTCAGTCGGTATAGCATCAGACTTTTAATCTGAGGGTCCAGGGTTCAAGTCCCTGTTCAGGCGTGTGTCTTTTAGAAATCAAGACGTTTCACTTATTTATGATTTGAACATTACGTAGATTTCATACTCTAAAAAAATTATTGGATTAATGATGTAACTTTATGTCTTAAGGATAGAATTAAGTATGATCTAATGATGTCTTGCCGCCTCAAACTTTAGCAGCCTAGAGAATTTCATTAAGACAAAATGAAATTACACTTTTCTCTTCTTCTGAAAGTAGACTTTAAAAGCATATACATTATAACAGTGCTATAGCTCAAAATATAAATGATGATAACACCATCGATTTTCTTGCATATTTTTGTGTTTTATAGAGCCTGGATAGTTTAGTGGGTAGAGTATCACATGAGTCTTTTGAAAAAACAATCTATCACTTATCTATGACTGAAACTCTCTTTGAAACTAAGGTAAATAGTTGATAGAGCATCACACTTTCGATCTGAGGGTACCTGTTCAGGTGTAAGTCTTTTGAAAAACAACCTATCACTTATCCATGACTGAAACTCTCTTTGAAACTAAGAACTAGTCCATGCTTTTAAGATTTCCTGGATGTCAGAACAAAATTTAAACTTTATGCCTTAAAAAAGAAAAATGTATGATCTAACAATGTCTTGACTCTTTAAACTTTAGCACCGTAGCTGATTTTATCAAGTCAAAATAACTTTATACTTTTCTTGTCTAAGTAACCCTTGAAACCACATAACAAAGCACTCCAGGTCAGAATATATATGAGAAGGAGAGAAACGCCGATTTTCCCGCACACGTTTTGGTTTTGGAGAGCCTGGATAGCTCAGTCGGTAGAGCATCAGACTTTTAATCTGAGGGTCCAGGGTTCAAGTCCCTGTTCAGGCGTGTGTCTTTTAGAAATCAAGACGTTTCACATATTTATGATTTGAACATTACGTAGATTTCATACTCTAAAAAAATTATTGGATTAATGATGTAACTTTATGTCTTAAGGATAGAATTAAGTATGATCTAATGATGTCTTGCCGCCTCAAACTTTAGCAGGCTAGAGAATTTCATTAAGACAAAATGAAATTACACTTTTCTCTTCTTCTGAAAGTAGACTTTAAAAGCATATACATTATAACAGTGCTATAGCTCAAAATATAAATGATGATAACACCATCGATTTTCTTGCATATTTTTGTGTTTTATAGAGCCTGGATAGTTTAGTGGGTAGAGTATCACATGAGTCTTTTGAAAAAACAATCTATCACTTATCTATGACTGAAACTCTCTTTGAAACTAAGGTAAATAGTTGATAGAGCATCACACTTTCGATCTGAGGGTACCTGTTCAGGTGTAAGTCTTTTGAAAAACAACCTATCACTTATCCATGACTGAAACTCTCTTTGAAACTAAGAACTAGTCCATGCTTTTAAGATTTCCTGGATGTCAGAACAAAATTTAAACTTTATGCCTTAAAAAAGAAAAATGTATGATCTAACAATGTCTTGACTGTTTAAACTTTAGCACCGTAGCTGATTTTATCAAGTCAAAATAACTTTATACTTTTCTTGTCTAAGTAACCCTTGAAACCACATAACAAAGCACTCCAGGTCAGAATATATATGAGAAGGAGAGAAACGCCGATTTTCCCGCACACGTTTTGGTTTTGGAGAGCCTGGATAGCTCAGTCGGTAGAGCATCAGACTTTTAATCTGAGGGTCCAGGGTTCAAGTCCCTGTTCAGGCGTGTGTCTTTTAGAAATCAAGACGTTTCACTTATTTATGATTTGAACATTACGTAGATTTCATACTCTAAAAAAATTATTGGATTAATGATGTAACTTTATGTCTTAAGGATAGAATTAAGTATGATCTAATGATGTCTTGCCGCCTCAAACTTTAGCAGCCTAGAGAATTTCATTAAGACAAAATGAAATTACACTTTTCTCTTCTTCTGAAAGTAGACTTTAAAAGCATATACATTATAACAGTGCTATAGCTCAAAATATAAATGATGATAACACCATCGATTTTCTTGCATATTTTTGTGTTTTATAGAGCCTGGATAGTTTAGTGGGTAGAGTATCACATGAGTCTTTTGAAAAAACAATCTATCACTTATCTATGACTGAAACTCTCTTTGAAACTAAGGTAAATAGTTGATAGAGCATCACACTTTCGATCTGAGGGTACCTGTTCAGGTGTAAGTCTTTTGAAAAACAACCTATCACTTATCCATGACTGAAACTCTCTTTGAAACTAAGAACTAGTCCATGCTTTTAAGATTTCCTGGATGTCAGAACAAAATTCAAACTTTATGCCTTAAAAAAGAAAAATGTATGATCTAACAATGTCTTGACTGTTTAAACTTTAGCACCGTAGCTGATTTTATCAAGTCAAAATAACTTTATACTTTTCTTGTCTAAGTAACCCTTGAAACCACATAACAAAGCACTCCAGGTCAGAATATATATGAGAAGGAGAGAAACGCCGATTTTCCCGCACACGTTTTGGTTTTGGAGAGCCTGGATAGCTCAGTCGGTATAGCATCAGACTTTTAATCTGAGGGTCCAGGGTTCAAGTCCCTGTTCAGGCGTGTGTCTTTTAGAAATCAAGACGTTTCACTTATTTATGATTTGAACATTACGTAGATTTCATACTCTAAAAAAATTATTGGATTAATGATGTAACTTTATGTCTTAAGGATAGAATTAAGTATGATCTAATGATGTCTTGCCGCCTCAAACTTTAGCAGCCTAGAGAATTTCATTAAGACAAAATGAAATTACACTTTTCTCTTCTTCTGAAAGTAGACTTTAAAAGCATATACATTATAACAGTGCTATAGCTCAAAATATAAATGATGATAACACCATCGATTTTCTTGCATATTTTAGTGTTTTATAGAGCCTGGATAGTTTAGTGGGTAGAGTATCACATGAGTCTTTTGAAAAAACAATCTATCACTTATCTATGACTGAAACTCTCTTTGAAACTAAGGTAAATAGTTGATAGAGCATCACACTTTCGATCTGAGGGTACCTGTTCAGGTGTAAGTCTTTTGAAAAACAACCTATCACTTATCCATGACTGAAACTCTCTTTGAAACTAAGAACTAGTCCATGCTTTTAAGATTTCCTGGATGTCAGAACAAAATTCAAACTTTATGCCTTAAAAAAGAAAAATGTATGATCTAACAATGTCTTGACTGTTTAAACTTTAGCACCGTAGCTGATTTTATCAAGTCAAAATAACTTTATACTTTTCTTGTCTAAGTAACCCTTGAAACCACATAACAAAGCACTCCAGGTCAGAATATATATGAGAAGGAGAGAAACGCCGATTTTCCCGCACACGTTTTGGTTTTGGAGAGCCTGGATAGCTCAGTCGGTATAGCATCAGACTTTTAATCTGAGGGTCCAGGGTTCAAGTCCCTGTTCAGGCGTGTGTCTTTTAGAAATCAAGACGTTTCACTTATTTATGATTTGAACATTACGTAGATTTCATACTCTAAAAAAATTATTGGATTAATGATGTAACTTTATGTCTTAAGGATAGAATTAAGTATGATCTAATGATGTCTTGCCGCCTCAAACTTTAGCAGCCTAGAGAATTTCATTAAGACAAAATGAAATTACACTTTTCTCTTCTTCTGAAAGTAGACTTTAAAAGCATATACATTATAACAGTGCTATAGCTCAAAATATAAATGATGATAACACCATCGATTTTCTTGCATATTTTAGTGTTTTATAGAGCCTGGATAGTTTAGTGGGTAGAGTATCACATGAGTCTTTTGAAAAAACAATCTATCACTTATCTATGACTGAAACTCTCTTTGAAACTAAGGTAAATAGTTGATAGAGCATCACACTTTCGATCTGAGGGTACCTGTTCAGGTGTAAGTCTTTTGAAAAACAACCTATCACTTATCCATGACTGAAACTCTCTTTGAAACTAAGAACTAGTCCATGCTTTTAAGATTTCCTGGATGTCAGAACAAAATTTAAACTTTATGCCTTAAAAAAGAAAAATGTATGATCTAACAATGTCTTGACTGTTTAAACTTTAGCACCGTAGCTGATTTTATCAAGTCAAAATAACTTTATACTTTTCTTGTCTAAGTAACCCTTGAAACCACATAACAAAGCACTCCAGGTCAGAATATATATGAGAAGGAGAGAAACGCCGATTTTCCCGCACACGTTTTGGTTTTGGAGAGCCTGGATAGCTCAGTCGGTAGAGCATCAGACTTTTAATCTCAGGGTCCAGGGTTCAAGTCCCTGTTCAGGCGTGTGTCTTTTAGAAATCAAGACGTTTCACTTATTTATGATTTGAACATTACGTAGATTTCATACTCTAAAAAAATTATTGGATTAATGATGTAACTTTATGTCTTAAGGATAGAATTAAGTATGATCTAATGATGTCTTGCCGCCTCAAACTTTAGCAGCCTAGAGAATTTCATTAAGACAAAATGAAATTACACTTTTCTCTTCTTCTGAAAGTAGACTTTAAAAGCATATACATTATAACAGTGCTATAGCTCAAAATATAAATGATGATAACACCATCGATTTTCTTGCATATTTTAGTGTTTTATAGAGCCTGGATAGTTTAGTGGGTAGAGTATCACATGAGTCTTTTGAAAAAACAATCTATCACTTATCTATGACTGAAACTCTCTTTGAAACTAAGGTAAATAGTTGATAGAGCATCACACTTTCGATCTGAGGGTACCTGTTCAGGTGTAAGTCTTTTGAAAAACAACCTATCACTTATCCATGACTGAAACTCTCTTTGAAACTAAGAACTAGTCCATGCTTTTAAGATTTCCTGGATGTCAGAACAAAATTCAAACTTTATGCCTTAAAAAAGAAAAATGTATGATCTAACAATGTCTTGACTGTTTAAACTTTAGCACCGTAGCTGATTTTATCAAGTCAAAATAACTTTATACTTTTCTTGTCTAAGTAACCCTTGAAACCACATAACAAAGCACTCCAGGTCAGAATATATATGAGAAGGAGAGAAACGCCGATTTTCCCGCACACGTTTTGGTTTTGGAGAGCCTGGATAGCTCAGTCGGTATAGCATCAGACTTTTAATCTGAGGGTCCAGGGTTCAAGTCCCTGTTCAGGCGTGTGTCTTTTAGAAATCAAGACGTTTCACTTATTTATGATTTGAACATTACGTAGATTTCATACTCTAAAAAAATTATTGGATTAATGATGTAACTTTATGTCTTAAGGATAGAATTAAGTATGATCTAATGATGTCTTGCCGCCTCAAACTTTAGCAGCCTAGAGAATTTCATTAAGACAAAATGAAATTACACTTTTCTCTTCTTCTGAAAGTAGACTTTAAAAGCATATACATTATAACAGTGCTATAGCTCAAAATATAAATGATGATAACACCATCGATTTTCTTGCATATTTTAGTGTTTTATAGAGCCTGGATAGTTTAGTGGGTAGAGTATCACATGAGTCTTTTGAAAAAACAATCTATCACTTATCTATGACTGAAACTCTCTTTGAAACTAAGGTAAATAGTTGATAGAGCATCACACTTTCGATCTGAGGGTACCTGTTCAGGTGTAAGTCTTTTGAAAAACAACCTATCACTTATCCATGACTGAAACTCTCTTTGAAACTAAGAACTAGTCCATGCTTTTAAGATTTCCTGGATGTCAGAACAAAATTTAAACTTTATGCCTTAAAAAAGAAAAATGTATGATCTAACAATGTCTTGACTGTTTAAACTTTAGCACCGTAGCTGATTTTATCAAGTCAAAATAACTTTATACTTTTCTTGTCTAAGTAACCCTTGAAACCACATAACAAAGCACTCCAGGTCAGAATATATATGAGAAGGAGAGAAACGCCGATTTTCCCGCACACGTTTTGGTTTTGGAGAGCCTGGATAGCTCAGTCGGTAGAGCATCAGACTTTTAATCTCAGGGTCCAGGGTTCAAGTCCCTGTTCAGGCGTGTGTCTTTTAGAAATCAAGACGTTTCACTTATTTATGATTTGAACATTACGTAGATTTCATACTCTAAAAAAATTATTGGATTAATGATGTAACTTTATGTCTTAAGGATAGAATTAAGTATGATCTAATGATGTCTTGCCGCCTCAAACTTTAGCAGCCTAGAGAATTTCATTAAGACAAAATGAAATTACACTTTTCTCTTCTTCTGAAAGTAGACTTTAAAAGCATATACATTATAACAGTGCTATAGCTCAAAATATAAATGATGATAACACCATCGATTTTCTTGCATATTTTTGTGTTTTATAGAGCCTGGATAGTTTAGTGGGTAGAGTATCACATGAGTCTTTTGAAAAAACAATCTATCACTTATCTATGACTGAAACTCTCTTTGAAACTAAGGTAAATAGTTGATAGAGCATCACACTTTCGATCTGAGGGTACCTGTTCAGGTGTAAGTCTTTTGAAAAACAACCTATCACTTATCCATGACTGAAACTCTCTTTGAAACTAAGAACTAGTCCATGCTTTTAAGATTTCCTGGATGTCAGAACAAAATTTAAACTTTATGCCTTAAAAAAGAAAAATGTATGATCTAACAATGTCTTGACTGTTTAAACTTTAGCACCGTAGCTGATTTTATCAAGTCAAAATAACTTTATACTTTTCTTGTCTAAGTAACCCTTGAAACCACATAACAAAGCACTCCAGGTCAGAATATATATGAGAAGGAGAGAAACGCCGATTTTCCCGCACACGTTTTGGTTTTGGAGAGCCTGGATAGCTCAGTCGGTAGAGCATCAGACTTTTAATCTCAGGGTCCAGGGTTCAAGTCCCTGTTCAGGCGTGTGTCTTTTAGAAATCAAGACGTTTCACTTATTTATGATTTGAACATTACGTAGATTTCATACTCTAAAAAAATTATTGGATTAATGATGTAACTTTATGTCTTAAGGATAGAATTAAGTATGATCTAATGATGTCTTGCCGCCTCAAACTTTAGCAGCCTAGAGAATTTCATTAAGACAAAATGAAATTACACTTTTCTCTTCTTCTGAAAGTAGACTTTAAAAGCATATACATTATAACAGTGCTATAGCTCAAAATATAAATGATGATAACACCATCGATTTTCTTGCATATTTTTGTGTTTTATAGAGCCTGGATAGTTTAGTGGGTAGAGTATCACATGAGTCTTTTGAAAAAACAATCTATCACTTATCTATGACTGAAACTCTCTTTGAAACTAAGGTAAATAGTTGATAGAGCATCACACTTTTGATCTGAGGGTACCTGTTCAGGTGTAAGTCTTTTGAAAAACAACCTATCACTTATCCATGACTGAAACTGTCTTTGAAACTAAGAACTAGTCCATGCTTTTAAGATTTCCTGGATGTCAGAACAAAATTTAAACTTTATGCCTTAAAAAAGAAAAATATATGATCTAACAATGTCTTGACTGTTTAAACTTTAGCACCGTAGCTGATTTTATCAAGTCAAAATAACTTTATACTTTTCTTGTCTAAGTAACCCTTGAAACCACATAACAAAGCACTCCAGGTCAGAATATATATGAGAAGGAGAGAAACGCCGATTTTCCCGCACACGTTTTGGTTTTGGAGAGCCTGGATAGCTCAGTCGGTATAGCATCAGACTTTTAATCTGAGGGTCCAGGGTTCAAGTCCCTGTTCAGGCGTGTGTCTTTTAGAAATCAAGACGTTTCACTTATTTATGATTTGAACATTACGTAGATTTCATACTCTAAAAAAATTATTGGATTAATGATGTAACTTTATGTCTTAAGGATAGAATTAAGTATGATCTAATGATGTCTTGCCGCCTCAAACTTTAGCAGCCTAGAGAATTTCATTAAGACAAAATGAAATTACACTTTTCTCTTCTTCTGAAAGTAGACTTTAAAAGCATATACATTATAACAGTGCTATAGCTCAAAATATAAATGATGATAACACCATCGATTTTCTTGCATATTTTAGTGTTTTATAGAGCCTGGATAGTTTAGTGGGTAGAGTATCACATGAGTCTTTTGAAAAAACAATCTATCACTTATCTATGACTGAAACTCTCTTTGAAACTAAGGTAAATAGTTGATAGAGCATCACACTTTCGATCTGAGGGTACCTGTTCAGGTGTAAGTCTTTTGAAAAACAACCTATCACTTATCCATGACTGAAACTCTCTTTGAAACTAAGAACTAGTCCATGCTTTTAAGATTTCCTGGATGTCAGAACAAAATTTAAACTTTATGCCTTAAAAAAGAAAAATGTATGATCTAACAATGTCTTGACTGTTTAAACTTTAGCACCGTAGCTGATTTTATCAAGTCAAAATAACTTTATACTTTTCTTGTCTAAGTAACCCTTGAAACCACATAACAAAGCACTCCAGGTCAGAATATATATGAGAAGGAGAGAAACGCCGATTTTCCCGCACACGTTTTGGTTTTGGAGAGCCTGGATAGCTCAGTCGGTAGAGCATCAGACTTTTAATCTGAGGGTCCAGGGTTCAAGTCCCTGTTCAGGCGTGTGTCTTTTAGAAATCAAGACGTTTCACTTATTTATGATTTGAACATTACGTAGATTTCATACTCTAAAAAAATTATTGGATTAATGATGTAACTTTATGTCTTAAGGATAGAATTAAGTATGATCTAATGATGTCTTGCCGCCTCAAACTTTAGCAGCCTAGAGAATTTCATTAAGACAAAATGAAATTACACTTTTCTCTTCTTCTGAAAGTAGACTTTAAAAGCATATACATTATAACAGTGCTATAGCTCAAAATATAAATGATGATAACACCATCGATTTTCTTGCATATTTTTGTGTTTTATAGAGCCTGGATAGTTTAGTGGGTAGAGTATCACATGAGTCTTTTGAAAAAACAATCTATCACTTATCTATGACTGAAACTCTCTTTGAAACTAAGGTAAATAGTTGATAGAGCATCACACTTTTGATCTGAGGGTACCTGTTCAGGTGTAAGTCTTTTGAAAAACAACCTATCACTTATCCATGACTGAAACTGTCTTTGAAACTAAGAACTAGTCCATGCTTTTAAGATTTCCTGGATGTCAGAACAAAATTTAAACTTTATGCCTTAAAAAAGAAAAATATATGATCTAACAATGTCTTGACTGTTTAAACTTTAGCACCGTAGCTGATTTTATCAAGTCAAAATAACTTTATACTTTTCTTGTCTAAGTAACCCTTGAAACCACATAACAAAGCACTCCAGGTCAGAATATATATGAGAAGGAGAGAAACGCCGATTTTCCCGCACACGTTTTGGTTTTGGAGAGCCTGGATAGCTCAGTCGGTAGAGCATCAGACTTTTAATCTGAGGGTCCAGGGTTCAAGTCCTTGTTCAGGCGTGTGTCTTTTAGAAATCAAGACGTTTCACTTATTTATGATTTGAACATTACGTAGATTTCATACTCTAAAAAAATTATTGGATTAATGATGTAACTTTATGTCTTAAGGATAGAATTAAGTATGATCTAATGATGTCTTGCCGCCTCAAACTTTAGCAGCCTAGAGAATTTCATTAAGACAAAATGAAATTACACTTTTCTCTTCTTCTGAAAGTAGACTTTAAAAGCATATACATTATAACAGTGCTATAGCTCAAAATATAAATGATGATAACACCATCGATTTTCTTGCATATTTTCGTGTTTTATAGAGCCTGGATAGTTTAGTGGGTAGAGTATCACATGAGTCTTTTGAAAAAACAATCTATCACTTATCTATGACTGAAACTCTCTTTGAAACTAAGGTAAATAGTTGATAGAGCATCACACTTTCGATCTGAGGGTACCTGTTCAGGTGTAAGTCTTTTGAAAAACAACCTATCACTTATCCATGACTGAAACTCTCTTTGAAACTAAGAACTAGTCCATGCTTTTAAGATTTCCTGGATGTCAGAACAAAATTTAAACTTTATGCCTTAAAAAAGAAAAATATATGATCTAACAATGTCTTGACTGTTTAAACTTTAGCACCGTAGCTGATTTTATCAAGTCAAAATAACTTTATACTTTTCTTGTCTAAGTAACCCTTGAAACCACATAACAAAGCACTCCAGGTCAGAATATATATGAGAAGGAGAGAAACGCCGATTTTCCCGCACACGTTTTGGTTTTGGAGAGCCTGGATAGCTCAGTCGGTAGAGCATCAGACTTTTAATCTGAGGGTCCAGGGTTCAAGTCCCTGTTCAGGCGCGTGTCTTTTAGAAATCAAGACGTTTCACTTATTTATGATTTGAACATTACGTAGATTTCATACTCTAAAAAAATTATTGGATTAATGATGTAACTTTATGTCTTAAGGATAGAATTAAGTATGATCTAATGATGTCTTGCCGCCTCAAACTTTAGCAGCCTAGAGAATTTCATTAAGACAAAATGAAATTACACTTTTCTCTTCTTCTGAAAGTAGACTTTAAAAGCATATACATTATAACAGTGCTATAGCTCAAAATATAAATGATGATAACACCATCGATTTTCTTGCATATTTTTGTGTTTTATAGAGCCTGGATAGTTTAGTGGGTAGAGTATCACATGAGTCTTTTGAAAAAACAATCTATCACTTATCTATGACTGAAACTCTCTTTGAAACTAAGGTAAATAGTTGATAGAGCATCACACTTTCGATCTGAGGGTACCTGTTCAGGTGTAAGTCTTTTGAAAAACAACCTATCACTTATCCATGACTGAAACTCTCTTTGAAACTAAGAACTAGTCCATGCTTTTAAGATTTCCTGGATGTCAGAACAAAATTTAAACTTTATGCCTTAAAAAAGAAAAATATATGATCTAACAATGTCTTGACTGTTTAAACTTTAGCACCGTAGCTGATTTTATCAAGTCAAAATAACTTTATACTTTTCTTGTCTAAGTAACCCTTGAAACCACATAGCAAAGCACTCCAGGTCAGAATATATATGAGAAGGAGAGAAACGCCGATTTTCCCGCACACGTTTTGGTTTTGGAGAGCCTGGATAGCTCAGTCGGTAGAGCATCAGACTTTTAATCTGAGGGTCCAGGGTTCAAGTCCTTGTTCAGGCGTGTGTCTTTTAGAAATCAAGACGTTTCACTTATTTATGATTTGAACATTACGTAGATTTCATACTCTAAAAAAATTATTGGATTAATGATGTAACTTTATGTCTTAAGGATAGAATTAAGTATGATCTAATGATGTCTTGCCGCCTCAAACTTTAGCAGCCTAGAGAATTTCATTAAGACAAAATGAAATTACACTTTTCTCTTCTTCTGAAAGTAGACTTTAAAAGCATATACATTATAACAGTGCTATAGCTCAAAATATAAATGATGATAACACCATCGATTTTCTTGCATATTTTCGTGTTTTATAGAGCCTGGATAGTTTAGTGGGTAGAGTATCACATGAGTCTTTTGAAAAAACAATCTATCACTTATCTATGACTGAAACTCTCTTTGAAACTAAGGTAAATAGTTGATAGAGCATCACACTTTCGATCTGAGGGTACCTGTTCAGGTGTAAGTCTTTTGAAAAACAACCTATCACTTATCCATGACTGAAACTCTCTTTGAAACTAAGAACTAGTCCATGCTTTTAAGATTTCCTGGATGTCAGAACAAAATTTAAACTTTATGCCTTAAAAAAGAAAAATATATGATCTAACAATGTCTTGACTGTTTAAACTTTAGCACCGTAGCTGATTTTATCAAGTCAAAATAACTTTATACTTTTCTTGTCTAAGTAACCC
This sequence comes from Rhinoderma darwinii, assembly GCF_050947455.1. NCBI lineage: Eukaryota > Metazoa > Chordata > Amphibia > Anura > Rhinodermatidae > Rhinoderma > Rhinoderma darwinii. The sequence goes on along the minus strand of NC_134687.1, from coordinate 216,504,095 downwards.
TTGAAACCACATAACAAAGCACTCCAGGTCAGAATATATATGAGAAGGAGAGAAACGCCGATTTTCCCGCACACGTTGTGGTTTTGGAGAGCCTGGATAGCTCAGTCGGTAGAGCATCAGACTTTTAATCTGAGGGTCCAGGGTTCAAGTCCCTGTTCAGGCGTGTGTCTTTTAGAAATCAAGACGTTTCACTTATTTATGATTTGAACATTACGTAGATTTCATACTCTAAAAAAATTATTGGATTAATGATGTAACTTTATGTCTTAAGGATAGAATTAAGTATGATCTAATGATGTCTTGCCGCCTCAAACTTTAGCAGCCTAGAGAATTTCATTAAGACAAAATGAAATTACACTTTTCTCTTCTTCTGAAAGTAGACTTTAAAAGCATATACATTATAACAGTGCTATAGCTCAAAATATAAATGATGATAACACCATCGATTTTCTTGCATATTTTCGTGTTTTATAGAGCCTGGATAGTTTAGTGGGTAGAGTATCACATGAGTCTTTTGAAAAAACAATCTATCACTTATCTATGACTGAAACTCTCTTTGAAACTAAGGTAAATAGTTGATAGCGCATCACACTTTCGATCTGAGGGTACCTGTTCAGGTGTAAGTCTTTTGAAAAACAACCTATCACTTATCCATGACTGAAACTCTCTTTGAAACTAAGAACTAGTCCATGCTTTTAAGATTTCCTGGATGTCAGAACAAAATTTAAACTTTATGCCTTAAAAAAGAAAAATATATGATCTAACAATGTCTTGACTGTTTAAACTTTAGCACCGTAGCTGATTTTATCAAGTCAAAATAACTTTATACTTTTCTTGTCTAAGTAACCCTTGAAACCACATAACAAAGCACTCCAGGTCAGAATATATATGAGAAGGAGAGAAACGCCGATTTTCCCGCACACGTTTTGGTTTTGGAGAGCCTGGATAGCTCAGTCGGTAGAGCATCAGACTTTTAATCTGAGGGTCCAGGGTTCAAGTCCCTGTTCAGGCGTGTGTCTTTTAGAAATCAAGACGTTTCACTTATTTATGATTTGAACATTACGTAGATTTCATACTCTAAAAAAATTATTGGATTAATGATGTAACTTTATGTCTTAAGGATAGAATTAAGTATGATCTAATGATGTCTTGCCGCCTCAAACTTTAGCAGCCTAGAGAATTTCATTAAGACAAAATGAAATTACACTTTTCTCTTCTTCTGAAAGTAGACTTTAAAAGCATATACATTATAACAGTGCTATAGCTCAAAATATAAATGATGATAACACCATCGATTTTCTTGCATATTTTTGTGTTTTATAGAGCCTGGATAGTTTAGTGGGTAGAGTATCACATGAGTCTTTTGAAAAAACAATCTATCACTTATCTATGACTGAAACTCTCTTTGAAACTAAGGTAAATAGTTGATAGAGCATCACACTTTCGATCTGAGGGTACCTGTTCAGGTGTAAGTCTTTTGAAAAACAACCTATCACTTATCCATGACTGAAACTCTCTTTGAAACTAAGAACTAGTCCATGCTTTTAAGATTTCCTGGATGTCAGAACAAAATTTAAACTTTATGCCTTAAAAAAGAAAAATGTATGATCTAACAATGTCTTGACTCTTTAAACTTTAGCACCGTAGCTGATTTTATCAAGTCAAAATAACTTTATACTTTTCTTGTCTAAGTAACCCTTGAAACCACATAACAAAGCACTCCAGGTCAGAATATATATGAGAAGGAGAGAAACGCCGATTTTCCCGCACACGTTTTGGTTTTTGAGAGCCTGGATAGCTCAGTCGGTAGAGCATCAGACTTTTAATCTGAGGGTCCAGGGTTCAAGTCCCTGTTCAGGCGTGTGTCTTTTAGAAATCAAGACGTTTCACATATTTATGATTTGAACATTACGTAGATTTCATACTCTAAAAAAATTATTGGATTAATGATGTAACTTTATGTCTTAAGGATAGAATTAAGTATGATCTAATGATGTCTTGCCGCCTCAAACTTTAGCAGGCTAGAGAATTTCATTAAGACAAAATGAAATTACACTTTTCTCTTCTTCTGAAAGTAGACTTTAAAAGCATATACATTATAACAGTGCTATAGCTCAAAATATAAATGATGATAACACCATCGATTTTCTTGCATATTTTTGTGTTTTATAGAGCCTGGATAGTTTAGTGGGTAGAGTATCACATGAGTCTTTTGAAAAAACAATCTATCACTTATCTATGACTGAAACTCTCTTTGAAACTAAGGTAAATAGTTGATAGAGCATCACACTTTCGATCTGAGGGTACCTGTTCAGGTGTAAGTCTTTTGAAAAACAACCTATCACTTATCCATGACTGAAACTCTCTTTGAAACTAAGAACTAGTCCATGCTTTTAAGATTTCCTGGATGTCAGAACAAAATTCAAACTTTATGCCTTAAAAAAGAAAAATGTATGATCTAACAATGTCTTGACTGTTTAAACTTTAGCACCGTAGCTGATTTTATCAAGTCAAAATAACTTTATACTTTTCTTGTCTAAGTAACCCTTGAAACCACATAACAAAGCACTCCAGGTCAGAATATATATGAGAAGGAGAGAAACGCCGATTTTCCCGCACACGTTTTGGTTTTGGAGAGCCTGGATAGCTCAGTCGGTATAGCATCAGACTTTTAATCTGAGGGTCCAGGGTTCAAGTCCCTGTTCAGGCGTGTGTCTTTTAGAAATCAAGACGTTTCACTTATTTATGATTTGAACATTACGTAGATTTCATACTCTAAAAAAATTATTGGATTAATGATGTAACTTTATGTCTTAAGGATAGAATTAAGTATGATCTAATGATGTCTTGCCGCCTCAAACTTTAGCAGCCTAGAGAATTTCATTAAGACAAAATGAAATTACACTTTTCTCTTCTTCTGAAAGTAGACTTTAAAAGCATATACATTATAACAGTGCTATAGCTCAAAATATAAATGATGATAACACCATCGATTTTCTTGCATATTTTAGTGTTTTATAGAGCCTGGATAGTTTAGTGGGTAGAGTATCACATGAGTCTTTTGAAAAAACAATCTATCACTTATCTATGACTGAAACTCTCTTTGAAACTAAGGTAAATAGTTGATAGAGCATCACACTTTCGATCTGAGGGTACCTGTTCAGGTGTAAGTCTTTTGAAAAACAACCTATCACTTATCCATGACTGAAACTCTCTTTGAAACTAAGAACTAGTCCATGCTTTTAAGATTTCCTGGATGTCAGAACAAAATTTAAACTTTATGCCTTAAAAAAGAAAAATGTATGATCTAACAATGTCTTGACTGTTTAAACTTTAGCACCGTAGCTGATTTTATCAAGTCAAAATAACTTTATACTTTTCTTGTCTAAGTAACCCTTGAAACCACATAACAAAGCACTCCAGGTCAGAATATATATGAGAAGGAGAGAAACGCCGATTTTCCCGCACACGTTTTGGTTTTGGAGAGCCTGGATAGCTCAGTCGGTAGAGCATCAGACTTTTAATCTGAGGGTCCAGGGTTCAAGTCCCTGTTCAGGCGTGTGTCTTTTAGAAATCAAGACGTTTCACTTATTTATGATTTGAACATTACGTAGATTTCATACTCTAAAAAAATTATTGGATTAATGATGTAACTTTATGTCTTAAGGATAGAATTAAGTATGATCTAATGATGTCTTGCCGCCTCAAACTTTAGCAGCCTAGAGAATTTCATTAAGACAAAATGAAATTACACTTTTCTCTTCTTCTGAAAGTAGACTTTAAAAGCATATACATTATAACAGTGCTATAGCTCAAAATATAAATGATGATAACACCATCGATTTTCTTGCATATTTTTGTGTTTTATAGAGCCTGGATAGTTTAGTGGGTAGAGTATCACATGAGTCTTTTGAAAAAACAATCTATCACTTATCTATGACTGAAACTCTCTTTGAAACTAAGGTAAATAGTTGATAGAGCATCACACTTTTGATCTGAGGGTACCTGTTCAGGTGTAAGTCTTTTGAAAAACAACCTATCACTTATCCATGACTGAAACTGTCTTTGAAACTAAGAACTAGTCCATGCTTTTAAGATTTCCTGGATGTCAGAACAAAATTTAAACTTTATGCCTTAAAAAAGAAAAATATATGATCTAACAATGTCTTGACTGTTTAAAGTTTAGCACCGTAGCTGATTTTATCAAGTCAAAATAACTTTATACTTTTCTTGTCTAAGTAACCCTTGAAACCACATAACAAAGCACTCCAGGTCAGAATATATATGAGAAGGAGAGAAACGCCGATTTTCCCGCACACGTTTTGGTTTTGGAGAGCCTGGATAGCTCAGTCGGTAGAGCATCAGACTTTTAATCTGAGGGTCCAGGGTTCAAGTCCTTGTTCAGGCGTGTGTCTTTTAGAAATCAAGACGTTTCACTTATTTATGATTTGAACATTACGTAGATTTCATACTCTAAAAAAATTATTGGATTAATGATGTAACTTTATGTCTTAAGGATAGAATTAAGTATGATCTAATGATGTCTTGCCGCCTCAAACTTTAGCAGCCTAGAGAATTTCATTAAGACAAAATGAAATTACACTTTTCTCTTCTTCTGAAAGTAGACTTTAAAAGCATATACATTATAACAGTGCTATAGCTCAAAATATAAATGATGATAACACCATCGATTTTCTTGCATATTTTCGTGTTTTATAGAGCCTGGATAGTTTAGTGGGTAGAGTATCACATGAGTCTTTTGAAAAAACAATCTATCACTTATCTATGACTGAAACTCTCTTTGAAACTAAGGTAAATAGTTGATAGAGCATCACACTTTCGATCTGAGGGTACCTGTTCAGGTGTAAGTCTTTTGAAAAACAACCTATCACTTATCCATGACTGAAACTCTCTTTGAAACTAAGAACTAGTCCATGCTTTTAAGATTTCCTGGATGTCAGAACAAAATTTAAACTTTATGCCTTAAAAAAGAAAAATATATGATCTAACAATGTCTTGACTGTTTAAACTTTAGCACCGTAGCTGATTTTATCAAGTCAAAATAACTTTATACTTTTCTTGTCTAAGTAACCCTTGAAACCACATAACAAAGCACTCCAGGTCAGAATATATATGAGAAGGAGAGAAACGCCGATTTTCCCGCACACGTGTTGGTTTTGGAGAGCCTGGATAGCTCAGTCGGTAGAGCATCAGACTTTTAATCTGAGGGTCCAGGGTTCAAGTCCCTGTTCAGGCGTGTGTCATTTAGAAATCAAGACGTTTCACTTATTTATGATTTGAACATTACGTAGATTTCATACTCTAAAAAAATTATTGGATTAATGATGTAACTTTATGTCTTAAGGATAGAATTAAGTATGATCTAATGATGTCTTGCCGCCTCAAACTTTAGCAGCCTAGAGAATTTCATTAAGACAAAATGAAATTACACTTTTCTCTTCTTCTGAAAGTAGACTTTAAAAGCATATACATTATAACAGTGCTATAGCTCAAAATATAAATGATGATAACACCATCGATTTTCTTGCATATTTTTGTGTTTTATAGAGCCTGGATAGTTTAGTGGGTAGAGTATCACATGAGTCTTTTGAAAAAACAATCTATCACTTATCTATGACTGAAACTCTCTTTGAAACTAAGGTAAATAGTTGATAGAGCATCACACTTTCGATCTGAGGGTACCTGTTCAGGTGTAAGTCTTTTGAAAAACAACCTATCACTTATCCATGACTGAAACTCTCTTTGAAACTAAGAACTAGTCCATGCTTTTAAGATTTCCTGGATGTCAGAACAAAATTTAAACTTTATGCCTTAAAAAAGAAAAATATATGATCTAACAATGTCTTGACTGTTTAAACTTTAGCACCGTAGCTGATTTTATCAAGTCAAAATAACTTTATACTTTTCTTGTCTAAGTAACCCTTGAAACCACATAACAAAGCACTCCAGGTCAGAATATATATGAGAAGGAGAGAAACGCCGATTTTCCCGCACACGTTTTGGTTTTGGAGAGCCTGGATAGCTCAGTCGGTAGAGCATCAGACTTTTAATCTGAGGGTCCAGGGTTCAAGTCCTTGTTCAGGCGTGTGTCTTTTAGAAATCAAGACGTTTCACTTATTTATGATTTGAACATTACGTAGATTTCATACTCTAAAAAAATTATTGGATTAATGATGTAACTTTATGTCTTAAGGATAGAATTAAGTATGATCTAATGATGTCTTGCCGCCTCAAACTTTAGCAGCCTAGAGAATTTCATTAAGACAAAATGAAATTACACTTTTCTCTTCTTCTGAAAGTAGACTTTAAAAGCATATACATTATAACAGTGCTATAGCTCAAAATATAAATGATGATAACACCATCGATTTTCTTGCATATTTTCGTGTTTTATAGAGCCTGGATAGTTTAGTGGGTAGAGTATCACATGAGTCTTTTGAAAAAACAATCTATCACTTATCTATGACTGAAACTCTCTTTGAAACTAAGGTAAATAGTTGATAGAGCATCACACTTTCGATCTGAGGGTACCTGTTCAGGTGTAAGTCTTTTGAAAAACAACCTATCACTTATCCATGACTGAAACTCTCTTTGAAACTAAGAACTAGTCCATGCTTTTAAGATTTCCTGGATGTCAGAACAAAATTTAAACTTTATGCCTTAAAAAAGAAAAATATATGATCTAACAATGTCTTGACTGTTTAAACTTTAGCACCGTAGCTGATTTTATCAAGTCAAAATAACTTTATACTTTTCTTGTCTAAGTAACCCTTGAAACCACATAACAAAGCACTCCAGGTCAGAATATATATGAGAAGGAGAGAAACGCCGATTTTCCCGCACACGTGTTGGTTTTGGAGAGCCTGGATAGCTCAGTCGGTAGAGCATCAGACTTTTAATCTGAGGGTCCAGGGTTCAAGTCCCTGTTCAGGCGTGTGTCATTTAGAAATCAAGACGTTTCACTTATTTATGATTTGAACATTACGTAGATTTCATACTCTAAAAAAATTATTGGATTAATGATGTAACTTTATGTCTTAAGGATAGAATTAAGTATGATCTAATGATGTCTTGCCGCCTCAAACTTTAGCAGCCTAGAGAATTTCATTAAGACAAAATGAAATTACACTTTTCTCTTCTTCTGAAAGTAGACTTTAAAAGCATATACATTATAACAGTGCTATAGCTCAAAATATAAATGATGATAACACCATCGATTTTCTTGCATATTTTTGTGTTTTATAGAGCCTGGATAGTTTAGTGGGTAGAGTATCACATGAGTCTTTTGAAAAAACAATCTATCACTTATCTATGACTGAAACTCTCTTTGAAACTAAGGTAAATAGTTGATAGAGCATCACACTTTCGATCTGAGGGTACCTGTTCAGGTGTAAGTCTTTTGAAAAACAACCTATCACTTATCCATGACTGAAACTCTCTTTGAAACTAAGAACTAGTCCATGCTTTTAAGATTTCCTGGATGTCAGAACAAAATTTAAACTTTATGCCTTAAAAAAGAAAAATGTATGATCTAACAATGTCTTGACTGTTTAAACTTTAGCACCGTAGCTGATTTTATCAAGTCAAAATAACTTTATACTTTTCTTGTCTAAGTAACCCTTGAAACCACATAACAAAGCACTCCAGGTCAGAATATATATGAGAAGGAGAGAAACGCCGATTTTCCCGCACACGTTTTGGTTTTGGAGAGCCTGGATAGCTCAGTCGGTAGAGCATCAGACTTTTAATCTGAGGGTCCAGGGTTCAAGTCCCTGTTCAGGCGTGTGTCTTTTAGAAATCAAGACGTTTCACATATTTATGATTTGAACATTACGTAGATTTCATACTCTAAAAAAATTATTGGATTAATGATGTAACTTTATGTCTTAAGGATAGAATTAAGTATGATCTAATGATGTCTTGCCGCCTCAAACTTTAGCAGGCTAGAGAATTTCATTAAGACAAAATGAAATTACACTTTTCTCTTCTTCTGAAAGTAGACTTTAAAAGCATATACATTATAACAGTGCTATAGCTCAAAATATAAATGATGATAACACCATCGATTTTCTTGCATATTTTTGTGTTTTATAGAGCCTGGATAGTTTAGTGGGTAGAGTATCACATGAGTCTTTTGAAAAAACAATCTATCACTTATCTATGACTGAAACTCTCTTTGAAACTAAGGTAAATAGTTGATAGAGCATCACACTTTCGATCTGAGGGTACCTGTTCAGGTGTAAGTCTTTTGAAAAACAACCTATCACTTATCCATGACTGAAACTCTCTTTGAAACTAAGAACTAGTCCATGCTTTTAAGATTTCCTGGATGTCAGAACAAAATTTAAACTTTATGCCTTAAAAAAGAAAAATGTATGATCTAACAATGTCTTGACTGTTTAAACTTTAGCACCGTAGCTGATTTTATCAAGTCAAAATAACTTTATACTTTTCTTGTCTAAGTAACCCTTGAAACCACATAACAAAGCACTCCAGGTCAGAATATATATGAGAAGGAGAGAAACGCCGATTTTCCCGCACACGATTTGGTTTTGGAGAGCCTGGATAGCTCAGTCGGTAGAGCATCAGACTTTTAATCTGAGGGTCCAGGGTTCAAGTCCCTGTTCAGGCGTGTGTCTTTTAGAAATCAAGACGTTTCACTTATTTATGATTTGAACATTACGTAGATTTCATACTCTAAAAAAATTATTGGATTAATGATGTAACTTTATGTCTTAAGGATAGAATTAAGTATGATCTAATGATGTCTTGCCGCCTCAAACTTTAGCAGCCTAGAGAATTTCATTAAGACAAAATGAAATTACACTTTTCTCTTCTTCTGAAAGTAGACTTTAACCCCTTAAGGACACGGCCAATTTTAGCCTTGAGGACAGAGCAATTTTTTTTATATTTCCCTCTTTGCATCCCGACGCTCATAACGCTTTTATTTTTTGTACGACGTAGTTGTATGAGACTTTGTTTTTTGCGGGACGAGTTGTACTTTATGTACGTACCATTTTTTGGTACAAATACATTATCGTTTAATTTCTATAAATTTTTAAATAGATTAAAATGCAGAAAAAAAGCAGTTGTGCAGCAGTTTTAATATTTATTTTTTTACACAATACACCGATCATCATAAATAATGGTATACATTTGTTGTACAGGTTGTTACGGTCGTGGCGATACCAAATATGTCTATATTATTTCATGTTTTGGGACTTATATTTTAAAAAGTTGATTTATTATAAAAAATGTGTATTTCTGTGTATTTTATTTACTTTTTATTTATTTATTTACCATTATTTTTTTTTTACATTCATTTAACTTTTTTTTTTAATCCCATAAAGGGATTTATCATTTTGATTTTTATTTTGTAACTGTAATGTACTGGCATAGATCTATATGCCAGTACATTAGCCTGTTACTGATCGTACACAGGCAGTTGTTAGGGCATACCTCAGTATGCCCTAACAACAGGAAATATGTTCAGACAGCCCTGGGGTCCTTCACTGGACCCTGGGCTGTCTGGCCATACGAGTTGTGGGCTTTGATCGCGTCACAGTTATTTTCTGTGACGCGATCAATGTGCAGTCCCCCCTCCTTGAACGCCGCGATCAGCTGTCATCGCGGCGTTCAAAGGGTTAACAGCGGAGAGAAGATGTTTCTCTCCTCTCCGCTGTCAGAGCGGGGCCGTGGCTGTGTATTACAGCCGTTGCCCCGCTCTCGATCGCACACACAGAGACGGCACAGACGGCTGTCACACAGGACGAGTATGCTCGTCCTAATACGCGAAGTGCTCGCTGCTCAGGACGAGCATACTCGTCCTGTGTCGGCAACCAGTTAAAAGCATATACATTATAACAGTGCTATAGCTCAAAATATAAATGATGATAACACCATCGATTTTCTTGCATATTTTTGTGTTTTATAGAGCCTGGATAGTTTAGTGGGTAGAGTATCACATGAGTCTTTTGAAAAAACAATCTATCACTTATCTATGACTGAAACTCTCTTTGAAACTAAGGTAAATAGTTGATAGAGCATCACACTTTCGATCTGAGGGTACCTGTTCAGGTGTAAGTCTTTTGAAAAACAACCTATCACTTATCCATGACTGAAACTCTCTTTGAAACTAAGAACTAGTCCATGCTTTTAAGATTTCCTGGATGTCAGAACAAAATTCAAACTTTATGCCTTAAAAAAGAAAAATGTATGATCTAACAATGTCTTGACTGTTTAAACTTTAGCACCGTAGCTGATTTTATCAAGTCAAAATAACTTTATACTTTTCTTGTCTAAGTAACCCTTGAAACCACATAACAAAGCACTCCAGGTCAGAATATATATGAGAAGGAGAGAAACGCCGATTTTCCCGCACACGTTTTGGTTTTGGAGAGCCTGGATAGCTCAGTCGGTATAGCATCAGACTTTTAATCTGAGGGTCCAGGGTTCAAGTCCCTGTTCAGGCGTGTGTCTTTTAGAAATCAAGACGTTTCACTTATTTATGATTTGAACATTACGTAGATTTCATACTCTAAAAAAATTATTGGATTAATGATGTAACTTTATGTCTTAAGGATAGAATTAAGTATGATCTAATGATGTCTTGCCGCCTCAAACTTTAGCAGCCTAGAGAATTTCATTAAGACAAAATGAAATTACACTTTTCTCTTCTTCTGAAAGTAGACTTTAAAAGCATATACATTATAACAGTGCTATAGCTCAAAATATAAATGATGATAACACCATCGATTTTCTTGCATATTTTTGTGTTTTATAGAGCCTGGATAGTTTAGTGGGTAGAGTATCACATGAGTCTTTTGAAAAAACAATCTATCACTTATCTATGACTGAAACTCTCTTTGAAACTAAGGTAAATAGTTGATAGAGCATCACACTTTCGATCTGAGGGTACCTGTTCAGGTGTAAGTCTTTTGAAAAACAACCTATCACTTATCCATGACTGAAACTCTCTTTGAAACTAAGAACTAGTCCATGCTTTTAAGATTTCCTGGATGTCAGAACAAAATTCAAACTTTATGCCTTAAAAAAGAAAAATGTATGATCTAACAATGTCTTGACTGTTTAAACTTTAGCACCGTAGCTGATTTTATCAAGTCAAAATAACTTTATACTTTTCTTGTCTAAGTAACCCTTGAAACCACATAACAAAGCACTCCAGGTCAGAATATATATGAGAAGGAGAGAAACGCCGATTTTCCCGCACACGTTTTGGTTTTGGAGAGCCTGGATAGCTCAGTCGGTATAGCATCAGACTTTTAATCTGAGGGTCCAGGGTTCAAGTCCCTGTTCAGGCGTGTGTCTTTTAGAAATCAAGACGTTTCACTTATTTATGATTTGAACATTACGTAGATTTCATACTCTAAAAAAATTATTGGATTAATGATGTAACTTTATGTCTTAAGGATAGAATTAAGTATGATCTAATGATGTCTTGCCGCCTCAAACTTTAGCAGCCTAGAGAATTTCATTAAGACAAAATGAAATTACACTTTTCTCTTCTTCTGAAAGTAGACTTTAAAAGCATATACATTATAACAGTGCTATAGCTCAAAATATAAATGATGATAACACCATCGATTTTCTTGCATATTTTAGTGTTTTATAGAGCCTGGATAGTTTAGTGGGTAGAGTATCACATGAGTCTTTTGAAAAAACAATCTATCACTTATCTATGACTGAAACTCTCTTTGAAACTAAGGTAAATAGTTGATAGAGCATCACACTTTCGATCTGAGGGTACCTGTTCAGGTGTAAGTCTTTTGAAAAACAACCTATCACTTATCCATGACTGAAACTCTCTTTGAAACTAAGAACTAGTCCATGCTTTTAAGATTTCCTGGATGTCAGAACAAAATTTAAACTTTATGCCTTAAAAAAGAAAAATGTATGATCTAACAATGTCTTGACTGTTTAAACTTTAGCACCGTAGCTGATTTTATCAAGTCAAAATAACTTTATACTTTTCTTGTCTAAGTAACCCTTGAAACCACATAACAAAGCACTCCAGGTCAGAATATATATGAGAAGGAGAGAAACGCCGATTTTCCCGCACACGTTTTGTTTTTGGAGAGCCTGGATAGCTCAGTCGGTAGAGCATCAGACTTTTAATCTGAGGGTCCAGGGTTCAAGTCCCTGTTCAGGCGTGTGTCTTTTAGAAATCAAGACGTTTCACTTATTTATGATTTGAACATTACGTAGATTTCATACTCTAAAAAAATTATTGGATTAATGATGTAACTTTATGTCTTAAGGATAGAATTAAGTATGATCTAATGATGTCTTGCCGCCTCAAACTTTAGCAGCCTAGAGAATTTCATTAAGACAAAATGAAATTACACTTTTCTCTTCTTCTGAAAGTAGACTTTAAAAGCATATACATTATAACAGTGCTATAGCTCAAAATATAAATGATGATAACACCATCGATTTTCTTGCATATTTTAGTGTTTTATAGAGCCTGGATAGTTTAGTGGGTAGAGTATCACATGAGTCTTTTGAAAAAACAATCTATCACTTATCTATGACTGAAACTCTCTTTGAAACTAAGGTAAATAGTTGATAGAGCATCACACTTTCGATCTGAGGGTACCTGTTCAGGTGTAAGTCTTTTGAAAAACAACCTATCACTTATCCATGACTGAAACTCTCTTTGAAACTAAGAACTAGTCCATGCTTTTAAGATTTCCTGGATGTCAGAACAAAATTTAAACTTTATGCCTTAAAAAAGAAAAATGTATGATCTAACAATGTCTTGACTGTTTAAACTTTAGCACCGTAGCTGATTTTATCAAGTCAAAATAACTTTATACTTTTCTTGTCTAAGTAACCCTTGAAACCACATAACAAAGCACTCCAGGTCAGAATATATATGAGAAGGAGAGAAACGCCGATTTTCCCGCACACGTTTTGTTTTTGGAGAGCCTGGATAGCTCAGTCGGTAGAGCATCAGACTTTTAATCTGAGGGTCCAGGGTTCAAGTCCCTGTTCAGGCGTGTGTCTTTTAGAAATCAAGACGTTTCACTTATTTATGATTTGAACATTACGTAGATTTCATACTCTAAAAAAATTATTGGATTAATGATGTAACTTTATGTCTTAAGGATAGAATTAAGTATGATCTAATGATGTCTTGCCGCCTCAAACTTTAGCAGCCTAGAGAATTTCATTAAGACAAAATGAAATTACACTTTTCTCTTCTTCTGAAAGTAGACTTTAAAAGCATATACATTATAACAGTGCTATAGCTCAAAATATAAATGATGATAACACCATCGATTTTCTTGCATATTTTTGTGTTTTATAGAGCCTGGATAGTTTAGTGGGTAGAGTATCACATGAGTCTTTTGAAAAAACAATCTATCACTTATCTATGACTGAAACTCTCTTTGAAACTAAGGTAAATAGTTCATAGAGCATCACACTTTTGATCTGAGGGTACCTGTTCAGGTGTAAGTCTTTTGAAAAACAACCTATCACTTATCCATGACTGAAACTGTCTTTGAAACTAAGAACTAGTCCATGCTTTTAAGATTTCCTGGATGTCAGAACAAAATTTAAACTTTATGCCTTAAAAAAGAAAAATATATGATCTAACAATGTCTTGACTGTTTAAACTTTAGCACCGTAGCTGATTTTATCAAGTCAAAATAACTTTATACTTTTCTTGTCTAAGTAACCCTTGAAACCACATAACAAAGCACTCCAGGTCAGAATATATATGAGAAGGAGAGAAACGCCGATTTTCCCGCACACGTTTTGGTTTTGGAGAGCCTGGATAGCTCAGTCGGTAGAGCATCAGACTTTTAATCTGAGGGTCCAGGGTTCAAGTCCTTGTTCAGGCGTGTGTCTTTTAGAAATCAAGACGTTTCACTTATTTATGATTTGAACATTACGTAGATTTCATACTCTAAAAAACTTATTGGATTAATGATGTAACTTTATGTCTTAAGGATAGAATTAAGTATGATCTAATGATGTCTTGCCGCCTCAAACTTTAGCAGCCTAGAGAATTTCATTAAGACAAAATGAAATTACACTTTTCTCTTCTTCTGAAAGTAGACTTTAAAAGCATATACATTATAACAGTGCTATAGCTCAAAATATAAATGATGATAACACCATCGATTTTCTTGCATATTTTTGTGTTTTATAGAGCCTGGATAGTTTAGTGGGTAGAGTATCACATGAGTCTTTTGAAAAAACAATCTATCACTTATCTATGACTGAAACTCTCTTTGAAACTAAGGTAAATAGTTGATAGAGCATCACACTTTCGATCTGAGGGTACCTGTTCAGGTGTAAGTCTTTTGAAAAACAACCTATCACTTATCCATGACTGAAACTCTCTTTGAAACTAAGAACTAGTCCATGCTTTTAAGATTTCCTGGATGTCAGAACAAAATTTAAACTTTATGCCTTAAAAAAGAAAAATGTATGATCTAACAATGTCTTGACTCTTTAAACTTTAGCACCGTAGCTGATTTTATCAAGTCAAAATAACTTTATACTTTTCTTGTCTAAGTAACCCTTGAAACCACATAACAAAGCACTCCAGGTCAGAATATATATGAGAAGGAGAGAAACGCCGATTTTCCCGCACACATTTTGGTTTTGGAGAGCCTGGATAGCTCAGTCGGTAGAGCATCAGACTTTTAATCTGAGGGTCCAGGGTTCAAGTCCCTGTTCAGGCGTGTGTCTTTTAGAAATCAAGACGTTTCACTTATTTATGATTTGAACATTACGTAGATTTCATACTCTAAAAAAATTATTGGATTAATGATGTAACTTTATGTCTTAAGGATAGAATTAAGTATGATCTAATGATGTCTTGCCGCCTCAAACTTTAGCAGCCTAGAGAATTTCATTAAGACAAAATGAAATTACACTTTTCTCTTCTTCTGAAAGTAGACTTTAAAAGCATATACATTATAACAGTGCTATAGCTCAAAATATAAATGATGATAACACCATCGATTTTCTTGCATATTTTAGTGTTTTATAGAGCCTGGATAGTTTAGTGGGTAGAGTATCACATGAGTCTTTTGAAAAAACAATCTATCACTTATCTATGACTGAAACTCTCTTTGAAACTAAGGTAAATAGTTGATAGAGCATCACACTTTCGATCTGAGGGTACCTGTTCAGGTGTAAGTCTTTTGAAAAACAACCTATCACTTATCCATGACTGAAACTCTCTTTGAAACTAAGAACTAGTCCATGCTTTTAAGATTTCCTGGATGTCAGAACAAAATTTAAACTTTATGCCTTAAAAAAGAAAAATGTATGATCTAACAATGTCTTGACTGTTTAAACTTTAGCACCGTAGCTGATTTTATCAAGTCAAAATAACTTTATACTTTTCTTGTCTAAGTAACCCTTGAAACCACATAACAAAGCACTCCAGGTCAGAATATATATGAGAAGGAGAGAAACGCCGATTTTCCCGCACACGTTTTGGTTTTGGAGAGCCTGGATAGCTCAGTCGGTAGAGCATCAGACTTTTAATCTGAGGGTCCAGGGTTCAAGTCCCTGTTCAGGCGTGTGTCTTTTAGAAATCAAGACGTTTCACTTATTTATGATTTGAACATTACGTAGATTTCATACTCTAAAAAAATTATTGGATTAATGATGTAACTTTATGTCTTAAGTATAGAATAAAGTATGATCTAATGATGTCTTGCCGCCTCAAACTTTAGCAGCCTAGAGAATTTCATTAAGACAAAATGAAATTACACTTTTCTCTTCTTCTGAAAGTAGACTTTAAAAGCATATACATTATAACAGTGCTATAGCTCAAAATATAAATGATGATAACACCATCGATTTTCTTGCATATTTTTGTGTTTTATAGAGCCTGGATAGTTTAGTGGGTAGAGTATCACATGAGTCTTTTGAAAAAACAATCTATCACTTATCTATGACTGAAACTCTCTTTGAAACTAAGGTAAATAGTTGATAGAGCATCACACTTTCGATCTGAGGGTACCTGTTCAGGTGTAAGTCTTTTGAAAAACAACCTATCACTTATCCATGACTGAAACTCTCTTTGAAACTAAGAACTAGTCCATGCTTTTAAGATTTCCTGGATGTCAGAACAAAATGTAAACTTTATGCCTTAAAAAAGAAAAATGTATGATCTAACAATGTCTTGACTGTTTAAACTTTAGCACCGTAGCTGATTTTATCAAGTCAAAATAACTTTATACTTTTCTTGTCTAAGTAACCCTTGAAACCACATAACAAAGCACTCCAGGTCAGAATATATATGAGAAGGAGAGAAACGCCGATTTTCCCGCACACGTTTTGGTTTTGGAGAGCCTGGATAGCTCAGTCGGTAGAGCATCAGACTTTTAATCTGAGGGTCCAGGGTTCAAGTCCCTGTTCAGGCGTGTGTCTTTTAGAAATCAAGACGTTTCACTTATTTATGATTTGAACATTACGTAGATTTCATACTCTAAAAAAATTATTGGATTAATGATGTAACTTTATGTCTTAAGGATAGAATTAAGTATGATCTAATGATGTCTTGCCGCCTCAAACTTTAGCAGCCTAGAGAATTTCATTAAGACAAAATGAAATTACACTTTTCTCTTCTTCTGAAAGTAGACTTTAAAAGCATATACATTATAACAGTGCTATAGCTCAAAATATAAATGATGATAACACCATCGATTTTCTTGCATATTTTTGTGTTTTATAGAGCCTGGATAGTTTAGTGGGTAGAGTATCACATGAGTCTTTTGAAAAAACAATCTATCACTTATCTATGACTGAAACTCTCTTTGAAACTAAGGTAAATAGTTGATAGAGCATCACACTTTCGATCTGAGGGTACCTGTTCAGGTGTAAGTCTTTTGAAAAACAACCTATCACTTATCCATGACTGAAACTCTCTTTGAAACTAAGAACTAGTCCATGCTTTTAAGATTTCCTGGATGTCAGAACAAAATTTAAACTTTATGCCTTAAAAAAGAAAAATGTATGATCTAACAATGTCTTGACTCTTTAAACTTTAGCACTGTAGCTGATTTTATCAAGTCAAAATAACTTTATACTTTTCTTGTCTAAGTAACCCTTGAAACCACATAACAAAGCACTCCAGGTCAGAATATATATGAGAAGGAGAGAAACGCCGATTTTCCCGCACACATTTTGGTTTTGGAGAGCCTGGATAGCTCAGTCGGTAGAGCATCAGACTTTTAATCTGAGGGTCCAGGGTTCAAGTCCCTGTTCAGGCGTGTGTCTTTTAGAAATCAAGACGTTTCACTTATTTATGATTTGAACATTACGTAGATTTCATACTCTAAAAAAATTATTGGATTAATGATGTAACTTTATGTCTTAAGGATAGAATTAAGTATGATCTAATGATGTCTTGCCGCCTCAAACTTTAGCAGCCTAGAGAATTTCATTAAGACAAAATGAAATTACACTTTTCTCTTCTTCTGAAAGTAGACTTTAAAAGCATATACATTATAACAGTGCTATAGCTCAAAATATAAATGATGATAACACCATCGATTTTCTTGCATATTTTTGTGTTTTATAGAGCCTGGATAGTTTAGTGGGTAGAGTATCACATGAGTCTTTTGAAAAAACAATCTATCACTTATCTATGACTGAAACTCTCTTTGAAACTAAGGTAAATAGTTGATAGAGCATCACACTTTCGATCTGAGGGTACCTGTTCAGGTGTAAGTCTTTTGAAAAACAACCTATCACTTATCCATGACTGAAACTCTCTTTGAAACTAAGAACTAGTCCATGCTTTTAAGATTTCCTGGATGTCAGAACAAAATTTAAACTTTATGCCTTAAAAAAGAAAAATGTATGATCTAACAATGTCTTGACTGTTTAAACTTTAGCACCGTAGCTGATTTTATCAAGTCAAAATAACTTTATACTTTTCTTGTCTAAGTAACCCTTGAAACCACATAACAAAGCACTCCAGGTCAGAATATATATGAGAAGGAGAGAAACGCCGATTTTCCCGCACACGTTTTGGTTTTAGAGAGCCTGGATAGCTCAGTCGGTACAGCATCAGACTTTTAATCTGAGGGTCCAGGGTTCAAGTCCCTGTTCAGGCGTGTGTCTTTTAGAAATCAAGACGTTTCACTTATTTATGATTTGAACATTACGTAGATTTCATACTCTAAAAAAATTATTGGATTAATGATGTAACTTTATGTCTTAATGATAGAATTAAGTATGATCTAATGATGTCTTGCCGCCTCAAACTTTAGCAGCCTAGAGAATTTCATTAAGACAAGATAAAAATTACACTTTTCTCTTCTTCTGAAAGTAGACTTTAAAAGCATATACATTATAACAGTGCTATAGCTCAAAATATAAATGATGATAACACCATCGATTTTCTTGCATATTTTTGTGTTTTATAGAGCCTGGATAGTTTAGTGGGTAGAGTATCACATGAGTCTTTTGAAAAAACAATCTATCACTTATCTATGACTGAAACTCTCTTTGAAACTAAGGTAAATAGTTGATAGAGCATCACACTTTCGATCTGAGGGTACCTGTTCAGGTGTAAGTCTTTTGAAAAACAACCTATCACTTATCCATGACTGAAACTCTCTTTGAAACTAAGAACTAGTCCATGCTTTTAAGATTTCCTGGATGTCAGAACAAAATTTAAACTTTATGCCTTAAAAAAGAAAAATGTATGATCTAACAATGTCTTGACTGTTTAAACTTTAGCACCGTAGCTGATTTTATCAAGTCAAAATAACTTTATACTTTTCTTGTCTAAGTAACCCTTGAAACCACATAACAAAGCACTCCAGGTCAGAATATATATGAGAAGGAGAGAAACGCCGATTTTCCCGCACACGTTTTGGTTTTGGAGAGCCTGGATAGCTCAGTCGGTAGAGCGTTAGAGTTTTAATCTGAGGGTCCAGTGTTCAAGTCCCTGTTCAGGTGTGAGTCTTTTAGAAATCAAGACGTTTCACTTATTTATGATTTGAACATTACGTAGATTTCATACTCTAAAAAAATTATTGGATTAATGATGTAACTTTATGTCTTAATGATAGAATTAAGTATGATCTAATGATGTCTTGCCGCCTCAAACTTTAGCAGCCTAGAGAATTTCATTAAGACAAGATAAAAATTACACTTTTCTCTTCTTCTGAAAGTAGACTTTAAAAGCATATACATTATAACAGTGCTATAGCTCAAAATATAAATGATGATAACACCATCGATTTTCTTGCATATTTTTGTGTTTTATAGAGCCTGGATAGTTTAGTGGGTAGAGTATCACATGAGTCTTTTGAAAAAACAATCTATCACTTATCTATGACTGAAACTCTCTTTGAAACTAAGGTAAATAGTTGATAGAGCATCACACTTTCGATCTGAGGGTACCTGTTCAGGTGTAAGTCTTTTGAAAAACAACCTATCACTTATCCATGACTGAAACTCTCTTTGAAACTAAGAACTAGTCCATGCTTTTAAGATTCCCTGGATGTCAGAACAAAATTTAAACTTTATGCCTTAAAAAAGAAAAATGTATGATCTAACAATGTCTTGACTGTTTAAACTTTAGCACCGTAGCTGATTTTATCAAGTCAAAATAACTTTATACTTTTCTTGTCTAAGTAACCCTTGAAACCACATAACAAAGCACTCCAGGTCAGAATATATATGAGAAGGAGAGAAACGCCGATTTTCCCGCACACGTTTTGGTTTTGGAGAGCCTGGATAGCTCAGTCGGTAGAGCATCAGACTTTTAATCTGAGGGTCCAGGGTTCAAGTCCCTGTTCAGGCGTGTGTCTTTTAGAAATCAAGACGTTTCACTTATTTATGATTTGAACATTACGTAGATTTCATACTCTAAAAAAATTATTGGATTAATGATGTAACTTTATGTCTTAAGGATAGAATTAAGTATGATCTAATGATGTCTTGCCGCCTCAAACTTTAGCAGCCTAGAGAATTTCATTAAGACAAGATAAAAATTACACTTTTCTCTTCTTCTGAAAGTAGACTTTAAAAGCATATACATTATAACAGTGCTATAGCTCAAAATATAAATGATGATAACACCATCGATTTTCTTGCATATTTTTGTGTTTTATAGAGCCTGGATAGTTTAGTGGGTAGAGTATCACATGAGTCTTTTGAAAAAACAATCTATCACTTATCTATGACTGAAACTCTCTTTGAAACTAAGGTAAATAGTTGATAGAGCATCACACTTTCGATCTGAGGGTACCTGTTCAGGTGTAAGTCTTTTGAAAAACAACCTATCACTTATCCATGACTGAAACTCTCTTTGAAACTAAGAACTAGTCCATGCTTTTAAGATTTCCTGGATGTCAGAACAAAATTTAAACTTTATGCCTTAAAAAAGAAAAATGTATGATCTAACAATGTCTTGACTGTTTAAACTTTAGCACCGTAGCTGATTTTATCAAGTCAAAATAACTTTATACTTTTCTTGTCTAAGTAACCCTTGAAACCACATAACAAAGCACTCCAGGTCAGAATATATATGAGAAGGAGAGAAACGCTGATTTTCCCGCACACGTTTTAGTTTTGGAGAGCCTGGATAGCTCAGTCGGTAGAGCATCAGACTTTTAATCTGAGGGTCCAGGGTTCAAGTCTTTTAGAAATCAAGACGTTTCACTTATTTATGATTTGAACATTACGTAGATTTCATACTCTAAAAAAATTATTGGATTAATGATGTAACTTTATGTCTTAATGATAGAATTAAGTATGATCTAATGATGTCTTGCCGCCTCAAACTTTAGCAGCCTAGAGAATTTCATTAAGACAAGATAAAAATTACACTTTTCTCTTCTTCTGAAAGTAGACTTTAAAAGCATATACATTATAACAGTGCTATAGCTCAAAATATAAATGATGATAACACCATCGATTTTCTTGCATATTTTTGTGTTTTATAGAGCCTGGATAGTTTAGTGGGTAGAGTATCACATGAGTCTTTTGAAAAAACAATCTATCACTTATCTATGACTGAAACTCTCTTTGAAACTAAGGTAAATAGTTGATAGAGCATCACACTTTCGATCTGAGGGTACCTGTTCAGGTGTAAGTCTTTTGAAAAACAACCTATCACTTATCCATGACTGAAACTCTCTTTGAAACTAAGAACTAGTCCATGCTTTTAAGATTCCCTGGATGTCAGAACAAAATTTAAACTTTATGCCTTAAAAAAGAAAAATGTATGATCTAGCAATGTCTTGACTGTTTAAACTTTAGCACCGTAGCTGATTTTATCAAGTCAATATAACTTTATACTTTTCTTGTCTAAGTAACCCTTGAAACCACATAACAAAGCACTCCAGGTCAGAATATATATGAGAAGGAGAGAAACGCCGATTTTCCCGCACACGTTTTGGTTTTGGAGAGCCTGGATAGCTCAGTCGGTAGAGCATCAGACTTTTAATCTGAGGGTCCAGGGTTCAAGTCCCTGTTCAGACGTGTGTCTTTTAGAAATCAAGACGTTTCACTTATTTATGATTTGAACATTACGTAGATTTCATACTCTAAAAAAATTATTGGATTAATGATGTAACTTTATGTCTTAAGGATAGAATTAAGTATGATCTAATGATGTCTTGCCGCCTCAAACTTTAGCAGCCTAGAGAATTTCATTAAGACAAGATAAAAATTACACTTTTCTCTTCTTCTGAAAGTAGACTTTAAAAGCATATACATTATAACAGTGCTATAGCTCAAAATATAAATGATGATAACACCATCGATTTTCTTGCATATTTTTGTGTTTTATAGAGCCTGGATAGTTTAGTGGGTAGAGTATCACATGAGTCTTTTGAAAAAACAATCTATCACTTATCTATGACTGAAACTCTCTTTGAAACTAAGGTAAATAGTTGATAGAGCATCACACTTTCGATCTGAGGGTACCTGTTCAGGTGTAAGTCTTTTGAAAAACAACCTATCACTTATCCATGACTGAAACTCTCTTTGAAACTAAGAACTAGTCCATGCTTTTAAGATTTCCTGGATGTCAGAACAAAATTTAAACTTTATGCCTTAAAAAAGAAAAATGGATGATCTAACAATGTCTTGACTGTTTAAACTTTAGCACCGTAGCTGATTTTATCAAGTCAAAATAACTTTATACTTTTCTTGTCTAAGTAACCCTTGAAACCACATAACAAAGCACTCCAGGTCAGAATATATATGAGAAGGAGAGAAACGCCGATTTTCCCGCACACGTTTTGGTGAGCCTGGATTGCTCAGTTGGTAGAGCATCAGACTTTTAATCTGAGGGTCCATGGTTCAAGTCCCTGTTCAGGCACGTGTCTTTTAGAAATCAAGACGTTTCACTTATTTATGATTTGAACATTACGTAGATTTCATACTCTAAAAAAATTATTGGATTAATGATGTAACTTTATGTCTTAAGGATAGAATTAAGTATGATCTAATGATGTCTTGCCGCCTCAAACTTTAGCAGCCTAGAGAATTTCATTAAGACAAGATGAAATTACACTTTTCTCTTCTTCTGAAAGTAGACTTTAAAAGCATATACATTATAACAGCGCTATAGCTCAAAATATAAATGATGATAACACCATCGATTTTCTTGCATATTTTTGTGTTTTATAGAGCCTGGATAGTTTAGTGGGTAGAGTATCACATGAGTCTTTTGAAAAAAACAATCTATCACTTATCTATGACTGAAACTCTCTTTGAAACTAAGGTAAATAGTTGATAGAGCATCACACTTTCGATCTGAGGGTACCTGTTCAGGTGTAAGTCTTTTGAAAACCAACCTATCACTTATCCATGACTGAAACTCTCTTTGAAACTAAGAACTAGTCCATGCTTTTAAGATTTCCTGGATGTCAGAACAAAATTTAAACTTTATGCCGTAAAAAAGAAAAATGTATGATCTAACAATGTCTTGACTGTTTAAACTTTAGCACCGTAGCTGATTTTATCAAGTCAAAATAACTTTATACTTTTCTTGTCTAAGTAACCCTTGAAACCACATAACAAAGCACTCCAGGTCAGAATATATATGAGAAGGAGAGAAACGCCGATTTTCCCGCACACGTTTTGGTTTTGGAGAGCCTGGATAGCTCAGTCGGTAGAGCATCAGACTTTTAATCTGAGGGTCCAGGGTTCAAGTCCCTGTTCAGGCGTGTGTCTTTTAGAAATCAAGACGTTTCACTTATTTATGATTTGAACATTACGTAGATTTCATACTCTAAAAAAATTATTGGATTAATGATGTAACTTTATGTCTTAAGGATAGAATTAAGTATGATCTAATGATGTCTTGCCGCCTCAAACTTTAGCAGCCTAGAGAATTTCATTAAGACAAGATGAAATTACACTTTTCTCTTCTTCTGAAAGTAGACTTTAAAAGCATATACATTATAACAGTGCTATAGCTCAAAATATAAATGATGATAACACCATCGATTTTCTTGCATATTTTTGTGTTTTATAGAGCCTGGATAGTTTAGTGGGTAGAGTATCACATGAGTCTTTTGAAAAAACAATCTATCACTTATCTATGACTGAAACTCTCTTTGAAACTAAGGTAAATAGTTGATAGAGCATCACACTTTCGATCTGAGGGTACCTGTTCAGGTGTAAGTCTTTTGAAAAACAACCTATCACTTATCCATGACTGAAACTCTCTTTGAAACTAAGAACTAGTCCATGCTTTTAAGATTTCCTGGATGTCAGAACAAAATTTAAACTTTATGCCTTAAAAAAGAAAAATGTATGATCTAACAATGTCTTGACTGTTTAAACTTTAGCACCGTAGCTGATTTTATCAAGTCAAAATAACTTTATACTTTTCTTGTCTAAGTAACCCTTGAAACCACATAACAAAGCACTCCAGGTCAGAATATATATGAGAAGGAGAGAAACGCAGATTTTCCCGCACACTTTTTGGTTTTGGAGAGCCTGGATAGCTCAGTCGGTAGAGCATCAGACTTTTAATCTGAGGGTCCAGGGTTCAAGTCCCTGTTCAGGCGTGTGTCTTTTAGAAATCAAGACGTTTCACTTATTTATGATTTGAACATTACGTAGATTTCATACTCTAAAAAAATTATTGGGTTAATGATGTAACTTTATGTCTTAAGGATAGAATTAAGTATGATCTAATGATGTCTTGCCGCCTCAAACTTTAGCAGCAGAGAGAATTTCATTAAGACAAGATGAAATTACACTTTTCTCTTCTTCTGAAAGTAGACTTTAAAAGCATATACATTATAACAGCGCTATAGCTCGAAATATAAATGATGATAACACCATCGATTTTCTTGCATATTTTTGTGTTTTATAGAGCCTGGATAGTTTAGTGGGTAGAGTATCACATGAGTCTTTTGAAAAAACAATCTATCACTTATCTATGACTGAAACTCTCTTTGAAACTAAGGTAAATAGTTGATAGAGCATCACACTTTCGATCTGAGGGTACCTGTTCAGGTGTAAGTCTTTTGAAAAACAACCTATCACTTATCCATGACTGAAACTCTCTTTGAAACTAAGAACTAGTCCATGCTTTTAAGATTTCCTGGATGTCAGAACAAAATTTAAACTTTATGCCTTAAAAAAGAAAAATGTATGATCTAACAATGTCTTGACTGTTTAAACTTTAGCACCGTAGCTGATTTTATCAAGTCAAAATAACTTTATACTTTTCTTGTCTAAGTAACCCTTGAAACCACATAACAAAGCACTCCAGGTCAGAATATATATGAGAAGGAGAGAAACGCCGATTTTCCCGCACACGTTTTGGTTTTGGAGAGCCTGGATAGCTCAGTCGGTAGAGCATCAGACTTTTAATCTGAGGGTCTAGGGTTCAAGTCTCTGTTCAGGCGTGTGTCTTTTAGAAATCAAGACGTTTCACTTATTTATGATTTGAACATTACGTAGATTTCATACTCTAAAAAAATTATTGGATTAATGATGTAACTTTATGTCTTAAGGATAGAATTAAGTATGATCTAATGATGTCTTGCCGCCTCAAACTTTAGCAGCCTAGAGA
This sequence comes from Rhinoderma darwinii, assembly GCF_050947455.1. Classification (NCBI taxonomy): domain Eukaryota; kingdom Metazoa; phylum Chordata; class Amphibia; order Anura; family Rhinodermatidae; genus Rhinoderma; species Rhinoderma darwinii. Next base: position 216,479,020 of record NC_134687.1, on the reverse strand, counting down.
ATTTCATTAAGACAAGATGAAATTACACTTTTCTCTTCTTCTGAAAGTAGACTTTAAAAGCATATACATTATAACAGTGCTATAGCTCAAAATATAAATGATGATAACACCATCGATTTTCTTGCATATTTTTGTGTTTTATAGAGCCTGGATAGTTTAGTGGGTAGAGTATCACATGAGTCTTTTGAAAAAACAATCTATCACTTATCTATGACTGAAACTCTCTTTGAAACTAAGGTAAATAGTTGATAGAGCATCACACTTTCGATCTGAGGGTACCTGTTCAGGTGTAAGTCTTTTGAAAAACAACCTATCACTTATCCATGACTGAAACTCTCTTTGAAACTAAGAACTAGTCCATGCTTTTAAGATTTCCTGGATGTCAGAACAAAATTTAAACTTTATGCCTTAAAAAAGAAAAATGTATGATCTAACAATGTCTTGACTGTTTAAACTTTAGCACCGTAGCTGATTTTATCAAGTCAAAATAACTTTATACTTTTCTTGTCTAAGTAACCCTTGAAACCACATAACAAAGCACTCCAGGTCAGAATATATATGAGAAGGAGAGAAACGCCGATTTTCCCGCACACGTTTTGGTTTTGGAGAGCCTGGATAGCTCAGTCGGTAGAGCATCAGACTTTTAATCTGAGGGTCTAGGGTTCAAGTCTCTGTTCAGGCGTGTGTCTTTTAGAAATCAAGACGTTTCACTTATTTATGATTTGAACATTACGTAGATTTCATACTCTAAAAAAATTATTGGATTAATGATGTAACTTTATGTCTTAAGGATAGAATTAAGTATGATCTAATGATGTCTTGCCGCCTCAAACTTTAGCAGCCTAGAGAATTTCATTAAGACAAGATGAAATTACACTTTTCTCTTCTTCTGAAAGTAGACTTTAAAAGCATATACATTATAACAGTGCTATAGCTCAAAATATAAATGATGATAACACCATCGATTTTCTTGCATATTTTTGTGTTTTATAGAGCCTGGATAGTTTAGTGGGTAGAGTATCACATGAGTCTTTTGAAAAAACAATCTATCACTTATCTATGACTGAAACTCTCTTTGAAACTAAGGTAAATAGTTGATAGAGCATCACACTTTCGATCTGAGGGTACCTGTTCAGGTGTAAGTCTTTTGAAAAACAACCTATCACTTATCCATGACTGAAACTCTCTTTGAAACTAAGAACTAGTCCATGCTTTTAAGATTTCCTGGATGTCAGAACAAAATTTAAACTTTATGCCTTAAAAAGGAAAAATGTATGATCTAACAATGTCTTGACTGTTTAAACTTTAGCACCGTAGCTGATTTTATCAAGTCAAAATAACTTTATACTTTTCTTGTCTAAGTAACCCTTGAAACCACATAACAAAGCACTCCAGGTCAGAATATATATGAGAAGGAGAGAAACGCCGATTTTCCCGCACACTTTTTGGTTTTGGAGAGCCTGGATAGCTCAGTCGGTAGAGCATCAGACTTTTAATCTGAGGGTCCAGGGTTCAAGTCCCTGTTCAGGCGTGTGTCTTATAGAAATCAAGACGTTTCACTTATTTATGATTTGAACATTACGTAGATTTCATACTCTAAAAAAATTATTGGGTTAATGATGTAACTTTATGTCTTAAGGATAGAATTAAGTATGATCTAATGATGTCTTGCCGCCTCAAACTTTAGCAGCAGAGAGAATTTCATTAAGACAAGATGAAATTACACTTTTCTCTTCTTCTGAAAGTAGACTTTAAAAGCATATACATTATAACAGCGCTATAGCTCGAAATATAAATGATGATAACACCATCGATTTTCTTGCATATTTTTGTGTTTTATAGAGCCTGGATAGTTTAGTGGGTAGAGTATCACATGAGTCTTTTGAAAAAACAATCTATCACTTATCTATGACTGAAACTCTCTTTGAAACTAAGGTAAATAGTTGATAGAGCATCACACTTTCGATCTGAGGGTACCTGTTCAGGTGTAAGTCTTTTGAAAAACAACCTATCACTTATCCATGACTGAAACTCTCTTTGAAACTAAGAACTAGTCCATGCTTTTAAGATTTCCTGGATGTCAGAACAAAATTTAAACTTTATGCCTTAAAAAAGAAAAATGTATGATCTAACAATGTCTTGACTGTTTAAACTTTAGCACCGTAGCTGATTTTATCAAGTCAAAATAACTTTATACTTTTCTTGTCTAAGTAACCCTTGAAACCACATAACAAAGCACTCCAGGTCAGAATATATATGAGAAGGAGAGAAACGCCGATTTTCCCGCACACGTTTTGGTTTTGGAGAGCCTGGATAGCTCAGTCGGTAGAGCATCAGACTTTTAATCTGAGGGTCCAGGTTTCAAGTCCCTGTTCAGGCGTGTGTCTTTTAGAAATCAAGAAGTTTCACTTATTTATGATTTGAACATTACGTAGATTTCATACTCTAAAAAAATTATTGGATTAATGATGTAACTTTATGTCTTAAGGATAGAATTAAGTATGATTTAATGATGTCTTGCCGCCTCAAACTTTAGCAGCCTAGAGAATTTCATTAAGACAAGATGAAATTACACTTTTCTCTTCTTCTGAAAGTAGACTTTAAAAGCATATACATTATAACAGTGCTATAGCTCAAAATATAAATGATGATAACACCATCGATTTTCTTGCATATTTTTGTGTTTTATAGAGCCTGGATAGTTTAGTGGGTAGAGTATCACATGAGTCTTTTGAAAAAACAATCTATCACTTATCTATGACTGAAACTCTCTTTAAAACTAAGGTAAATAGTTGATAGAGCATCACACTTTCGATCTGAGGGTACCTGTTCAGGTGTAAGTCTTTTGAAAAACAACCTATCACTTATCCATGACTGAAACTCTCTTTGAAACTAAGAACTAGTCCATGCTTTTAAGATTTCCTGGATGTCAGAACAAAATTTAAACTTTATGCCTTAAAAAAGAAAAATGTATGATCTAACAATGTCTTGACTGTTTAAACTTTAGCACCGTAGCTGATTTTATCAAGTCAAAATAACTTTATACTTTTCTTGTCTAAGTAACCCTTGAAACCACATAACAAAGCACTCCAGGTCAGAATATATATGAGAAGGAGAGAAACGCCGATTTTCCCGCACACGTTTTGGTTTTGGAAAGCCTGGATAGCTCAGTCGGTAGAGCATCAGACTTTTAATCTGAGGGTCCAGGGTTCAAGTCCCTGTTCAGGCGCGTGTCTTTTAGAAATCAAGACGTTTCACTTATTTATGATTTGAACATTACGTAGATTTCATACTCTAAAAAAATTATTGGATTAATGATGTAACTTTATGTCTTAAGGATAGAATTAAGTATGATCTAATGATGTCTTGCCGCCTCAAACTTTAGCAGCCTAGAGAATTTCATTAAGACAAGATGAAATTATACTTTTCTCTTCTTCTGAAAGTAGACTTTAAAAGCATATACATTATAACAGTGCTATAGCTCAAAATATAAATGATGATAACACCATCGATTTTCTTGCATATTTTTGTGTTTTATAGAGCCTGGATAGTTTAGTGGGTAGAGTATCACATGAGTCTTTTGAAAAAACAATCTATCACTTATCTATGACTGAAACTCTCTTTGAAACTAAGGTAAATAGTTGATAGAGCATCACACTTTCGATCTGAGGGTACCTGTTCAGGTGTAAGTCTTTTGAAAAACAACCTATCACTTATCCATGACTGAAACTCTCTTTGAAACTAAGAACTAGTCCATGCTTTTAAGATTTCCTGGATGTCAGAACAAAATTTAAACTTTATGCCTTAAAAAAGAAAAATGTATGATCTAACAATGTCTTGACTGTTTAAACTTTAGCACCGTAGCTGATTTTATCAAGTCAAAATAACTTTATACTTTTCTTGTCTAAGTAACCCTTGAAACCACATAACAAAGCACTCCAGGTCAGAATATATATGAGAAGGAGAGAAACGCCGATTTTCCCGCACACGTTTTGGTTTTGGAGAGCCTGGATAGCTCAGTCGGTAGAGCATCAGACTTTTAATCTGAGGGTCCAGGTTTCAAGTCCCTGTTCAGGCGTGTGTCTTTTAGAAATCAAGAAGTTTCACTTATTTATGATTTGAACATTACGTAGATTTCATACTCTAAAAAAATTATTGGATTAATGATGTAACTTTATGTCTTAAGGATAGAATTAAGTATGATTTAATGATGTCTTGCCGCCTCAAACTTCAGCAGCCTAGAGAATTTCATTAAGACAAGATGAAATTACACTTTTCTCTTCTTCTGAAAGTAGACTTTAAAAGCATATACATTATAACAGTGCTATAGCTCAAAATATAAATGATGATAACACCATCGATTTTCTTGCATATTTTTGTGTTTTATAGAGCCTGGATAGTTTAGTGGGTAGAGTATCACATGAGTCTTTTGAAAAAACAATCTATCACTTATCTATGACTGAAACTCTCTTTAAAACTAAGGTAAATAGTTGATAGAGCATCACACTTTCGATCTGAGGGTACCTGTTCAGGTGTAAGTCTTTTGAAAAACAACCTATCACTTATCCATGACTGAAACTCTCTTTGAAACTAAGAACTAGTCCATGCTTTTAAGATTTCCTGGATGTCAGAACAAAATTTAAACTTTATGCCTTAAAAAAGAAAAATGTATGATCTAACAATGTCTTGACTGTTTAAACTTTAGCACCGTAGCTGATTTTATCAAGTCAAAATAACTTTATACTTTTCTTGTCTAAGTAACCCTTGAAACCACATAACAAAGCACTCCAGGTCAGAATATATATGAGAAGGAGAGAAACGCCGATTTTCCCGCACACGTTTTGGTTTTGGAGAGCCTGGATAGCTCAGTCGGTAGAGCATCAGACTTTTAATCTGAGGGTCCAGGTTTCAAGTCCCTGTTCAGGCGTGTGTCTTTTAGAAATCAAGAAGTTTCACTTATTTATGATTTGAACATTACGTAGATTTCATACTCTAAAAAAATTATTGGATTAATGATGTAACTTTATGTCTTAAGGATAGAATTAAGTATGATTTAATGATGTCTTGCCGCCTCAAACTTTAGCAGCCTAGAGAATTTCATTAAGACAAGATGAAATTACACTTTTCTCTTCTTCTGAAAGTAGACTTTAAAAGCATATACATTATAACAGTGCTATAGCTCAAAATATAAATGATGATAACACCATCGATTTTCTTGCATATTTTTGTGTTTTATAGAGCCTGGATAGTTTAGTGGGTAGAGTATCACATGAGTCTTTTGAAAAAACAATCTATCACTTATCTATGACTGAAACTCTCTTTAAAACTAAGGTAAATAGTTGATAGAGCATCACACTTTCGATCTGAGGGTACCTGTTCAGGTGTAAGTCTTTTGAAAAACAACCTATCACTTATCCATGACTGAAACTCTCTTTGAAACTAAGAACTAGTCCATGCTTTTAAGATTTCCTGGATGTCAGAACAAAATTTAAACTTTATGCCTTAAAAAAGAAAAATGTATGATCTAACAATGTCTTGACTGTTTAAACTTTAGCACCGTAGCTGATTTTATCAAGTCAAAATAACTTTATACTTTTCTTGTCTAAGTAACCCTTGAAACCACATAACAAAGCACTCCAGGTCAGAATATATATGAGAAGGAGAGAAACGCCGATTTTCCCGCACACGTTTTGGTTTTGGAAAGCCTGGATAGCTCAGTCGGTAGAGCATCAGACTTTTAATCTGAGGGTCCAGGGTTCAAGTCCCTGTTCAGGCGCGTGTCTTTTAGAAATCAAGACGTTTCACTTATTTATGATTTGAACATTACGTAGATTTCATACTCTAAAAAAATTATTGGATTAATGATGTAACTTTATGTCTTAAGGATAGAATTAAGTATGATCTAATGATGTCTTGCCGCCTCAAACTTTAGCAGCCTAGAGAATTTCATTAAGACAAGATGAAATTACACTTTTCTCTTCTTCTGAAAGTAGACTTTAAAAGCATATACATTATAACAGTGCTATAGCTCAAAATATAAATGATGATAACACCATCGATTTTCTTGCATATTTTTGTGTTTTATAGAGCCTGGATAGTTTAGTGGGTAGAGTATCACATGAGTCTTTTGAAAAAACAATCTATCACTTATCTATGACTGAAACTCTCTTTGAAACTAAGGTAAATAGTTGATAGAGCATCACACTTTCGATCTGAGGGTACCTGTTCAGGTGTAAGTCTTTTGAAAAACAACCTATCACTTATCCATGACTGAAACTCTCTTTGAAACTAAGAACTAGTCCATGCTTTTAAGATTTCCTGGATGTCAGAACAAAATTTAAACTTTATGCCTTAAAAAAGAAAAATGTATGATCTAACAATGTCTTGACTGTTTAAACTTTAGCACCGTAGCTGATTTTATCAAGTCAAAATAACTTTATACTTTTCTTGTCTAAGTAACCCTTGAAACCACATAACAAAGCACTCCAGGTCAGAATATATATGAGAAGGAGAGAAACGCCGATTTTCCCGCACACGTTTTGGTTTTGGAGAGCCTGGATAGCTCAGTCGGTAGAGCATCAGACTTTTAATCTGAGGGTCCAGGTTTCAAGTCCCTGTTCAGGCGTGTGTCTTTTAGAAATCAAGAAGTTTCACTTATTTATGATTTGAACATTACGTAGATTTCATACTCTAAAAAAATTATTGGATTAATGATGTAACTTTATGTCTTAAGGATAGAATTAAGTATGATTTAATGATGTCTTGCCGCCTCAAACTTCAGCAGCCTAGAGAATTTCATTAAGACAAGATGAAATTACACTTTTCTCTTCTTCTGAAAGTAGACTTTAAAAGCATATACATTATAACAGTGCTATAGCTCAAAATATAAATGATGATAACACCATCGATTTTCTTGCATATTTTTGTGTTTTATAGAGCCTGGATAGTTTAGTGGGTAGAGTATCACATGAGTCTTTTGAAAAAACAATCTATCACTTATCTATGACTGAAACTCTCTTTAAAACTAAGGTAAATAGTTGATAGAGCATCACACTTTCGATCTGAGGGTACCTGTTCAGGGGTAAGTCTTTTGAAAAACAACCTATCACTTATCCATGACTGAAACTCTCTTTGAAACTAAGAACTAGTCCATGCTTTTAAGATTTCCTGGATGTCAGAACAAAATTTAAACTTTATGCCTTAAAAAAGAAAAATGTATGATCTAACAATGTCTTGACTGTTTAAACTTTAGCACCGTAGCTGATTTTATCAAGTCAAAATAACTTTATACTTTTCTTGTCTAAGTAACCCTTGAAACCACATAACAAAGCACTCCAGGTCAGAATATATATGAGAAGGAGAGAAACGCCGATTTTCCCGCACACGTTTTGGTTTTGGAGAGCCTGGATAGCTCAGTCGGTAGAGCATCAGACTTTTAATCTGAGGGTCCAGCGTTCAAGTCCCTGTTCAGGCGTGTGTCTTTTAGAAATCAAGACGTTTCACTTATTTATGATTTGAACATTACGTAGATTTCATACTCTAAAAAAATTATTGGATTAATGATGTAACTTTATGTCTTAAGGATAGAATTAAGTATGATCTAATGATGTCTTGCCGCCTCAAACTTTAGCAGCAGAGAGAATTTCATTAAGACAAGATGAAATTACACTTTTCTCTTCTTCTGAAAGTAGACTTTAAAAGCATATACATTATAACAGCGCTATAGCTCAAAATATAAATGATGATAACACCATCGATTTTCTTGCATATTTTTGTGTTTTATAGAGCCTGGATAGTTTAGTGGGTAGAGTATCACATGAGTCTTTTGAAAAAACAATCTATCACTTATCTATGACTGAAACTCTCTTTGAAACTAAGGTAAATAGTTGATAGAGCATCACACTTTCGATCTGAGGGTACCTGTTCAGGTGTAAGTCTTTTGAAAAACAACCTATCACTTATCCATGACTGAAACTCTCTTTGAAACTAAGAACTAGTCCATGCTTTTAAGATTTCCTGGATGTCAGAACAAAATTTAAACTTTATGCCTTAAAAAAGAAAAATGTATGATCTAACAATGTCTTGACTGTTTAAACTTTAGCACCGTAGCTGATTTTATCAAGTCAAAATAACTTTATACTTTTCTTGTCTAAGTAACCCTTGAAACCACATAACAAAGCACTCCAGGTCAGAATATATATGAGAAGGAGAGAAACGCCGATTTTCCCGCACACGTTTTTGGTTTTGGAGAGCCTGGATAGCTCAGTCGGTAGAGCATCAGACTTTTAATCTGAAGGTCCAGGGTTCAAGTCCCTGTTCAGGCGTGTGTCTTTTAGAAATCAAGAAGTTTCACTTATTTATGATTTGAACATTACGTAGATTTCATACTCTAAAAAAATTATTGGATTAATGATGTAACTTTATGTCTTAAGGATAGAATTAAGTATGATTTAATGATGTCTTGCCGCCTCAAACTTTAGCAGCCTAGAGAATTTCATTAAGACAAGATGAAATTACACTTTTCTCTTCTTCTGAAAGTAGACTTTAAAAGCATATACATTATAACAGTGCTATAGCTCAAAATATAAATGATGATAACACCATCGATTTTCTTGCATATTTTTGTGTTTTATAGAGCCTGGATAGTTTAGTGGGTAGAGTATCACATGAGTCTTTTGAAAAAACAATCTATCACTTATCTATGACTGAAACTCTCTTTAAAACTAAGGTAAATAGTTGATAGAGCATCACACTTTCGATCTGAGGGTACCTGTTCAGGTGTAAGTCTTTTGAAAAACAACCTATCACTTATCCATGACTGAAACTCTCTTTGAAACTAAGAACTAGTCCATGCTTTTAAGATTTCCTGGATGTCAGAACAAAATTTAAACTTTATGCCTTAAAAAAGAAAAATGTATGATCTAACAATGTCTTGACTGTTTAAACTTTAGCACCGTAGCTGATTTTATCAAGTCAAAATAACTTTATACTTTTCTTGTCTAAGTAACCCTTGAAACCACATAACAAAGCACTCCAGGTCAGAATATATATGAGAAGGAGAGAAACGCCGATTTTCCCGCACACTTTTTGGTTTTGGAGAGCCTGGATAGCTCAGTCGGTAGAGCATCAGACTTTTAATCTGAGGGTCCAGGGTTCAAGTCCCTGTTCAGGCGTGTGTCTTTTAGAAATCAAGACGTTTCACTTATTTATGATTTGAACATTACGTAGATTTCATACTCTAAAAAAATTATTGGGTTAATGATGTAACTTTATGTCTTAAGGATAGAATTAAGTATGATCTAATGATGTCTTGCCGCCTCAAACTTTAGCAGCAGAGAGAATTTCATTAAGACAAGATGAAATTACACTTTTCTCTTCTTCTGAAAGTAGACTTTAAAAGCATATACATTATAACAGCGCTATAGCTCGAAATATAAATGATGATAACACCATCGATTTTCTTGCATATTTTTGTGTTTTATAGAGCCTGAATAGTTTAGTGGGTAGAGTATCACATGAGTCTTTTGAAAAAACAATCTATCACTTATCTATGACTGAAACTCTCTTTGAAACTAAGGTAAATAGTTGATAGAGCATCACACTTTCGATCTGAGGGTACCTGTTCAGGTGTAAGTCTTTTGAAAAACAACCTATCACTTATCCATGACTGAAACTCTCTTTGAAACTAAGAACTAGTCCATGCTTTTAAGATTTCCTGGATGTCAGAACAAAATTTAAACTTTATGCCTTAAAAAAGAAAAATGTATGATCTAACAATGTCTTGACTGTTTAAACTTTAGCACCGTAGCTGATTTTATCAAGTCAAAATAACTTTATACTTTTCTTGTCTAAGTAACCCTTGAAACCACATAACAAAGCACTCCAGGTCAGAATATATATGAGAAGGAGAGAAACGCCGATTTTCCCGCACACGTTTTGGTTTTGGAGAGCCTGGATAGCTCAGTCGGTAGAGCATCAGACTTTTAATCTGAGGGTCCAGGTTTCAAGTCCCTGTTCAGGCGTGTGTCTTTTAGAAATCAAGAAGTTTCACTTATTTATGATTTGAACATTACGTAGATTTCATACTCTAAAAAAATTATTGGATTAATGATGTAACTTTATGTCTTAAGGATAGAATTAAGTATGATTTAATGATGTCTTGCCGCCTCAAACTTTAGCAGCCTAGAGAATTTCATTAAGACAAGATGAAATTACACTTTTCTCTTCTTCTGAAAGTAGACTTTAAAAGCATATACATTATAACAGTGCTATAGCTCAAAATATAAATGATGATAACACCATCGATTTTCTTGCATATTTTTGTGTTTTATAGAGCCTGGATAGTTTAGTGGGTAGAGTATCACATGAGTCTTTTGAAAAAACAATCTATCACTTATCTATGACTGAAACTCTCTTTAAAACTAAGGTAAATAGTTGATAGAGCATCACACTTTCGATCTGAGGGTACCTGTTCAGGTGTAAGTCTTTTGAAAAACAACCTATCACTTATCCATGACTGAAACTCTCTTTGAAACTAAGAACTAGTCCATGCTTTTAAGATTTCCTGGATGTCAGAACAAAATTTAAACTTTATGCCTTAAAAAAGAAAAATGTATGATCTAACAATGTCTTGACTGTTTAAACTTTAGCACCGTAGCTGATTTTATCAAGTCAAAATAACTTTATACTTTTCTTGTCTAAGTAACCCTTGAAACCACATAACAAAGCACTCCAGGTCAGAATATATATGAGAAGGAGAGAAACGCCGATTTTCCCGCACACGTTTTGGTTTTGGAAAGCCTGGATAGCTCAGTCGGTAGAGCATCAGACTTTTAATCTGAGGGTCCAGGGTTCAAGTCCCTGTTCAGGCGCGTGTCTTTTAGAAATCAAGACGTTTCACTTATTTATGATTTGAACATTACGTAGATTTCATACTCTAAAAAAATTATTGGATTAATGATGTAACTTTATGTCTTAAGGATAGAATTAAGTATGATCTAATGATGTCTTGCCGCCTCAAACTTTAGCAGCCTAGAGAATTTCATTAAGACAAGATGAAATTACACTTTTCTCTTCTTCTGAAAGTAGACTTTAAAAGCATATACATTATAACAGTGCTATAGCTCAAAATATAAATGATGATAACACCATCGATTTTCTTGCATATTTTTGTGTTTTATAGAGCCTGGATAGTTTAGTGGGTAGAGTATCACATGAGTCTTTTGAAAAAACAATCTATCACTTATCTATGACTGAAACTCTCTTTGAAACTAAGGTAAATAGTTGATAGAGCATCACACTTTCGATCTGAGGGTACCTGTTCAGGTGTAAGTCTTTTGAAAAACAACCTATCACTTATCCATGACTGAAACTCTCTTTGAAACTAAGAACTAGTCCATGCTTTTAAGATTTCCTGGATGTCAGAACAAAATTTAAACTTTATGCCTTAAAAAAGAAAAATGTATGATCTAACAATGTCTTGACTGTTTAAACTTTAGCACCGTAGCTGATTTTATCAAGTCAAAATAACTTTATACTTTTCTTGTCTAAGTAACCCTTGAAACCACATAACAAAGCACTCCAGGTCAGAATATATATGAGAAGGAGAGAAACGCCGATTTTCCCGCACACGTTTTGGTTTTGGAGAGCCTGGATAGCTCAGTCGGTAGAGCATCAGACTTTTAATCTGAGGGTCCAGGTTTCAAGTCCCTGTTCAGGCGTGTGTCTTTTAGAAATCAAGAAGTTTCACTTATTTATGATTTGAACATTACGTAGATTTCATACTCTAAAAAAATTATTGGATTAATGATGTAACTTTATGTCTTAAGGATAGAATTAAGTATGATTTAATGATGTCTTGCCGCCTCAAACTTTAGCAGCCTAGAGAATTTCATTAAGACAAGATGAAATTACACTTTTCTCTTCTTCTGAAAGTAGACTTTAAAAGCATATACATTATAACAGTGCTATAGCTCAAAATATAAATGATGATAACACCATCGATTTTCTTGCATATTTTTGTGTTTTATAGAGCCTGGATAGTTTAGTGGGTAGAGTATCACATGAGTCTTTTGAAAAAACAATCTATCACTTATCTATGACTGAAACTCTCTTTAAAACTAAGGTAAATAGTTGATAGAGCATCACACTTTCGATCTGAGGGTACCTGTTCAGGTGTAAGTCTTTTGAAAAACAACCTATCACTTATCCATGACTGAAACTCTCTTTGAAACTAAGAACTAGTCCATGCTTTTAAGATTTCCTGGATGTCAGAACAAAATTTAAACTTTATGCCTTAAAAAAGAAAAATGTATGATCTAACAATGTCTTGACTGTTTAAACTTTAGCACCGTAGCTGATTTTATCAAGTCAAAATAACTTTATACTTTTCTTGTCTAAGTAACCCTTGAAACCACATAACAAAGCACTCCAGGTCAGAATATATATGAGAAGGAGAGAAACGCCGATTTTCCCGCACACGTTTTGGTTTTGGAGAGCCTGGATAGCTCAGTCGGTAGAGCATCAGACTTTTAATCTGAGGGTCCAGCGTTCAAGTCCCTGTTCAGGCGTGTGTCTTTTAGAAATCAAGACGTTTCACTTATTTATGATTTGAACATTACGTAGATTTCATACTCTAAAAAAATTATTGGATTAATGATGTAACTTTATGTCTTAAGGATAGAATTAAGTATGATCTAATGATGTCTTGCCGCCTCAAACTTTAGCAGCAGAGAGAATTTCATTAAGACAAGATGAAATTACACTTTTCTCTTCTTCTGAAAGTAGACTTTAAAAGCATATACATTATAACAGCGCTATAGCTCAAAATATAAATGATGATAACACCATCGATTTTCTTGCATATTTTTGTGTTTTATAGAGCCTGGATAGTTTAGTGGGTAGAGTATCACATGAGTCTTTTGAAAAAACAATCTATCACTTATCTATGACTGAAACTCTCTTTGAAACTAAGGTAAATAGTTGATAGAGCATCACACTTTCGATCTGAGGGTACCTGTTCAGGTGTAAGTCTTTTGAAAAACAACCTATCACTTATCCATGACTGAAACTCTCTTTGAAACTAAGAACTAGTCCATGCTTTTAAGATTTCCTGGATGTCAGAACAAAATTTAAACTTTATGCCTTAAAAAAGAAAAATGTATGATCTAACAATGTCTTGACTGTTTAAACTTTAGCACCGTAGCTGATTTTATCAAGTCAAAATAACTTTATACTTTTCTTGTCTAAGTAACCCTTGAAACCACATAACAAAGCACTCCAGGTCAGAATATATATGAGAAGGAGAGAAACGCCGATTTTCCCGCACACGTTTTTGGTTTTGGAGAGCCTGGATAGCTCAGTCGGTAGAGCATCAGACTTTTAATCTGAAGGTCCAGGGTTCAAGTCCCTGTTCAGGCGTGTGTCTTTTAGAAATCAAGAAGTTTCACTTATTTATGATTTGAACATTACGTAGATTTCATACTCTAAAAAAATTATTGGATTAATGATGTAACTTTATGTCTTAAGGATAGAATTAAGTATGATTTAATGATGTCTTGCCGCCTCAAACTTTAGCAGCCTAGAGAATTTCATTAAGACAAGATGAAATTACACTTTTCTCTTCTTCTGAAAGTAGACTTTAAAAGCATATACATTATAACAGTGCTATAGCTCAAAATATAAATGATGATAACACCATCGATTTTCTTGCATATTTTTGTGTTTTATAGAGCCTGGATAGTTTAGTGGGTAGAGTATCACATGAGTCTTTTGAAAAAACAATCTATCACTTATCTATGACTGAAACTCTCTTTAAAACTAAGGTAAATAGTTGATAGAGCATCACACTTTCGATCTGAGGGTACCTGTTCAGGTGTAAGTCTTTTGAAAAACAACCTATCACTTATCCATGACTGAAACTCTCTTTGAAACTAAGAACTAGTCCATGCTTTTAAGATTTCCTGGATGTCAGAACAAAATTTAAACTTTATGCCTTAAAAAAGAAAAATGTATGATCTAACAATGTCTTGACTGTTTAAACTTTAGCACCGTAGCTGATTTTATCAAGTCAAAATAACTTTATACTTTTCTTGTCTAAGTAACCCTTGAAACCACATAACAAAGCACTCCAGGTCAGAATATATATGAGAAGGAGAGAAACGCCGATTTTCCCGCACACTTTTTGGTTTTGGAGAGCCTGGATAGCTCAGTCGGTAGAGCATCAGACTTTTAATCTGAGGGTCCAGGGTTCAAGTCCCTGTTCAGGCGTGTGTCTTTTAGAAATCAAGACGTTTCACTTATTTATGATTTGAACATTACGTAGATTTCATACTCTAAAAAAATTATTGGGTTAATGATGTAACTTTATGTCTTAAGGATAGAATTAAGTATGATCTAATGATGTCTTGCCGCCTCAAACTTTAGCAGCAGAGAGAATTTCATTAAGACAAGATGAAATTACACTTTTCTCTTCTTCTGAAAGTAGACTTTAAAAGCATATACATTATAACAGCGCTATAGCTCGAAATATAAATGATGATAACACCATCGATTTTCTTGCATATTTTTGTGTTTTATAGAGCCTGAATAGTTTAGTGGGTAGAGTATCACATGAGTCTTTTGAAAAAACAATCTATCACTTATCTATGACTGAAACTCTCTTTGAAACTAAGGTAAATAGTTGATAGAGCATCACACTTTCGATCTGAGGGTACCTGTTCAGGTGTAAGTCTTTTGAAAAACAACCTATCACTTATCCATGACTGAAACTCTCTTTGAAACTAAGAACTAGTCCATGCTTTTAAGATTTCCTGGATGTCAGAACAAAATTTAAACTTTATGCCTTAAAAAAGAAAAATGTATGATCTAACAATGTCTTGACTGTTTAAACTTTAGCACCGTAGCTGATTTTATCAAGTCAAAATAACTTTATACTTTTCTTGTCTAAGTAACCCTTGAAACCACATAACAAAGCACTCCAGGTCAGAATATATATGAGAAGGAGAGAAACGCCGATTTTCCCGCACACGTTTTGGTTTTGGAGAGCCTGGATAGCTCAGTCGGTAGAGCATCAGACTTTTAATCTGAGGGTCCAGGTTTCAAGTCCCTGTTCAGGCGTGTGTCTTTTAGAAATCAAGAAGTTTCACTTATTTATGATTTGAACATTACGTAGATTTCATACTCTAAAAAAATTATTGGATTAATGATGTAACTTTATGTCTTAAGGATAGAATTAAGTATGATTTAATGATGTCTTGCCGCCTCAAACTTTAGCAGCCTAGAGAATTTCATTAAGACAAGATGAAATTACACTTTTCTCTTCTTCTGAAAGTAGACTTTAAAAGCATATACATTATAACAGTGCTATAGCTCAAAATATAAATGATGATAACACCATCGATTTTCTTGCATATTTTTGTGTTTTATAGAGCCTGGATAGTTTAGTGGGTAGAGTATCACATGAGTCTTTTGAAAAAACAATCTATCACTTATCTATGACTGAAACTCTCTTTAAAACTAAGGTAAATAGTTGATAGAGCATCACACTTTCGATCTGAGGGTACCTGTTCAGGTGTAAGTCTTTTGAAAAACAACCTATCACTTATCCATGACTGAAACTCTCTTTGAAACTAAGAACTAGTCCATGCTTTTAAGATTTCCTGGATGTCAGAACAAAATTTAAACTTTATGCCTTAAAAAAGAAAAATGTATGATCTAACAATGTCTTGACTGTTTAAACTTTAGCACCGTAGCTGATTTTATCAAGTCAAAATAACTTTATACTTTTCTTGTCTAAGTAACCCTTGAAACCACATAACAAAGCACTCCAGGTCAGAATATATATGAGAAGGAGAGAAACGCCGATTTTCCCGCACACGTTTTGGTTTTGGAGAGCCTGGATAGCTCAGTCGGTAGAGCATCAGACTTTTAATCTGAGGGTCCAGGGTTCAAGTCCCTGTTCAGGCGTGTGTCTTTTAGAAATCAAGAAGTTTCACTTATTTATGATTTGAACATTACGTAGATTTCATACTCTAAAAAAATTATTGGATTAATGATGTAACTTTATGTCTTAAGGATAGAATTAAGTATGATTTAATGATGTCTTGCCGCCTCAAACTTTAGCAGCCTAGAGAATTTCATTAAGACAAGATGAAATTACACTTTTCTCTTCTTCTGAAAGTAGACTTTAAAAGCATATACATTATAACAGTGCTATAGCTCAAAATATAAATGATGATAACACCATCGATTTTCTTGCATATTTTTGTGTTTTATAGAGCCTGGATAGTTTAGTGGGTAGAGTATCACATGAGTCTTTTGAAAAAACAATCTATCACTTATCTATGACTGAAACTCTCTTTAAAACTAAGGTAAATAGTTGATAGAGCATCACACTTTCGATCTGAGGGTACCTGTTCAGGTGTAAGTCTTTTGAAAAACAACCTATCACTTATCCATGACTGAAACTCTCTTTGAAACTAAGAACTAGTCCATGCTTTTAAGATTTCCTGGATGTCAGAACAAAATTTAAACTTTATGCCTTAAAAAAGAAAAATGTATGATCTAACAATGTCTTGACTATTTAAACTTTAGCACCGTAGCTGATTTTATCAAGTCAAAATAACTTTATACTTTTCTTGTCTAAGTAACCCTTGAAACCACATAACAAAGCACTCCAGGTCAGAATATATATGAGAAGGAGAGAAACGCCGATTTTCCCGCACACTTTTTGGTTTTGGAGAGCCTGGATAGCTCAGTCGGTAGAGCATCAGTCTTTTAATCTGAGGGTCCAGGGTTCAAGTCCCTGTTCAGGCGTGTGTCTTTTAGAAATCAAGACGTTTCACTTATTTATGATTTGAACATTACGTAGATTTCATACTCTAAAAAAATTATTGGGTTAATGATGTAACTTTATGTCTTAAGGATAGAATTAAGTATGATCTAATGATGTCTTGCCGCCTCAAACTTTAGCAGCAGAGAGAATTTCATTAAGACAAGATGAAATTACACTTTTCTCTTCTTCTGAAAGTAGACTTTAAAAGCATATACATTATAACAGCGCTATAGCTCGAAATATAAATGATGATAACACCATCGATTTTCTTGCATATTTTTGTGTTTTATAGAGCCTGGATAGTTTAGTGGGTAGAGTATCACATGAGTCTTTTGAAAAAACAATCTATCACTTATCTATGACTGAAACTCTCTTTGAAACTAAGGTAAATAGTTGATAGAGCATCACACTTTCGATCTGAGGGTACCTGTTCAGGTGTAAGTCTTTTGAAAAACAACCTATCACTTATCCATGACTGAAACTCTCTTTGAAACTAAGAACTAGTCCATGCTTTTAAGATTTCCTGGATGTCAGAACAAAATTTAAACTTTATGCCTTAAAAAAGAAAAATGTATGATCTAACAATGTCTTGACTGTTTAAACTTTAGCACCGTAGCTGATTTTATCAAGTCAAAATAACTTTATACTTTTCTTGTCTAAGTAACCCTTGAAACCACATAACAAAGCACTCCAGGTCAGAATATATATGAGAAGGAGAGAAACGCCGATTTTCCCGCACACGTTTTGGTTTTGGAGAGCCTGGATAGCTCAGTCGGTAGAGCATCAGACTTTTAATCTGAGGGTCCAGGTTTCAAGTCCCTGTTCAGGCGTGTGTCTTTTAGAAATCAAGAAGTTTCACTTATTTATGATTTGAACATTACGTAGATTTCATACTCTAAAAAAATTATTGGATTAATGATGTAACTTTATGTCTTAAGGATAGAATTAAGTATGATTTAATGATGTCTTGCCGCCTCAAACTTTAGCAGCCTAGAGAATTTCATTAAGACAAGATGAAATTACACTTTTCTCTTCTTCTGAAAGTAGACTTTAAAAGCATATACATTATAACAGTGCTATAGCTCAAAATATAAATGATGATAACACCATCGATTTTCTTGCATATTTTTGTGTTTTATAGAGCCTGGATAGTTTAGTGGGTAGAGTATCACATGAGTCTTTTGAAAAAACAATCTATCACTTATCTATGACTGAAACTCTCTTTAAAACTAAGGTAAATAGTTGATAGAGCATCACACTTTCGATCTGAGGGTACCTGTTCAGGTGTAAGTCTTTTGAAAAACAACCTATCACTTATCCATGACTGAAACTCTCTTTGAAACTAAGAACTAGTCCATGCTTTTAAGATTTCCTGGATGTCAGAACAAAATTTAAACTTTATGCCTTAAAAAAGAAAAATGTATGATCTAACAATGTCTTGACTGTTTAAACTTTAGCACCGTAGCTGATTTTATCAAGTCAAAATAACTTTATACTTTTCTTGTCTAAGTAACCCTTGAAACCACATAACAAAGCACTCCAGGTCAGAATATATATGAGAAGGAGAGAAACGCCGATTTTCCCGCACACGTTTTGGTTTTGGAGAGCCTGGATAGCTCAGTCGGTAGAGCATCAGACTTTTAATCTGAGGGTCCAGGGTTCAAGTCCCTTTTCAGGCATGTGTCTTTTAGAAATCAAGAAGTTTCACTTATTTATGATTTGAACATTACGTAGATTTCATACTCTAAAAAAATTATTGGATTAATGATGTAACTTTATGTCTTAAGGATAGAATTAAGTATGATTTAATGATGTCTTGCCGCCTCAAACTTTAGCAGCCTAGAGAATTTCATTAAGACAAGATGAAATTACACTTTTCTCTTCTTCTGAAAGTAGACTTTAAAAGCATATACATTATAACAGTGCTATAGCTCAAAATATAAATGATGATAACACCATCGATTTTCTTGCATATTTTTGTGTTTTATAGAGCCTGGATAGTTTAGTGGGTAGAGTATCACATGAGTCTTTTGAAAAAACAATCTATCACTTATCTATGACTGAAACTCTCTTTGAAACTAAGGTAAATAGTTGATAGAGCATCACACTTTCGATCTGAGGGTACCTGTTCAGGTGTAAGTCTTTTGAAAAACAACCTATCACTTATCCATGACTGAAACTCTCTTTGAAACTAAGAACTAGTCCATGCTTTTAAGATTTCCTGGATGTCAGAACAAAATTTAAACTTTATGCCTTAAAAAAGAAAAATGTATGATCTAACAATGTCTTGACTGTTTAAACTTTAGCACCGTAGCTGATTTTATCAAGTCAAAATAACTTTATACTTTTCTTGTCTAAGTAACCCTTGAAACCACATAACAAAGCACTCCAGGTCAGAATATATATGAGAAGGAGAGAAACGCCGATTTTCCCGCACACGTTTTGGTTTTGGAGAGCCTGGATAGCTCAGTCGGTAGAGCATCAGACTTTTAACCTGAGGGTCCAGCGTTCAAGTCCCTGTTCAGGCGTGTGTCTTTTAGAAATCAAGACGTTTCACTTATTTATGATTTGAACATTACGTAGATTTCATACTCTAAAAAAATTATTGGATTAATGATGTAACTTTATGTCTTAAGGATAGAATTAAGTATGATCTAATGATGTCTTGCCGCCTCAAACTTTAGCAGCAGAGAGAATTTCATTAAGACAAGATGAAATTACACTTTTCTCTTCTTCTGAAAGTAGACTTTAAAAGCATATACATTATAACAGCGCTATAGCTCAAAATATAAATGATGATAACACCATCGATTTTCTTGCATATTTTTGTGTTTTATAGAGCCTGGATAATTTAGTGGGTAGAGTATCACATGAGTCTTTTGAAAAAACAATCTATCACTTATCTATGACTGAAACTCTCTTTGAAACTAAGGTAAATAGTTGATAGAGCATCACACTTTCGATCTGAGGGTACCTGTTCAGGTGTAAGTCTTTTGAAAAACAACCTATCACTTATCCATGACTGAAACTCTCTTTGAAACTAAGAACTAGTCCATGCTTTTAAGATTTCCTGGATGTCAGAACAAAATTTAAACTTTATGCCTTAAAAAAGAAAAATGTATGATCTAACAATGTCTTGACTGTTTAAACTTTAGCACCGTAGCTGATTTTATCAAGTCAAAATAACTTTATACTTTTCTTGTCTAAGTAACCCTTGAAACCACATAACAAAGCACTCCAGGTCAGAATATATATGAGAAGGAGAGAAACGCCGATTTTCCCGCACACGTTTTGGTTTTGGAGAGCCTGGATAGCTCAGTCGGTAGAGCATCAGACTTTTAATCTGAGGGTCCAGGGTTCAAGTCCCTGTTCAGGCGTGTGTCTTTTAGAAATCAAGAAGTTTCACTTATTTATGATTTGAACATTACGTAGATTTCATACTCTAAAAAAATTATTGGATTAATGATGTAA
Source organism: Rhinoderma darwinii (assembly GCF_050947455.1). Classification (NCBI taxonomy): domain Eukaryota; kingdom Metazoa; phylum Chordata; class Amphibia; order Anura; family Rhinodermatidae; genus Rhinoderma; species Rhinoderma darwinii. The sequence continues at coordinate 216,458,715 of NC_134687.1, read as the reverse complement.
CTTTATGTCTTAAGGATAGAATTAAGTATGATCTAATGATGTCTTGCCGCCTCAAACTTTAGCAGCCTAGAGAATTTCATTAAGACAAGATGAAATTACACTTTTCTCTTCTTCTGAAAGTAGACTTTAAAAGCATATACATTATAACAGTGCTATAGCTCAAAATATAAATGATGATAACACCATCGATTTTCTTGCATATTTTTGTGTTTTATAGAGCCTGGATAGTTTAGTGCGTAGAGTATCACATGAGTCTTTTGAAAAAACAATCTATCACTTATCTATGACTGAAACTCTCTTTAAAACTAAGGTAAATAGTTGATAGAGCATCACACTTTCGATCTGAGGGTACCTGTTCAGGTGTAAGTCTTTTGAAAAACAACCTATCACTTATCCATGACTGAAACTCTCTTTGAAACTAAGAAGTAGTCCATGCTTTTAAGATTTCCTGGATGTCAGAACAAAATTTAAACTTTATGCCTTAAAAAAGAAAAATGTATGATCTAACAATGTCTTGACTGTTTAAACTTTAGCACCGTAGCTGATTTTATCAAGTCAAAATAACTTTATACTTTTCTTGTCTAAGTAACCCTTGAAACCACATAACAAAGCACTACAGGTCAGAATATATATGAGAAGGAGAGAAACGCCGATTTTCCCGCACACGTTTTGGTTTTGGAGAGCCTGGATAGCTCAGTCGGTAGAGCATCAGACTTTTAATCTGAGGGTCCAGGGTTCAAGTCCCTGTTCAGGCGTGTGTCTTTTAGAAATCAAGACGTTTCACTTATTTATGATTTGAACATTACGTAGATTTGATACTCTAAAAAAATTATTGGGTTAATGATGTAACTTTATGTCTTAAGGATAGAATTAAGTATGATCTAATGATGTCTTGCCGCCTCAAACTTTAGCAGCCTAGAGAATTTCATTAAGACAAGATGAAATTACACTTTTCTCTTCTTCTGAAAGTAGACTTTAAAAGCATATACATTATAACAGTGCTATAGCTCAAAATATAAATGATGATAACACCATCGATTTTCTTGCATATTTTTGTGTTTTATAGAGCCTGGATAGTTTAGTGGGTAGAGTATCACATGAGTCTTTTGAAAAAACAATCTATCACTTATCTATGACTGAAACTCTCTTTGAAACTAAGGTAAATAGTTGATAGAGCATCACACTTTCGATCTGAGGGTACCTGTTCAGGTGTAAGTCTTTTGAAAAACAACCTATCACTTATCCATGACTGAAACTCTCTTTGAAACTAAGAACTAGTCCATGCTTTTAAGATTTCCTGGATGTCAGAACAAAATTTAAACTTTATGCCTTAAAAAAGAAAAATGTATGATCTAACAATGTCTTGACTGTTTAAACTTTAGCACCGTAGCTGATTTTATCAAGTCAAAATAACTTTATACTTTTCTTGTCTAAGTAACCCTTGAAACCACATAACAAAGCACTCCAGGTCAGAATATATATGAGAAGGAGAGAAACGCCGATTTTCCCGCACACGTTTTGGTTTTGGAGAGCCTGGATAGCTCAGTCGGTAGAGCATCAGACTTTTAATCTGAGGGTCCAGCGTTCAAGTCCCTGTTCAGGCATGTGTCTTTTAGAAATCAAGACGTTTCACTTATTTATGATTTGAACATTACGTAGATTTCATACTCTAAAAAAATTATTGGGTTAATGATGTAACTTTATGTCTTAAGGATAGAATTAAGTATGATCTAATGATGTCTTGCCGCCTCAAACTTTAGCAGCCTAGAGAATTTCATTAAGACAAGATGAAATTACACTTTTCTCTTCTTCTGAAAGTAGACTTTAAAAGCATATACATTATAACAGTGCTATAGCTCAAAATATAAATGATGATAACACCATCGATTTTCTTGCATATTTTTGTGTTTTATAGAGCCTGGATAGTTTAGTGGGTAGAGTATCACATGAGTCTTTTGAAAAAACAATCTATCACTTATCTATGACTGAAACTCTCTTTGAAACTAAGGTAAATAGTTGATAGAGCATCACACTTTCGATCTGAGGGTACCAGTTCAGGTGTAAGTCTTTTGAAAAACAACCTATCACTTATCCATGACTGAAACTCTCTTTGAAACTAAGAACTAGTCCATGCTTTTAAGATTTCCTGGATGTCAGAACAAAATTTAAACTTTATGCCTTAAAAAAGAAAAATGTATGATCTAACAATGTCTTGACTGTTTAAACTTTAGCACCGTAGCTGATTTTATCAAGTCAAAATAACTTTATACTTTTCTTGTCTAAGTAACCCTTGAAACCACATAACAAAGCACTCCAGGTCAGAATATATATGAGAAGGAGAGAAACGCCGATTTTCCCGCAAACGTTTTGGTTTTGGAGAGCCTGGATAGCTCAGTCGGTAGAGCATCAGACTTTTAATCTGAGGGTCCAGCGTTCAAGTCCCTGTTCAGGCGTGTGTCTTTTAGAAATCAAGACGTTTCACTTATTTATGATTTGAACATTACGTAGATTTCATACTCTAAAAAAATTATTGGATTAATGATGTAACTTTATGTCTTAAGGATAGAATTAAGTATGATCTAATGATGTCTTGCCGCCTCAAACTTTAGCAGCAGAGAGAATTTCATTAAGACAAGATGAAATTACACTTTTCTCTTCTTCTGAAAGTAGACTTTAAAAGCATATACATTATAACAGCGCTATAGCTCAAAATATAAATGATGATAACACCATCGATTTTCTTGCATATTTTTGTGTTTTATAGAGCCTGGATAGTTTAGTGGGTAGAGTATCACATGAGTCTTTTGAAAAAACAATCTATCACTTATCTATGACTGAAACTCTCTTTGAAACTAAGGTAAATAGTTGATAGAGCATCACACTTTCGATCTGAGGGTACCTGTTCAGGTGTAAGTCTTTTGAAAAACAACCTATCACTTATCCATGACTGAAACTCTCTTTGAAACTAAGAACTAGTCCATGCTTTTAAGATTTCCTGGATGTCAGAACAAAATTTAAACTTTATGCCTTAAAAAAGAAAAATGTATGATCTAACAATGTCTTGACTGTTTAAACTTTAGCACCGTAGCTGATTTTATCAAGTCAAAATAACTTTATACTTTTCTTGTCTAAGTAACCCTTGAAACCACATAACAAAGCACTCCAGGTCAGAATATATATGAGAAGGAGAGAAACGCCGATTTTCCCGCACACGTTTTGGTTTTGGAGAGCCTGGATAGCTCAGTCGGTAGAGCATCAGACTTTTAATCTGAGGGTCCAGGGTTCAAGTCCCTGTTCAGGCGTGTGTCTTTTAGAAATCAAGAAGTTTCACTTATTTATGATTTGAACATTACGTAGATTTCATACTCTAAAAAAATTATTGGATTAATGATGTAACTTTATGTCTTAAGGATAGAATTAAGTATGATCTAATGATGTCTTGCCGCCTCAAACTTTAGCAGCCTAGAGAATTTCATTAAGACAAGATGAAATTACACTTTCTCTTCTTCTGAAAGTAGACTTTAAAAGCATATACATTATAACAGTGCTATAGCTCAAAATATAAATGATGATAACACCATCGATTTTCTTGCATATTTTTGTGTTTTATAGAGCCTGGATAGTTTAGTGGGTAGAGTATCACATGAGTCTTTTGAAAAAACAATCTATCACTTATCTATGACTGAAACTCTCTTTAAAACTAAGGTAAATAGTTGATAGAGCATCACACTTCCGATCTGAGGGTACCTGTTCAGGTGTAAGTCTTTTGAAAAACAACCTATCACTTATCCATGACTGAAACTCTCTTTGAAACTAAGAACTAGTCCATGCTTTTAAGATTTCCTGGATGTCAGAACAAAATTTAAACTTTATGCCTTAAAAAAGAAAAATGTATGATCTAACAATGTCTTGACTGTTTAAACTTTAGCACCGTAGCTGATTTTATCAAGTCAAAATAACTTTATACTTTTCTTGTCTAAGTAACCCTTGAAACCACATAACAAAGCACTCCAGGTCAGAATATATATGAGAAGGAGAGAAACGCCGATTTTCCCGCACACGTTTTGGTTTTGGAGAGCCTGGATAGCTCAGTCAGTAGAGCATCAGACTTTTAATCTGAGGGTCCAGGGTTCAAGTCCCTGTTCAGGCGTGTGTCTTTTAGAAATCAAGACGTTTCACTTATTTATGATTTGAACATTACGTAGATTTGATACTCTAAAAAAATTATTGGGTTAATGATGTAACTTTATGTCTTAAGGATAGAATTAAGTATGATCTAATGATGTCTTGCCGCCTCAAACTTTAGCAGCCTAGAGAATTTCATTAAGACAAGATGAAATTACACTTTTCTCTTCTTCTGAAAGTAGACTTTAAAAGCATATACATTATAACAGTGCTATAGCTCAAAATATAAATGATGATAACACCATCGATTTTCTTGCATATTTTTGTGTTTTATAGAGCCTGGATAGTTTAGTGGGTAGAGTATCACATGAGTCTTTTGAAAAAACAATCTATCACTTATCTATGACTGAAACTCTCTTTGAAACTAAGGTAAATAGTTGATAGAGCATCACACTTTCGATCTGAGGGTACCTGTTCAGGTGTAAGTCTTTTGAAAAACAACCTATCACTTATCCATGACTGAAACTCTCTTTGAAACTAAGAACTAGTCCATGCTTTTAAGATTTCCTGGATGTCAGAACAAAATTTAAACTTTATGCCTTAAAAAAGAAAAATGTATGATCTAACAATGTCTTGACTGTTTAAACTTTAGCACCGTAGCTGATTTTATCAAGTCAAAATAACTTTATACTTTTCTTGTCTAAGTAACCCTTGAAACCACATAACAAAGCACTCCAGGTCAGAATATATATGAGAAGGAGAGAAACGCCGATTTTCCCGCACACGTTTTGGTTTTGGAGAGCCTGGATAGCTCAGTCGGTAGAGCATCAGACTTTTAATCTGAGGGTCCAGCGTTCAAGTACCTGTTCAGGCGTGTATCTTTTAGAAATCAAGACGTTTCACTTATTTATGATTTGAACATTACGTAGATTTCATACTCTAAAAAAATTATTGGATTAATGATGTAACTTTATGTCTTAAGGATAGAATTAAGTATGATCTAATGATGTCTTGCCGCCTCAAACTTTAGCAGCAGAGAGAATTTCATTAAGACAAGATGAAATTACACTTTTCTCTTCTTCTGAAAGTAGACTTTAAAAGCATATACATTATAACAGCGCTATAGCTCAAAATATAAATGATGATAACACCATCGATTTTCTTGCATATTTTTGTGTTTTATAGAGCCTGGATAGTTTAGTGGGTAGAGTATCACATGATTCTTTTGAAAAAACAATCTATCACTTATCTATGACTGAAACTCTCTTTGAAACTAAGGTAAATAGTTGATAGAGCATCACACTTTCGATCTGAGGGTACCTGTTCAGGTGTAAGTCTTTTGAAAAACAACCTATCACTTATCCATGACTGAAACTCTCTTTGAAACTAAGAACTAGTCCATGCTTTTAAGATTTCCTGGATGTCAGAACAAAATTTAAACTTTATGCCTTAAAAAAGAAAAATGTATGATCTAACAATGTCTTGACTGTTTAAACTTTAGCACCGTAGCTGATTTTATCAAGTCAAAATAACTTTATACTTTTCTTGTCTAAGTAACCCTTGAAACCACATAACAAAGCACTCCAGGTCAGAATATATATGAGAAGGAGAGAAACGCCGATTTTCCCGCACACGTTTTGGTTTTGGAGAGCCTGGATAGCTCAGTCGGTAGAGCATCAGACTTTTAATCTGAGGGTCCAGGGTTCAAGTCCCTGTTCAGGCGTGTGTCTTTTAGAAATCAAGAAGTTTCACTTATTTATGATTTGAACATTACGTAGATTTCATACTCTAAAAAAATTATTGGATTAATGATGTAACTTTATGTCTTAAGGATAGAATTAAGTATGATCTAATGATGTCTTGCCGCCTCAAACTTTAGCAGCCTAGAGAATTTCATTAGGACAAGATGAAATTACACTTTTCTCTTCTTCTGAAAGTAGACTTTAAAAGCATATACATTATAACAGTGCTATAGCTCAAAATATAAATGATGATAACACCATCGATTTTCTTGCATATTTTTGTGTTTTATAGAGCCTGGATAGTTTAGTGGGTAGAGTATCACATGAGTCTTTTGAAAAAACAATCTATCACTTATCTATGACTGAAACTCTCTTTAAAACTAAGGTAAATAGTTGATAGAGCATCACACTTTCGATCTGAGGGTACCTGTTCAGGTGTAAGTCTTTTGAAAAACAACCTATCACTTATCCATGACTGAAACTCTCTTTGAAACTAAGAACTAGTCCATGCTTTTAAGATTTCCTGGATGTCAGAACAAAATTTAAACTTTATGCCTTAAAAAAGAAAAATGTATGATCTAACAATGTCTTGACTGTTTAAACTTTAGCACCGTAGCTGATTTTTTCAAGTCAAAATAACTTTATACTTTTCTTGTCTAAGTAACCCTTGAAACCACATAACAAAGCACTCCAGGTCAGAATATATATCAGAAGGAGAGAAACGCCGATTTTCCCGCACACGTTTTGGTTTTGGAGAGCCTGGATAGCTCAGTCGGTAGAGCATCAGACTTTTAATCTGAGGGTCCAGGGTTCAAGTCCCTGTTCAGGCACGTGTCTTTTAGAAATCAAGACGTTTCACTTATTTATGATTTGAACATTACGTAGATTTCATACTCTAAAAAAATTATTGGATTAATGATGTAACTTTATGTCTTAAGGATAGAATTAAGTATGATCTAATGATGTCTTGCCGCCTCAAACTTTAGCAGCCTAGAGAATTTCATTAAGACAAGATGAAATTACACTTTTCTCTTCTTCTGAAAGTAGACTTTAAAAGCATATACATTATAACAGTGCTATAGCTCAAAATATAAATGATGATAACACCATCGATTTTCTTGCATATTTTTGTGTTTTATAGAGCCTGGATAGTTTAGTGGGTAGAGTATCACATGAGTCTTTTGAAAAAACAATCTATCACTTATCTATGACTGAAACTCTCTTTGAAACTAAGGTAAATAGTTGATAGAGCATCACACTTTCGATCTGAGGGTACCTGTTCAGGTGTAAGTCTTTTGAAAAACAACCTATCACTTATCCATGACTGAAACTCTCTTTGAAACTAAGAACTAGTCCATGCTTTTAAGATTTCCTGGATGTCAGAACAAAATTTAAACTTTATGCCTTAAAAAAGAAAAATGTATGATCTAACAATGTCTTGACTAAACTTTAGCACCGTAGCTGATTTTATCAAGTCAAAATAACTTTATACTTTTCTTGTCTAAGTAACCCTTGAAACCACATAACAAAGCACTCCAGGTCAGAATATATATGAGAAGGAGAGAAACGCCGATTTTCCCGCACACGTTTTGGTTTTGGAGAGCCTGGATAGCTCAGTCGGTAGAGCATCAGACTTTTAAGCTGAGGGTCCAGGGTTCAAGTCCCTGTTCAGGCACGTGTCTTTTAGAAATCAAGACGTTTCACTTATTTATGATTTGAACATTACGTAGATTTCATACTCTAAAAAAATTATTGGATTAATGATGTAACTTTATGTCTTAAGGATAGAATTAAGTATGATCTAATGATGTCTTGCCGCCTCAAACTTTAGCAGCCTAGAGAATTTCATTAAGACAAGATGAAATTACACTTTTCTCTTCTTCTGAAAGTAGACTTTAAAAGCATATACATTATAACAGTGCTATAGCTCAAAATATAAATGATGATAACACCATCGATTTTCTTGCATATTTTTGTGCTTTATAGAGCCTGGATAGTTTAGTGGGTAGAGTATCACATGAGTCTTTTGAAAAAACAATCTATCACTTATCTATGACTGAAACTCTCTTTGAAACTAAGGTAAATAGTTGATAGAGCATCACACTTTCGATCTGAGGGTACCTGTTCAGGTGTAAGTCTTTTGAAAAACAACCTATCACTTATCCATGACTGAAACTCTCTTTGAAACTAAGAACTAGTCCATGCTTTTAAGATTTCCTGGATGTCAGAACAAAATTTAAACTTTATGCCTTAAAAAAGAAAAATGTATGATCTAACAATGTCTTGACTAAACTTTAGCACCGTAGCTGATTTTATCAAGTCAAAATAACTTTATACTTTTCTTGTCTAAGTAACCCTTGAAACCACATAACAAAGCACTCCAGGTCAGAATATATATGAGAAGGAGAGAAACGCCGATTTTCCCGCACACGTTTTGGTTTTGGAGAGCCTGGATAGCTCAGTCGGTAGAGCATCAGACTTTTAAGCTGAGGGTCCAGGGTTCAAGTCCCTGTTCAGGCGCATGTCTTTTAGAAATCAAGACGTTTCACTTATTTATGATTTGAACATTACGTAGATTTCATACTCTAAAAAAATTATTGGATTAATGATGTAACTTTATGTCTTAAGGATAGAATTAAGTATGATCTAATGATGTCTTGCCGCCTCAAACTTTAGCAGCCTAAAGAATTTCATTAAGACAAGATGAAATTACACTTTTCTCTTCTTCTGAAAGTAGACTTTAAAAGCATATACATTATAACAGTGCTATAGCTCAAAATATAAATGATGATAACACCATCGATTTTCTTGCATATTTTTGTGTTTTATAGAGCCTGGATAGTTTAGTGGGTAGAGCATCACATGAGTCTTTTGAAAAAACAATCTATCACTTATCTATGACTGAAACTCTCTTTGAAACTAAGGTAAATAGTTGATAGAGCATCACACTTTCGATCTGAGGGTACCTGTTCAGGTGTAAGTCTTTTGAAAAACAACCTATCACTTATCCATGACTGAAACTCTCTTTGAAACTAAGAACTAGTCCATGCTTTTAAGATTTCCTGGATGTCAGAACAAAATTTAAACTTTATGCCTTAAAAAAGAAAAATGTATGATCTAACAATGTCTTGACTGTTTAAACTTTAGCACCGTAGCTGATTTTATCAAGTCAAAATAACTTTATACTTTTCTTGTCTAAGTAACCCTTGAAACCACATAACAAAGCACTCCAGGTCAGAATATATATGAGAAGGAGAGAAATGCCGATTTTCCCGCACACGTTTTGGTTTTGGAGAGCCTGGATAGCTCAGTCGGTAGAGCATCAGACTTTTAATCTGAGGGTCCAGGGTTCAAGTCCCTGTTCAGGCGCATGTCTTTTAGAAATCAAGACGTTTCACTTATTTATGATTTGAACATTACGTAGATTTCATACCCTAAAAAAATTATTGGATTAATGATGTAACTTTATGTCTTAAGGATAGAATTAAGTATGATCTAATGATGTCTTGCCGCCTCAAACTTTAGCAGCCTAAAGAATTTCATTAAGACAAGATGAAATTACACTTTTCTCTTCTTCTGAAAGTAGACTTTAAAAGCATATACATTATAACAGTGCTATAGCTCAAAATATAAATGATGATAACACCATCGATTTTCTTGCATATTTTTGTGTTTTATAGAGCCTGGATAGTTTAGTGGGTAGAGTATCACATGAGTCTTTTGAAAAAACAATCTATCAATTATCTATGACTGAAACTCTCTTTGAAACTAAGGTAAATAGTTGATAGAGCATCACACTTTCGATCTGAGGGTACCTGTTCAGGTGTAAGTCTTTTGAAAAACAACCTATCACTTATCCATGACTGAAACTCTCTTTGAAACTAAGAACTAGTCCATGCTTTTAAGATTTCCTGGATGTCAGAACAAAATTTAAACTTTATGCCTTAAAAAAGAAAAATGTATGATCTAACAATGTCTTGACTGTTTAAACTTTAGCACCGTAGCTGATTTTATCAAGTCAAAATAACTTTATACTTTTCTTGTCTAAGTAACCCTTGAAACCACATAACAAAGCACTCCAGGTCAGAATATATATGAGAAGGAGAGAAACGCCGATTTTCCCGCACACGTTTTGGTTTTGGAGAGCCTGGATAGCTCAGTCGGTAGAGCATCAGACTTTTAATCTGAGGGTCCAGGGTTCAAGTCCCTGTTCAGGCGTGTGTCTTTTAGAAATCAAGACGTTTCACTTATTTATGATTTGAACATTACGTAGATTTCATACTCTAAAAAAATTATTATATTAATGATGTAACTTTATGTCTTAAGGATAGAATTAAGTATGATCTAATGATGTCTTGCCGCCTCAAACTTTAGCAGCCTAAAGAATTTCATTAAGACAAGATGAAATTACACTTTTCTCTTCTTCTGAAAGTAGACTTTAAAAGCATATACATTATAACAGTGCTATAGCTCAAAATATAAATGATGATAACACCATCGATTTTCTTGCATATTTTTGTGTTTTATAGAGCCTGGATAGTTTAGTGGGTAGAGTATCACATGAGTCTTTTGAAAAAACAATCTATCACTTATCTATGACTGAAACTCTCTTTGAAACTAAGGTAAATAGTTGATAGAGCATCACACTTTCGATCTGAGGGTACCTGTTCAGGTGTAAGTCTTTTGAAAAACAACCTATCACTTATCCATGACTGAAACTCTCTTTGAAACTAAGAACTAGTCCATGCTTTTAAGATTTCCTGGATGTCAGAACAAAATTTAAACTTTATGCCTTAAAAAAGAAAAATGTATGATCTAACAATGTCTTGACTGTTTAAACTTTAGCACCGTAGCTGATTTTATCAAGTCAAAATAACTTTATACTTTTCTTGTCTAAGTAAGCCTTGAAACCACATAACAAAGCACTCCAGGTCAGAATATATATGAGAAGGAGAGAAACGCCGATTTTCCCGCACACGTTTTGGTTTTGGAGAGCCTGGATAGCTCAGTCGGTAGAGCATCAGACTTTTAATCTGAGGGTCCAGGGTTCAAGTCCCTGTTCAGGCGCGTGTCTTTTAGAAATCAAGACGTTTCACTTATTTATGATTTGAACATTACGTAGATTTCATACTCTAAAAAAATTATTGGATTAATGATGTAACTTTATGTCTTAAGGATAGAATTAAGTATGATCTAATGATGTCTTGCCGCTTCAAACTTTAGCAGCCTAAAGAATTTCATTAAGACAAGATGAAATTACACTTTTCTCTTCTTCTGAAAGTAGACTTTAAAAGCATATACATTATAACAGTGCTATAGCTCAAAATATAAATGATGATAACACCATCGATTTTCTTGCATATTTTTGTGTTTTATAGAGCCTGGATAGTTTAGTGGGTAGAGTATCACATGAGTCTTTTGAAAAAACAATCTATCACTTATCTATGACTGAAACTCTCTTTGAAACTAAGGTAAATAGTTGATAGAGCATCACACTTTCGATCTGAGGGTACCTGTTCAGGTGTAAGTCTTTTGAAAAACAACCTATCACTTATCCATGACTGAAACTCTCTTTGAAACTAAGAACTAGTCCATGCTTTTAAGATTTCCTGGATGTCAGAACAAAATTTAAACTTTATGCCTTAAAAAAGAAAAATGTATGATCTAACAATGTCTTGACTGTTTAAACTTTAGCACCGTAGCTGATTTTATCAAGTCAAAATAACTTTATACTTTTCTTGTCTAAGTAACCCTTGAAACCACATAACAAAGCACTCCAGGTCAGAATATATATCAGAAGGAGAGAAACGCCGATTTTCCCGCACACGTTTTGGTTTTGGAGAGCCTGGATAGCTCAGTCGGTAGAGCATCAGACTTTTAATCTGAGGGTCCAGGGTTCAAGTCCCTGTTCAGGCACGTGTCTTTTAGAAATCAAGACGTTTCACTTATTTATGATTTGAACATTACGTAGATTTCATACTCTAAAAAAATTATTGGATTAATGATGTAACTTTATGTCTTAAGGATAGAATTAAGTATGATCTAATGATGTCTTGCCGCCTCAAACTTTAGCAGCCTAGAGAATTTCATTAAGACAAGATGAAATTACACTTTTCTCTTCTTCTGAAAGTAGACTTTAAAAGCATATACATTATAACAGTGCTATAGCTCAAAATATAAATGATGATAACACCATCGATTTTCTTGCATATTTTTGTGTTTTATAGAGCCTGGATAGTTTAGTGGGTAGAGTATCACATGAGTCTTTTGAAAAAACAATCTATCACTTATCTATGACTGAAACTCTCTTTGAAACTAAGGTAAATAGTTGATAGAGCATCACACTTTCGATCTGAGGGTACCTGTTCAGGTGTAAGTCTTTTGAAAAACAACCTATCACTTATCCATGACTGAAACTCTCTTTGAAACTAAGAACTAGTCCATGCTTTTAAGATTTCCTGGATGTCAGAACAAAATTTAAACTTTATGCCTTAAAAAAGAAAAATGTATGATCTAACAATGTCTTGACTAAACTTTAGCACCGTAGCTGATTTTATCAAGTCAAAATAACTTTATACTTTTCTTGTCTAAGTAACCCTTGAAACCACATAACAAAGCACTCCAGGTCAGAATATATATGAGAAGGAGAGAAACGCCGATTTTCCCGCACACGTTTTGGTTTTGGAGAGCCTGGATAGCTCAGTCGGTAGAGCATCAGACTTTTAAGCTGAGGGTCCAGGGTTCAAGTCCCTGTTCAGGCACGTGTCTTTTAGAAATCAAGACGTTTCACTTATTTATGATTTGAACATTACGTAGATTTCATACTCTAAAAAAATTATTGGATTAATGATGTAACTTTATGTCTTAAGGATAGAATTAAGTATGATCTAATGATGTCTTGCCGCCTCAAACTTTAGCAGCCTAGAGAATTTCATTAAGACAAGATGAAATTACACTTTTCTCTTCTTCTGAAAGTAGACTTTAAAAGCATATACATTATAACAGTGCTATAGCTCAAAATATAAATGATGATAACACCATCGATTTTCTTGCATATTTTTGTGCTTTATAGAGCCTGGATAGTTTAGTGGGTAGAGTATCACATGAGTCTTTTGAAAAAACAATCTATCACTTATCTATGACTGAAACTCTCTTTGAAACTAAGGTAAATAGTTGATAGAGCATCACACTTTCGATCTGAGGGTACCTGTTCAGGTGTAAGTCTTTTGAAAAACAACCTATCACTTATCCATGACTGAAACTCTCTTTGAAACTAAGAACTAGTCCATGCTTTTAAGATTTCCTGGATGTCAGAACAAAATTTAAACTTTATGCCTTAAAAAAGAAAAATGTATGATCTAACAATGTCTTGACTAAACTTTAGCACCGTAGCTGATTTTATCAAGTCAAAATAACTTTATACTTTTCTTGTCTAAGTAACCCTTGAAACCACATAACAAAGCACTCCAGGTCAGAATATATATGAGAAGGAGAGAAACGCCGATTTTCCCGCACACGTTTTGGTTTTGGAGAGCCTGGATAGCTCAGTCGGTAGAGCATCAGACTTTTAAGCTGAGGGTCCAGGGTTCAAGTCCCTGTTCAGGCGCGTGTCTTTTAGAAATCAAGACGTTTCACTTATTTATGATTTGAACATTACGTAGATTTCATACTCTAAAAAAATTATTGGATTAATGATGTAACTTTATGTCTTAAGGATAGAATTAAGTATGATCTAATGATGTCTTGCCGCCTCAAACTTTAGCAGCCTAAAGAATTTCATTAAGACAAGATGAAATTACACTTTTCTCTTCTTCTGAAAGTAGACTTTAAAAGCATATACATTATAACAGTGCTATAGCTCAAAATATAAATGATGATAACACCATCGATTTTCTTGCATATTTTTGTGTTTTATAGAGCCTGGATAGTTTAGTGGGTAGAGCATCACATGAGTCTTTTGAAAAAACAATCTATCACTTATCTATGACTGAAACTCTCTTTGAAACTAAGGTAAATAGTTGATAGAGCATCACACTTTCGATCTGAGGGTACCTGTTCAGGTGTAAGTCTTTTGAAAAACAACCTATCACTTATCCATGACTGAAACTCTCTTTGAAACTAAGAACTAGTCCATGCTTTTAAGATTTCCTGGATGTCAGAACAAAATTTAAACTTTATGCCTTAAAAAAGAAAAATGTATGATCTAACAATGTCTTGACTGTTTAAACTTTAGCACCGTAGCTGATTTTATCAAGTCAAAATAACTTTATACTTTTCTTGTCTAAGTAACCCTTGAAACCACATAACAAAGCACTCCAGGTCAGAATATATATGAGAAGGAGAGAAATGCCGATTTTCCCGCACACGTTTTGGTTTTGGAGAGCCTGGATAGCTCAGTCGGTAGAGCATCAGACTTTTAATCTGAGGGTCCAGGGTTCAAGTCCCTGTTCAGGCGCATGTCTTTTAGAAATCAAGACGTTTCACTTATTTATGATTTGAACATTACGTAGATTTCATACCCTAAAAAAATTATTGGATTAATGATGTAACTTTATGTCTTAAGGATAGAATTAAGTATGATCTAATGATGTCTTGCCGCCTCAAACTTTAGCAGCCTAAAGAATTTCATTAAGACAAGATGAAATTACACTTTTCTCTTCTTCTGAAAGTAGACTTTAAAAGCATATACATTATAACAGTGCTATAGCTCAAAATATAAATGATGATAACACCATCGATTTTCTTGCATATTTTTGTGTTTTATAGAGCCTGGATAGTTTAGTGGGTAGAGTATCACATGAGTCTTTTGAAAAAACAATCTATCAATTATCTATGACTGAAACTCTCTTTGAAACTAAGGTAAATAGTTGATAGAGCATCACACTTTCGATCTGAGGGTACCTGTTCAGGTGTAAGTCTTTTGAAAAACAACCTATCACTTATCCATGACTGAAACTCTCTTTGAAACTAAGAACTAGTCCATGCTTTTAAGATTTCCTGGATGTCAGAACAAAATTTAAACTTTATGCCTTAAAAAAGAAAAATGTATGATCTAACAATGTCTTGACTGTTTAAACTTTAGCACCGTAGCTGATTTTATCAAGTCAAAATAACTTTATACTTTTCTTGTCTAAGTAACCCTTGAAACCACATAACAAAGCACTCCAGGTCAGAATATATATGAGAAGGAGAGAAACGCCGATTTTCCCGCACACGTTTTGGTTTTGGAGAGCCTGGATAGCTCAGTCGGTAGAGCATCAGACTTTTAATCTGAGGGTCCAGGGTTCAAGTCCCTGTTCAGGCGTGTGTCTTTTAGAAATCAAGACGTTTCACTTATTTATGATTTGAACATTACGTAGATTTCATACTCTAAAAAAATTATTATATTAATGATGTAACTTTATGTCTTAAGGATAGAATTAAGTATGATCTAATGATGTCTTGCCGCCTCAAACTTTAGCAGCCTAAAGAATTTCATTAAGACAAGATGAAATTACACTTTTCTCTTCTTCTGAAAGTAGACTTTAAAAGCATATACATTATAACAGTGCTATAGCTCAAAATATAAATGATGATAACACCATCGATTTTCTTGCATATTTTTGTGTTTTATAGAGCCTGGATAGTTTAGTGGGTAGAGTATCACATGAGTCTTTTGAAAAAACAATCTATCACTTATCTATGACTGAAACTCTCTTTGAAACTAAGGTAAATAGTTGATAGAGCATCACACTTTCGATCTGAGGGTACCTGTTCAGGTGTAAGTCTTTTGAAAAACAACCTATCACTTATCCATGACTGAAACTCTCTTTGAAACTAAGAACTAGTCCATGCTTTTAAGATTTCCTGGATGTCAGAACAAAATTTAAACTTTATGCCTTAAAAAAGAAAAATGTATGATCTAACAATGTCTTGACTGTTTAAACTTTAGCACCGTAGCTGATTTTATCAAGTCAAAATAACTTTATACTTTTCTTGTCTAAGTAAGCCTTGAAACCACATAACAAAGCACTCCAGGTCAGAATATATATGAGAAGGAGAGAAACGCCGATTTTCCCGCACACGTTTTGGTTTTGGAGAGCCTGGATAGCTCAGTCGGTAGAGCATCAGACTTTTAATCTGAGGGTCCAGGGTTCAAGTCCCTGTTCAGGCGCGTGTCTTTTAGAAATCAAGACGTTTCACTTATTTATGATTTGAACATTACGTAGATTTCATACTCTAAAAAAATTATTGGATTAATGATGTAACTTTATGTCTTAAGGATAGAATTAAGTATGATCTAATGATGTCTTGCCGCTTCAAACTTTAGCAGCCTAAAGAATTTCATTAAGACAAGATGAAATTACACTTTTCTCTTCTTCTGAAAGTAGACTTTAAAAGCATATACATTATAACAGTGCTATAGCTCAAAATATAAATGATGATAACACCATCGATTTTCTTGCATATTTTTGTGTTTTATAGAGCCTGGATAGTTTAGTGGGTAGAGTATCACATGAGTCTTTTGAAAAAACAATCTATCACTTATCTATGACTGAAACTCTCTTTGAAACTAAGGTAAATAGTTGATAGAGCATCACACTTTCGATCTGAGGGTACCTGTTCAGGTGTAAGTCTTTTGAAAAACAACCTATCACTTATCCATGACTGAAACTCTCTTTGAAACTAAGAACTAGTCCATGCTTTTAAGATTTCCTGGATGTCAGAACAAAATTTAAACTTTATGCCTTAAAAAAGAAAAATGTATGATCTAACAATGTCTTGACTGTTTAAACTTTAGCACCGTAGCTGATTTTATCAAGTCAAAATAACTTTATACTTTTCTTGTCTAAGTAACCCTTGAAACCACATAACAAAGCACTCCAGGTCAGAATATATATGAGAAGGAGAGAAACGCCGATTTTCCCGCACACGTTTTGGTTTTGGAGAGCCTGGATAGCTCAGTTGGTAGAGCATCAGACTTTTAATCTGAGGGTCCAGGGTTCAAGTCCCTGTTCAGGCGCGTGTCTTTTAGAAATCAAGACGTTTCACTTATTTATGATTTGAACATTACGTAGATTTCATACTCTAAAAAAATTATTGGATTAATGATGTAACTTTATGTCTTAAGGATAGAATTAAGTATGATCTAATGATGTCTTGCCGCCTCAAACTTTAGCAGCCTAAAGAATTTCATTAAGACAAGATGAAATTACACTTTTCTCTTCTTCTGAAAGTAGACTTTAAAAGCATATACATTATAACAGTGCTATAGCTCAAAATATAAATGATGATAACACCATCGATTTTCTTGCATATTTTTGTGTTTTATAGAGCCTGGATAGTTTAGTGGGTAGAGTATCACATGAGTCTTTTGAAAAAACAATCTATCACTTATCTATGACTGAAACTCTCTTTGAAACTAAGGTAAATAGTTGATAGAGCATCACACTTTCGATCTGAGGGTACCTGTTCAGGTGTAAGTCTTTTGAAAAACAACCTATCACTTATCCATGACTGAAACTCTCTTTGAAACTAAGAACTAGTCCATGCTTTTAAGATTTCCTGGATGTCAGAACAAAATTTAAACTTTATGCCTTAAAAAAGAAAAATGTATGATCTAACAATGTCTTGACTGTTTAAACTTTAGCACCGTAGCTGATTTTATCAAGTCAAAATAACTTTATACTTTTCTTGTCTAAGTAAGCCTTGAAACCACATAACAAAGCACTCCAGGTCAGAATATATATGAGAAGGAGAGAAACGCCGATTTTCCCGCACACGTTTTGGTTTTGGAGAGCCTGGATAGCTCAGTCGGTAGAGCATCAGACTTTTAATCTGAGGGTCCAGGGTTCAAGTCCCTGTTCAGGCGCGTGTCTTTTAGAAATCAAGACGTTTCACTTATTTATGATTTGAACATTACGTAGATTTCATACTCTAAAAAAATTATTGGATTAATGATGTAACTTTATGTCTTAAGGATAGAATTAAGTATGATCTAATGATGTCTTGCCGCTTCAAACTTTAGCAGCCTAAAGAATTTCATTAAGACAAGATGAAATTACACTTTTCTCTTCTTCTGAAAGTAGACTTTAAAAGCATATACATTATAACAGTGCTATAGCTCAAAATATAAATGATGATAACACCATCGATTTTCTTGCATATTTTTGTGTTTTATAGAGCCTGGATAGTTTAGTGGGTAGAGTATCACATGAGTCTTTTGAAAAAACAATCTATCACTTATCTATGACTGAAACTCTCTTTGAAACTAAGGTAAATAGTTGATAGAGCATCACACTTTCGATCTGAGGGTACCTGTTCAGGTGTAAGTCTTTTGAAAAACAACCTATCACTTATCCATGACTGAAACTCTCTTTGAAACTAAGAACTAGTCCATGCTTTTAAGATTTCCTGGATGTCAGAACAAAATTTAAACTTTATGCCTTAAAAAAGAAAAATGTATGATCTAACAATGTCTTGACTGTTTAAACTTTAGCACCGTAGCTGATTTTATCAAGTCAAAATAACTTTATACTTTTCTTGTCTAAGTAACCCTTGAAACCACATAACAAAGCACTCCAGGTCAGAATATATATGAGAAGGAGAGAAACGCCGATTTTCCCGCACACGTTTTGGTTTTGGAGAGCCTGGATAGCTCAGTTGGTAGAGCATCAGACTTTTAATCTGAGGGTCCAGGGTTCAAGTCCCTGTTCAGGCGCGTGTCTTTTAGAAATCAAGACGTTTCACTTATTTATGATTTGAACATTACGTAGATTTCATACTCTAAAAAAATTATTGGATTAATGATGTAACTTTATGTCTTAAGGATAGAATTAAGTATGATCTAATGATGTCTTGCCGCCTCAAACTTTAGCAGCCTAAAGAATTTCATTAAGACAAGATGAAATTACACTTTTCTCTTCTTCTGAAAGTAGACTTTAAAAGCATATACATTATAACAGTGCTATAGCTCAAAATATAAATGATGATAACACCATCGATTTTCTTGCATATTTTTGTGTTTTATAGAGCCTGGATAGTTTAGTGGGTAGAGTATCACATGAGTCTTTTGAAAAAACAATCTATCACTTATCTATGACTGAAACTCTCTTTGAAACTAAGGTAAATAGTTGATAGAGCATCACACTTTCGATCTGAGGGTACCTGTTCAGGTGTAAGTCTTTTGAAAAACAACCTATCACTTATCCATGACTGAAACTCTCTTTGAAACTAAGAACTAGTCCATGCTTTTAAGATTTCCTGGATGTCAGAACAAAATTTAAACTTTATGCCTTAAAAAAGAAAAATGTATGATCTAACAATGTCTTGACTGTTTAAACTTTAGCACCGTAGCTGATTTTATCAAGTCAAAATAACTTTATACTTTTCTTGTCTAAGTAACCCTTGAAACCACATAACAAAGCACTCCAGGTCAGAATATATATGAGAAGGAGAGAAACGCCGATTTTCCCGCACACGTTTTGGTTTTGGAGAGCCTGGATAGCTCAGTCGGTAGAGCATCAGACTTTTAATCTGAGGGTCCAGGGTTCAAGTCCCTGTTCAGGCACGTGTCTTTTAGAAATCAAGACGTTTCACTTATTTATGATTTGAACATTACGTAGATTTCATACTCTAAAAAAATTATTGGATTAATGATGTAACTTTATGTCTTAAGGATAGAATTAAGTATGATCTAATGATGTCTTGCCGCCTCAAACTTTAGCAGCCTAAAGAATTTCATTAAGACAAGATGAAATTACACTTTTCTCTTCTTCTGAAAGTAGACTTTAAAAGCATATACATTATAACAGTGCTATAGCTCAAAATATAAATGATGATAACACCATCGATTTTCTTGCATATTTTTGTGTTTTATAGAGCCTGGATAGTTTAGTGGGTAGAGTATCACATGAGTCTTTTGAAAAAACAATCTATCACTTATCTATGACTGAAACTCTCTTTGAAACTAAGGTAAATAGTTGATAGAGCATCACACTTTCGATCTGAGGGTACCTGTTCAGGTGTAAGTCTTTTGAAAAACAACCTATCACTTATCCATGACTGAAACTCTCTTTGAAACTAAGAACTAGTCCATGCTTTTAAGATTTCCTGGATGTCAGAACAAAATTTAAACTTTATGCCTTAAAAAAGAAAAATGTATGATCTAACAATGTCTTGACTGTTTAAACTTTAGCACCGTAGCTGATTTTATCAAGTCAAAATAACTTTATACTTTTCTTGTCTAAGTAACCCTTGAAACCACATAACAAAGCACTCCAGGTCAGAATATATATGAGAAGGAGAGAAACGCCGATTTTCCCGCACACGTTTTGGTTTTGGAGAGCCTGGATAGCTCAGTCGGTAGAGCATCAGACTTTTAATCTGAGGGTCCAGGGTTCAAGTCCCTGTTCAGGCGCGTGTCTTTTAGAAATCAAGACGTTTCACTTATTTATGATTTGAACATTACGTAGATTTCATACTCTAAAAAAATTATTGGATTAATGATGTAACTTTATGTCTTAAGGATAGAATTAAGTATGATCTAATGATGTCTTGCCGCCTCAAACTTTAGCAGCCTAAAGAATTTCATTAAGACAAGATGAAATTACACTTTTCTCTTC
This sequence comes from Rhinoderma darwinii, assembly GCF_050947455.1. NCBI lineage: Eukaryota > Metazoa > Chordata > Amphibia > Anura > Rhinodermatidae > Rhinoderma > Rhinoderma darwinii. Next base: position 216,438,245 of record NC_134687.1, on the reverse strand, counting down.
TTCTGAAAGTAGACTTTAAAAGCATATACATTATAACAGTGCTATAGCTCAAAATATAAATGATGATAACACCATCGATTTTCTTGCATATTTTTGTGTTTTATAGAGCCTGGATAGTTTAGTGGGTAGAGTATCACATGAGTCTTTTGAAAAAACAATCTATCACTTATCTATGACTGAAACTCTCTTTGAAACTAAGGTAAATAGTTGATAGAGCATCACACTTTCGATCTGAGGGTACCTGTTCAGGTGTAAGTCTTTTGAAAAACAACCTATCACTTATCCATGACTGAAACTCTCTTTGAAACTAAGAACTAGTCCATGCTTTTAAGATTTCCTGGATGTCAGAACAAAATTTAAACTTTATGCCTTAAAAAAGAAAAATGTATGATCTAACAATGTCTTGACTGTTTAAACTTTAGCACCGTAGCTGATTTTATCAAGTCAAAATAACTTTATACTTTTCTTGTCTAAGTAACCCTTGAAACCACATAACAAAGCACTCCAGGTCAGAATATATATGAGAAGGAGAGAAACGCCGATTTTCCCGCACACGTTTTGGTTTTGGAGAGCCTGGATAGCTCAGTTGGTAGAGCATCAGACTTTTAATCTGAGGGTCCAGGGTTCAAGTCCCTGTTCAGGCGCGTGTCTTTTAGAAATCAAGACGTTTCACTTATTTATGATTTGAACATTACGTAGATTTCATACTCTAAAAAAATTATTGGATTAATGATGTAACTTTATGTCTTAAGGATAGAATTAAGTATGATCTAATGATGTCTTGCCGCCTCAAACTTTAGCAGCCTAAAGAATTTCATTAAGACAAGATGAAATTACACTTTTCTCTTCTTCTGAAAGTAGACTTTAAAAGCATATACATTATAACAGTGCTATAGCTCAAAATATAAATGATGATAACACCATCGATTTTCTTGCATATTTTTGTGTTTTATAGAGCCTGGATAGTTTAGTGGGTAGAGTATCACATGAGTCTTTTGAAAAAACAATCTATCACTTATCTATGACTGAAACTCTCTTTGAAACTAAGGTAAATAGTTGATAGAGCATCACACTTTCGATCTGAGGGTACCTGTTCAGGTGTAAGTCTTTTGAAAAACAACCTATCACTTATCCATGACTGAAACTCTCTTTGAAACTAAGAACTAGTCCATGCTTTTAAGATTTCCTGGATGTCAGAACAAAATTTAAACTTTATGCCTTAAAAAAGAAAAATGTATGATCTAACAATGTCTTGACTGTTTAAACTTTAGCACCGTAGCTGATTTTATCAAGTCAAAATAACTTTATACTTTTCTTGTCTAAGTAAGCCTTGAAACCACATAACAAAGCACTCCAGGTCAGAATATATATGAGAAGGAGAGAAACGCCGATTTTCCCGCACACGTTTTGGTTTTGGAGAGCCTGGATAGCTCAGTCGGTAGAGCATCAGACTTTTAATCTGAGGGTCCAGGGTTCAAGTCCCTGTTCAGGCGCGTGTCTTTTAGAAATCAAGACGTTTCACTTATTTATGATTTGAACATTACGTAGATTTCATACTCTAAAAAAATTATTGGATTAATGATGTAACTTTATGTCTTAAGGATAGAATTAAGTATGATCTAATGATGTCTTGCCGCCTCAAACTTTAGCAGCCTAAAGAATTTCATTAAGACAAGATGAAATTACACTTTTCTCTTCTTCTGAAAGTAGACTTTAAAAGCATATACATTATAACAGTGCTATAGCTCAAAATATAAATGATGATAACACCATCGATTTTCTTGCATATTTTTGTGTTTTATAGAGCCTGGATAGTTTAGTGGGTAGAGTATCACATGAGTCTTTTGAAAAAACAATCTATCACTTATCTATGACTGAAACTCTCTTTGAAACTAAGGTAAATAGTTGATAGAGCATCACACTTTCGATCTGAGGGTACCTGTTCAGGTGTAAGTCTTTTGAAAAACAACCTATCACTTATCCATGACTGAAACTCTCTTTGAAACTAAGAACTAGTCCATGCTTTTAAGATTTCCTGGATGTCAGAACAAAATTTAAACTTTATGCCTTAAAAAAGAAAAATGTATGATCTAACAATGTCTTGACTGTTTAAACTTTAGCACCGTAGCTGATTTTATCAAGTCAAAATAACTTTATACTTTTCTTGTCTAAGTAAGCCTTGAAACCACATAACAAAGCACTCCAGGTCAGAATATATATGAGAAGGAGAGAAACGCCGATTTTCCCGCACACGTTTTGGTTTTGGAGAGCCTGGATAGCTCAGTCGGTAGAGCATCAGACTTTTAATCTGAGGGTCCAGGGTTCAAGTCCCTGTTCAGGCGCGTGTCTTTTAGAAATCAAGACGTTTCACTTATTTATGATTTGAACATTACGTAGATTTCATACTCTAAAAAAATTATTGGATTAATGATGTAACTTTATGTCTTAAGGAAAGAATTAAGTATGATCTAATGATGTCTTGCCGCCTCAAACTTTAGCAGCCTAAAGAATTTCATTAAGACAAGATGAAATTACACTTTTCTCTTCTTCTGAAAGTAGACTTTAAAAGCATATACATTATAACAGTGCTATAGCTCAAAATATAAATGATGATAACACCATCGATTTTCTTGCATATTTTTGTGTTTTATAGAGCCTGGATAGTTTAGTGGGTAGAGTATCACATGAGTCTTTTGAAAAAACAATCTATCACTTATCTATGACTGAAACTCTCTTTGAAACTAAGGTAAATAGTTGATAGAGCATCACACTTTCGATCTGAGGGTACCTGTTCAGGTGTAAGTCTTTTGAAAAACAACCTATCACTTATCCATGACTGAAACTCTCTTTGAAACTAAGAACTAGTCCATGCTTTTAAGATTTCCTGGATGTCAGAACAAAATTTAAACTTTATGCCTTAAAAAAGAAAAATGTATGATCTAACAATGTCTTGACTGTTTAAACTTTAGCACCGTAGCTGATTTTATCAAGTCAAAATAACTTTATACTTTTCTTGTCTAAGTAACCCTTGAAACCACATAACAAAGCACTCCAGGTCAGAATATATATGAGAAGGAGAGAAACGCCGATTTTCCCGCACACGTTTTGGTTTTGGAGAGCCTGGATAGCTCAGTTGGTAGAGCATCAGACTTTTAATCTGAGGGTCCAGGGTTCAAGTCCCTGTTCAGGCGCATGTCTTTTAGAAATCAAGACGTTTCACTTATTTATGATTTGAACATTACGTAGATTTCATACTCTAAAAAAATTATTGGATTAATGATGTAACTTTATGTCTTAAGGATAGAATTAAGTATGATCTAATGATGTCTTGCCGCCTCAAACTTTAGCAGCCTAAAGAATTTCATTAAGACAAGATGAAATTACACTTTTCTCTTCTTCTGAAAGTAGACTTTAAAAGCATATACATTATAACAGTGCTATAGCTCAAAATATAAATGATGATAACACCATCGATTTTCTTGCATATTTTTGTGTTTTATAGAGCCTGGATAGTTTAGTGGGTAGAGTATCACATGAGTCTTTTGAAAAAACAATCTATCAATTATCTATGACTGAAACTCTCTTTGAAACTAAGGTAAATAGTTGATAGAGCATCACACTTTCGATCTGAGGGTACCTGTTCAGGTGTAAGTCTTTTGAAAAACAACCTATCACTTATCCATGACTGAAACTCTCTTTGAAACTAAGAACTAGTCCATGCTTTTAAGATTTCCTGGATGTCAGAACAAAATGTAAACTTTATGCCTTAAAAAAGAAAAATGTATGATCTAACAATGTCTTGACTGTTTAAACTTTAGCACCGTAGCTGATTTTATCAAGTCAAAATAACTTTATACTTTTCTTGTCTAAGTAACCCTTGAAACCACATAACAAAGCACTCCAGGTCAGAATATATATGAGAAGGAGAGAAACGCCGATTTTCCCGCACACGTTTTGGTTTTGGAGAGCCTGGATAGCTCAGTCGGTAGAGCATCAGACTTTTAATCTGAGGGTCCAGGGTTCAAGTCCCTGTTCAGGCGCGTGTCTTTTAGAAATCAAGACGTTTCACTTATTTATGATTTGAACATTACGTAGATTTCATACTCTAAAAAAATTATTGGATTAATGATGTAACTTTATGTCTTAAGGATAGAATTAAGTATGATCTAATGATGTCTTGCCGCCTCAAACTTTAGCAGCCTAAAGAATTTCATTAAGACAAGATGAAATTACACTTTTCTCTTCTTCTGAAAGTAGACTTTAAAAGCATATACATTATAACAGTGCTATAGCTCAAAATATAAATGATGATAACACCATCGATTTTCTTGCATATTTTTGTGTTTTATAGAGCCTGGATAGTTTAGTGGGTAGAGTATCACATGAGTCTTTTGAAAAAACAATCTATCACTTATCTATGACTGAAACTCTCTTTGAAACTAAGGTAAATAGTTGATAGAGCATCACACTTTCGATCTGAGGGTACCTGTTCAGGTGTAAGTCTTTTGAAAAACAACCTATCACTTATCCATGACTGAAACTCTCTTTGAAACTAAGAACTAGTCCATGCTTTTAAGATTTCCTGGATGTCAGAACAAAATTTAAACTTTATGCCTTAAAAAAGAAAAATGTATGATCTAACAATGTCTTGACTGTTTAAACTTTAGCACCGTAGCTGATTTTATCAAGTCAAAATAACTTTATACTTTTCTTGTCTAAGTAACCCTTGAAACCACATAACAAAGCACTCCAGGTCAGAATATATATGAGAAGGAGAGAAACGCCGATTTTCCCGCACACGTTTTGGTTTTGGAGAGCCTGGATAGCTCAGTCGGTAGAGCATCAGACTTTTAATCTGAGGGTCCAGGGTTCAAGTCCCTGTTCAGGCGCGTGTCTTTTAGAAATCAAGACGTTTCACTTATTTATGATTTGAACATTACGTAGATTTCATACTCTAAAAAAATTATTGGATTAATGATGTAACTTTATGTCTTAAGGATAGAATTAAGTATGATCTAATGATGTCTTGCCGCCTCAAACTTTAGCAGCCTAAAGAATTTCATTAAGACAAGATGAAATTACACTTTTCTCTTCTTCTGAAAGTAGACTTTAAAAGCATATACATTATAACAGTGCTATAGCTCAAAATATAAATGATGATAACACCATCGATTTTCTTGCATATTTTTGTGTTTTATAGAGCCTGGATAGTTTAGTGGGTAGAGTATCACATGAGTCTTTTGAAAAAACAATCTATCACTTGTCTATGACTGAAACTCTCTATGAAACTAAGGTAAATAGTTGATAGAGCATCACACTTTCGATCTGAGGGTACCTGTTCAGGTGTAAGTCTTTTGAAAAACAACCTATCACTTATCCATGACTGAAACTCTCTTTGAAACTAAGAACTAGTCCATGCTTTTAAGATTTCCTGGATGTCAGAACAAAATTTAAACTTTATGCCTTAAAAAAGAAAAATGTATGATCTAACAATGTCTTGACTGTTTAAACTTTAGCACCGTAGCTGATTTTATCAAGTCAAAATAACTTTATACTTTTCTTGTCTAAGTAACCCTTGAAACCACATAACAAAGCACTCCAGGTCAGAATATATATGAGAAGGAGAGAAACGCCGATTTTCCCGCACACGTTTTGGTTTTGGAGAGCCTGGATAGCTCAGTCGGTAGAGCATCAGACTTTTAATCTGAGGGTCCAGGGTTCAAGTCCCTGTTCAGGCGCGTGTCTTTTAGAAATCAAGACGTTTCACTTATTTATGATTTGAACATTACGTAGATTTCATACTCTAAAAAAATTATTGGATTAATGATGTAACTTTATGTCTTAAGGATAGAATTAAGTATGATCTAATGATGTCTTGCCGCCTCAAACTTTAGCAGCCTAAAGAATTTCATTAAGACAAGATGAAATTACACTTTTCTCTTCTTCTGAAAGTAGACTTTAAAAGCATATACATTATAACAGTGCTATAGCTCAAAATATAAATGATGATAACACCATCGATTTTCTTGCATATTTTTGTGTTTTATAGAGCCTGGATAGTTTAGTGGGTAGAGTATCACATGAGTCTTTTGAAAAAACAATCTATCACTTATCTATGACTGAAACTCTCTTTGAAACTAAGGTAAATAGTTGATAGAGCATCACACTTTCGATCTGAGGGTACCTGTTCAGGTGTAAGTCTTTTGAAAAACAACCTATCACTTATCCATGACTGAAACTCTCTTTGAAACTAAGAACTAGTCCATGCTTTTAAGATTTCCTGGATGTCAGAACAAAATTTAAACTTTATGCCTTAAAAAAGAAAAATGTATGATCTAACAATGTCTTGACTGTTTAAACTTTAGCACCGTAGCTGATTTTATCAAGTCAAAATAACTTTATACTTTTCTTGTCTAAGTAACCCTTGAAACCACATAACAAAGCACTCCAGGTCAGAATATATATGAGAAGGAGAGAAACGCCGATTTTCCCGCACACGTTTTGGTTTTGGAGAGCCTGGATAGCTCAGTCGGTAGAGCATCAGACTTTTAATCTGAGGGTCCAGGGTTCAAGTCCCTGTTCAGGCGCGTGTCTTTTAGAAATCAAGACGTTTCACTTATTTATGATTTGAACATTACGTAGATTTCATACTCTAAAAAAATTATTGGATTAATGATGTAACTTTATGTCTTAAGGATAGAATTAAGTATGATCTAATGATGTCTTGCCGCCTCAAACTTTAGCAGCCTAAAGAATTTCATTAAGACAAGATGAAATTACACTTTTCTCTTCTTCTGAAAGTAGACTTTAAAAGCATATACATTATAACAGTGCTATAGCTCAAAATATAAATGATGATAACACCATCGATTTTCTTGCATATTTTTGTGTTTTATAGAGCCTGGATAGTTTAGTGGGTAGAGTATCACATGAGTCTTTTGAAAAAACAATCTATCACTTGTCTATGACTGAAACTCTCTATGAAACTAAGGTAAATAGTTGATAGAGCATCACACTTTCGATCTGAGGGTACCTGTTCAGGTGTAAGTCTTTTGAAAAACAACCTATCACTTATCCATGACTGAAACTCTCTTTGAAACTAAGAACTAGTCCATGCTTTTAAGATTTCCTGGATGTCAGAACAAAATTTAAACTTTATGCCTTAAAAAAGAAAAATGTATGATCTAACAATGTCTTGACTGTTTAAACTTTAGCACCGTAGCTGATTTTATCAAGTCAAAATAACTTTATACTTTTCTTGTCTAAGTAACCCTTGAAACCACATAACAAAGCACTCCAGGTCAGAATATATATGAGAAGGAGAGAAACGCCGATTTTCCCGCACACGTTTTGGTTTTGGAGAGCCTGGATAGCTCAGTCGGTAGAGCATCAGACTTTTAATCTGAGGGTCCAGGGTTCAAGTCCCTGTTCAGGCGCGTGTCTTTTAGAAATCAAGACGTTTCACTTATTTATGATTTGAACATTACGTAGATTTCATACTCTAAAAAAATTATTGGATTAATGATGTAACTTTATGTCTTAAGGATAGAATTAAGTATGATCTAATGATGTCTTGCCGCCTCAAACTTTAGCAGCCTAAAGAATTTCATTAAGACAAGATGAAATTACACTTTTCTCTTCTTCTGAAAGTAGACTTTAAAAGCATATACATTATAACAGTGCTATAGCTCAAAATATAAATGATGATAACACCATCGATTTTCTTGCATATTTTTGTGTTTTATAGAGCCTGGATAGTTTAGTGGGTAGAGTATCACATGAGTCTTTTGAAAAAACAATCTATCACTTATCTATGACTGAAACTCTCTTTGAAACTAAGGTAAATAGTTGATAGAGCATCACACTTTCGATCTGAGGGTACCTGTTCAGGTGTAAGTCTTTTGAAAAACAACCTATCACTTATCCATGACTGAAACTCTCTTTGAAACTAAGAACTAGTCCATGCTTTTAAGATTTCCTGGATGTCAGAACAAAATTTAAACTTTATGCCTTAAAAAAGAAAAATGTATGATCTAACAATGTCTTGACTGTTTAAACTTTAGCACCGTAGCTGATTTTATCAAGTCAAAATAACTTTATACTTTTCTTGTCTAAGTAACCCTTGAAACCACATAACAAAGCACTCCAGGTCAGAATATATATGAGAAGGAGAGAAACGCCGATTTTCCCGCACACGTTTTGGTTTTGGAGAGCCTGGATAGCTCAGTCGGTAGAGCATCAGACTTTTAATCTGAGGGTCCAGGGTTCAAGTCCCTGTTCAGGCGCGTGTCTTTTAGAAATCAAGACGTTTCACTTATTTATGATTTGAACATTACGTAGATTTGATACTCTAAAAAAATTATTGGATTAATGATGTAACTTTATGTCTTAAGGATAGAATTAAGTATGATCTAATGATGTCTTGCCGCCTCAAACTTTAGCAGCCTAAAGAATTTCATTAAGACAAGATGAAATTACACTTTTCTCTTCTTCTGAAAGTAGACTTTAAAAGCATATACATTATAACAGTGCTATAGCTCAAAATATAAATGATGATAACACCATCGATTTTCTTGCATATTTTTGTGTTTTATAGAGCCTGGATAGTTTAGTGGGTAGAGTATCACATGAGTCTTTTGAAAAAACAATCTATCACTTGTCTATGACTGAAACTCTCTATGAAACTAAGGTAAATAGTTGATAGAGCATCACACTTTCGATCTGAGGGTACCTGTTCAGGTGTAAGTCTTTTGAAAAACAACCTATCACTTATCCATGACTGAAACTCTCTTTGAAACTAAGAACTAGTCCATGCTTTTAAGATTTCCTGGATGTCAGAACAAAATTTAAACTTTATGCCTTAAAAAAGAAAAATGTATGATCTAACAATGTCTTGACTGTTTAAACTTTAGCACCGTAGCTGATTTTATCAAGTCAAAATAACTTTATACTTTTCTTGTCTAAGTAACCCTTGAAACCACATAACAAAGCACTCCAGGTCAGAATATATATGAGAAGGAGAGAAACGCCGATTTTCCCGCACACGTTTTGGTTTTGGAGAGCCTGGATAGCTCAGTCGGTAGAGCATCAGACTTTTAATCTGAGGGTCCAGGGTTCAAGTCCCTGTTCAGGCACGTGTCTTTTAGAAATCAAGACGTTTCACTTATTTATGATTTGAACATTACGTAGATTTCATACTCTAAAAAAATTATTGGATTAATGATGTAACTTTATGTCTTAAGGATAGAATTAAGTATGATCTAATGATGTCTTGCCGCCTCAAACTTTAGCAGCCTAAAGAATTTCATTAAGACAAGATGAAATTACACTTTTCTCTTCTTCTGAAAGTAGACTTTAAAAGCATATACATTATAACAGTGCTATAGCTCAAAATATAAATGATGATAACACCATCGATTTTCTTGCATATTTTTGTGTTTTATAGAGCCTGGATAGTTTAGTGGGTAGAGTATCACATGAGTCTTTTGAAAAAACAATCTATCACTTGTCTATGACTGAAACTCTCTATGAAACTAAGGTAAATAGTTGATAGAGCATCACACTTTCGATCTGAGGGTACCTGTTCAGGTGTAAGTCTTTTGAAAAACAACCTATCACTTATCCATGACTGAAACTCTCTTTGAAACTAAGAACTAGTCCATGCTTTTAAGATTTCCTGGATGTCAGAACAAAATTTAAACTTTATGCCTTAAAAAAGAAAAATGTATGATCTAACAATGTCTTGACTGTTTAAACTTTAGCACCGTAGCTGATTTTATCAAGTCAAAATAACTTTATACTTTTCTTGTCTAAGTAACCCTTGAAACCACATAACAAAGCACTCCAGGTCAGAATATATATGAGAAGGAGAGAAACGCCGATTTTCCCGTACACGTTTTGGTTTTGGAGAGCCTGGATAGCTCAGTCGGTAGAGCATCAGACTTTTAATCTGAGGGTCCAGGGTTCAAGTCCCTGTTCAGGCGCGTGTCTTTTAGAAATCAAGACGTTTCACTTATTTATGATTTGAACATTACGTAGATTTCATACTCTAAAAAAATTATTGGATTAATGATGTAACTTTATGTCTTAAGGATAGAATTAAGTATGATCTAATGATGTCTTGCCGCCTCAAACTTTAGCAGCCTAAAGAATTTCATTAAGACAAGATGAAATTACACTTTTCTCTTCTTCTGAAAGTAGACTTTAAAAGCATATACATTATAACAGTGCTATAGCTCAAAATATAAATGATGATAACACCATCGATTTTCTTGCATATTTTTGTGTTTTATAGAGCCTGGATAGTTTAGTGGGTAGAGTATCACATGAGTCTTTTGAAAAAACAATCTATCACTTATCTATGACTGAAACTCTCTTTGAAACTAAGGTAAATAGTTGATAGAGCATCACACTTTCGATCTGAGGGTACCTGTTCAGGTGTAAGTCTTTTGAAAAACAACCTATCACTTATCCATGACTGAAACTCTCTTTGAAACTAAGAACTAGTCCATGCTTTTAAGATTTCCTGGATGTCAGAACAAAATTTAAACTTTATGCCTTAAAAAAGAAAAATGTATGATCTAACAATGTCTTGACTGTTTAAACTTTAGCACCGTAGCTGATTTTATCAAGTCAAAATAACTTTATACTTTTCTTGTCTAAGTAACCCTTGAAACCACATAACAAAGCACTCCAGGTCAGAATATATATGAGAAGGAGAGAAACGCCGATTTTCCCGCACACGTTTTGGTTTTGGAGAGCCTGGATAGCTCAGTCGGTAGAGCATCAGACTTTTAATCTGAGGGTCCAGGGTTCAAGTCCCTGTTCAGGCACGTGTCTTTTAGAAATCAAGACGTTTCACTTATTTATGATTTGAACATTACGTAGATTTCATACTCTAAAAAAATTATTGGATTAATGATGTAACTTTATGTCTTAAGGATAGAATTAAGTATGATCTAATGATGTCTTGCCGCCTCAAACTTTAGCAGCCTAAAGAATTTCATTAAGACAAGATGAAATTACACTTTTCTCTTCTTCTGAAAGTAGACTTTAAAAGCATATACATTATAACAGTGCTATAGCTCAAAATATAAATGATGATAACACCATCGATTTTCTTGCATATTTTTGTGTTTTATAGAGCCTGGATAGTTTAGTGGGTAGAGTATCACATGAGTCTTTTGAAAAAACAATCTATCACTTGTCTATGACTGAAACTCTCTATGAAACTAAGGTAAATAGTTGATAGAGCATCACACTTTCGATCTGAGGGTACCTGTTCAGGTGTAAGTCTTTTGAAAAACAACCTATCACTTATCCATGACTGAAACTCTCTTTGAAACTAAGAACTAGTCCATGCTTTTAAGATTTCCTGGATGTCAGAACAAAATTTAAACTTTATGCCTTAAAAAAGAAAAATGTATGATCTAACAATGTCTTGACTGTTTAAACGTTAGCACCGTAGCTGATTTTATCAAGTCAAAATAACTTTATACTTTTCTTGTCTAAGTAACCCTTGAAACCACATAACAAAGCACTCCAGGTCAGAATATATATGAGAAGGAGAGAAACGCCGATTTTCCCGCACACGTTTTGGTTTTGGAGAGCCTGGATAGCTCAGTCGGTAGAGCATCAGACTTTTAATCTGAGGGTCCAGGGTTCAAGTCCCTGTTCAGGCGCATGTCTTTTAGAAATCAAGACGTTTCACTTATTTATGATTTGAACATTACGTAGATTTCATACTCTAAAAAAATTATTGGATTAATGATGTAACTTTATGTCTTAAGGATAGAATTAAGTATGATCTAATGATGTCTTGCCGCCTCAAACTTTAGCAGCCTAAAGAATTTCATTAAGACAAGATGAAATTACACTTTTCTCTTCTTCTGAAAGTAGACTTTAAAAGCATATACATTATAACAGTGCTATAGCTCAAAATATAAATGATGATAACACCATCGATTTTCTTGCATATTTTTGTGTTTTATAGAGCCTGGATAGTTTAGTGGGTAGAGTATCACATGAGTCTTTTGAAAAAACAATCTATCACTTATCTATGACTGAAACTCTCTTTGAAACTAAGGTAAATAGTTGATAGAGCATCACACTTTCGATCTGAGGGTACCTGTTCAGGTGTAAGTCTTTTGAAAAACAACCTATCACTTATCCATGACTGAAACTCTCTTTGAAACTAAGAACTAGTCCATGCTTTTAAGATTTCCTGGATGTCAGAACAAAATTTAAACTTTATGCCTTAAAAAAGAAAAATGTATGATCTAACAATGTCTTGACTGTTTAAACTTTAGCACCGTAGCTGATTTTATCAAGTCAAAATAACTTTATACTTTTCTTGTCTAAGTAACCCTTGAAACCACATAACAAAGCACTCCAGGTCAGAATATATATGAGAAGGAGAGAAACGCCGATTTTCCCGCACACGTTTTGGTTTTGGAGAGCCTGGATAGCTCAGTCGGTAGAGCATCAGACTTTTAATCTGAGGGTCCAGGGTTCAAGTCCCTGTTCAGGCGCGTGTCTTTTAGAAATCAAGACGTTTCACTTATTTATGATTTGAACATTACGTAGATTTGATACTCTAAAAAAATTATTGGATTAATGATGTAACTTTATGTCTTAAGGATAGAATTAAGTATGATCTAATGATGTCTTGCCGCCTCAAACTTTAGCAGCCTAAAGAATTTCATTAAGACAAGATGAAATTACACTTTTCTCTTCTTCTGAAAGTAGACTTTAAAAGCATATACATTATAACAGTGCTATAGCTCAAAATATAAATGATGATAACACCATCGATTTTCTTGCATATTTTTGTGTTTTATAGAGCCTGGATAGTTTAGTGGGTAGAGTATCACATGAGTCTTTTGAAAAAACAATCTATCACTTGTCTATGACTGAAACTCTCTATGAAACTAAGGTAAATAGTTGATAGAGCATCACACTTTCGATCTGAGGGTACCTGTTCAGGTGTAAGTCTTTTGAAAAACAACCTATCACTTATCCATGACTGAAACTCTCTTTGAAACTAAGAACTAGTCCATGCTTTTAAGATTTCCTGGATGTCAGAACAAAATTTAAACTTTATGCCTTAAAAAAGAAAAATGTATGATCTAACAATGTCTTGACTGTTTAAACTTTAGCACCGTAGCTGATTTTATCAAGTCAAAATAACTTTATACTTTTCTTGTCTAAGTAACCCTTGAAACCACATAACAAAGCACTCCAGGTCAGAATATATATGAGAAGGAGAGAAACGCCGATTTTCCCGCACACGTTTTGGTTTTGGAGAGCCTGGATAGCTCAGTCGGTAGAGCATCAGACTTTTAATCTGAGGGTCCAGGGTTCAAGTCCCTGTTCAGGCGCGTGTCTTTTAGAAATCAAGACGTTTCACTTATTTATGATTTGAACATTACGTAGATTTCATACTCTAAAAAAATTATTGGATTAATGATGTAACTTTATGTCTTAAGGATAGAATTAAGTATGATCTAATGATGTCTTGCCGCCTCAAACTTTAGCAGCCTAAAGAATTTCATTAAGACAAGATGAAATTACACTTTTCTCTTCTTCTGAAAGTAGACTTTAAAAGCATATACATTATAACAGTGCTATAGCTCAAAATATAAATGATGATAACACCATCGATTTTCTTGCATATTTTTGTGTTTTATAGAGCCTGGATAGTTTAGTGGGTAGAGTATCACATGAGTCTTTTGAAAAAACAATCTATCACTTATCTATGACTGAAACTCTCTTTGAAACTAAGGTAAATAGTTGATAGAGCATCACACTTTCGATCTGAGGGTACCTGTTCAGGTGTAAGTCTTTTGAAAAACAACCTATCACTTATCCATGACTGAAACTCTCTTTGAAACTAAGAACTAGTCCATGCTTTTAAGATTTCCTGGATGTCAGAACAAAATTTAAACTTTATGCCTTAAAAAAGAAAAATGTATGATCTAACAATGTCTTGACTGTTTAAACTTTAGCACCGTAGCTGATTTTATCAAGTCAAAATAACTTTATACTTTTCTTGTCTAAGTAACCCTTGAAACCACATAACAAAGCACTCCAGGTCAGAATATATATGAGAAGGAGAGAAACGCCGATTTTCCCGCACACGTTTTGGTTTTGGAGAGCCTGGATAGCTCAGTCGGTAGAGCATCAGACTTTTAATCTGAGGGTCCAGGGTTCAAGTCCCTGTTCAGGCGCATGTCTTTTAGAAATCAAGACGTTTCACTTATTTATGATTTGAACATTACGTAGATTTCATACTCTAAAAAAATTATTGGATTAATGATGTAACTTTATGTCTTAAGGATAGAATTAAGTATGATCTAATGATGTCTTGCCGCCTCAAACTTTAGCAGCCTAAAGAATTTCATTAAGACAAGATGAAATTACACTTTTCTCTTCTTCTGAAAGTAGACTTTAAAAGCATATACATTATAACAGTGCTATAGCTCAAAATATAAATGATGATAACACCATCGATTTTCTTGCATATTTTTGTGTTTTATAGAGCCTGGATAGTTTAGTGGGTAGAGTATCACATGAGTCTTTTGAAAAAACAATCTATCACTTATCTATGACTGAAACTCTCTTTGAAACTAAGGTAAATAGTTGATAGAGCATCACACTTTCGATCTGAGGGTACCTGTTCAGGTGTAAGTCTTTTGAAAAACAACCTATCACTTATCCATGACTGAAACTCTCTTTGAAACTAAGAACTAGTCCATGCTTTTAAGATTTCCTGGATGTCAGAACAAAATTTAAACTTTATGCCTTAAAAAAGAAAAATGTATGATCTAACAATGTCTTGACTGTTTAAACTTTAGCACCGTAGCTGATTTTATCAAGTCAAAATAACTTTATACTTTTCTTGTCTAAGTAACCCTTGAAACCACATAACAAAGCACTCCAGGTCAGAATATATATGAGAAGGAGAGAAACGCCGATTTTCCCGCACACGTTTTGGTTTTGGAGAGCCTGGATAGCTCAGTCGGTAGAGCATCAGACTTTTAATCTGAGGGTCCAGGGTTCAAGTCCCTGTTCAGGCGCGTGTCTTTTAGAAATCAAGACGTTTCACTTATTTATGATTTGAACATTACGTAGATTTCATACTCTAAAAAAATTATTGGATTAATGATGTAACTTTATGTCTTAAGGATAGAATTAAGTATGATCTAATGATGTCTTGCCGCCTCAAACTTTAGCAGCCTAAAGAATTTCATTAAGACAAGATGAAATTACACTTTTCTCTTCTTCTGAAAGTAGACTTTAAAAGCATATACATTATAACAGTGCTATAGCTCAAAATATAAATGATGATAACACCATCGATTTTCTTGCATATTTTTGTGTTTTATAGAGCCTGGATAGTTTAGTGGGTAGAGTATCACATGAGTCTTTTGAAAAAACAATCTATCACTTATCTATGACTGAAACTCTCTTTGAAACTAAGGTAAATAGTTGATAGAGCATCACACTTTCGATCTGAGGGTACCTGTTCAGGTGTAAGTCTTTTGAAAAACAACCTATCACTTATCCATGACTGAAACTCTCTTTGAAACTAAGAACTAGTCCATGCTTTTAAGATTTCCTGGATGTCAGAACAAAATTTAAACTTTATGCCTTAAAAAAGAAAAATGTATGATCTAACAATGTCTTGACTGTTTAAACTTTAGCACCGTAGCTGATTTTATCAAGTCAAAATAACTTTATACTTTTCTTGTCTAAGTAACCCTTGAAACCACATAACAAAGCACTCCAGGTCAGAATATATATGAGAAGGAGAGAAACGCCGATTTTCCCGCACACGTTTTGGTTTTGGAGAGCCTGGATAGCTCAGTCGGTAGAGCATCAGACTTTTAATCTGAGGGTCCAGGGTTCAAGTCCCTGTTCAGGCGCGTGTCTTTTAGAAATCAAGACGTTTCACTTATTTATGATTTGAACATTACGTAGATTTCATACTCTAAAAAAATTATTGGATTAATGATGTAACTTTATGTCTTAAGGATAGAATTAAGTATGATCTAATGATGTCTTGCCGCCTCAAACTTTAGCAGCCTAAAGAATTTCATTAAGACAAGATGAAATTACACTTTTCTCTTCTTCTGAAAGTAGACTTTAAAAGCATATACATTATAACAGTGCTATAGCTCAAAATATAAATGATGATAACACCATCGATTTTCTTGCATATTTTTGTGTTTTATAGAGCCTGGATAGTTTAGTGGGTAGAGTATCACATGAGTCTTTTGAAAAAACAATCTATCACTTGTCTATGACTGAAACTCTCTATGAAACTAAGGTAAATAGTTGATAGAGCATCACACTTTCGATCTGAGGGTACCTGTTCAGGTGTAAGTCTTTTGAAAAACAACCTATCACTTATCCATGACTGAAACTCTCTTTGAAACTAAGAACTAGTCCATGCTTTTAAGATTTCCTGGATGTCAGAACAAAATTTAAACTTTATGCCTTAAAAAAGAAAAATGTATGATCTAACAATGTCTTGACTGTTTAAACTTTAGCACCGTAGCTGATTTTATCAAGTCAAAATAACTTTATACTTTTCTTGTCTAAGTAACCCTTGAAACCACATAACAAAGCACTCCAGGTCAGAATATATATGAGAAGGAGAGAAACGCCGATTTTCCCGCACACGTTTTGGTTTTGGAGAGCCTGGATAGCTCAGTCGGTAGAGCATCAGACTTTTAATCTGAGGGTCCAGGGTTCAAGTCCCTGTTCAGGCGCGTGTCTTTTAGAAATCAAGACGTTTCACTTATTTATGATTTGAACATTACGTAGATTTCATACTCTAAAAAAATTATTGGATTAATGATGTAACTTTATGTCTTAAGGATAGAATTAAGTATGATCTAATGATGTCTTGCCGCCTCAAACTTTAGCAGCCTAAAGAATTTCATTAAGACAAGATGAAATTACACTTTTCTCTTCTTCTGAAAGTAGACTTTAAAAGCATATACATTATAACAGTGCTATAGCTCAAAATATAAATGATGATAACACCATCGATTTTCTTGCATATTTTTGTGTTTTATAGAGCCTGGATAGTTTAGTGGGTAGAGTATCACATGAGTCTTTTGAAAAAACAATCTATCACTTATCTATGACTGAAACTCTCTTTGAAACTAAGGTAAATAGTTGATAGAGCATCACACTTTCGATCTGAGGGTACCTGTTCAGGTGTAAGTCTTTTGAAAAACAACCTATCACTTATCCATGACTGAAACTCTCTTTGAAACTAAGAACTAGTCCATGCTTTTAAGATTTCCTGGATGTCAGAACAAAATTTAAACTTTATGCCTTAAAAAAGAAAAATGTATGATCTAACAATGTCTTGACTGTTTAAACTTTAGCACCGTAGCTGATTTTATCAAGTCAAAATAACTTTATACTTTTCTTGTCTAAGTAACCCTTGAAACCACATAACAAAGCACTCCAGGTCAGAATATATATGAGAAGGAGAGAAACGCCGATTTTCCCGCACACGTTTTGGTTTTGGAGAGCCTGGATAGCTCAGTCGGTAGAGCATCAGACTTTTAATCTGAGGGTCCAGGGTTCAAGTCCCTGTTCAGGCGCATGTCTTTTAGAAATCAAGACGTTTCACTTATTTATGATTTGAACATTACGTAGATTTCATACTCTAAAAAAATTATTGGATTAATGATGTAACTTTATGTCTTAAGGATAGAATTAAGTATGATCTAATGATGTCTTGCCGCCTCAAACTTTAGCAGCCTAAAGAATTTCATTAAGACAAGATGAAATTACACTTTTCTCTTCTTCTGAAAGTAGACTTTAAAAGCATATACATTATAACAGTGCTATAGCTCAAAATATAAATGATGATAACACCATCGATTTTCTTGCATATTTTTGTGTTTTATAGAGCCTGGATAGTTTAGTGGGTAGAGTATCACATGAGTCTTTTGAAAAAACAATCTATCACTTATCTATGACTGAAACTCTCTTTGAAACTAAGGTAAATAGTTGATAGAGCATCACACTTTCGATCTGAGGGTACCTGTTCAGGTGTAAGTCTTTTGAAAAACAACCTATCACTTATCCATGACTGAAACTCTCTTTGAAACTAAGAACTAGTCCATGCTTTTAAGATTTCCTGGATGTCAGAACAAAATTTAAACTTTATGCCTTAAAAAAGAAAAATGTATGATCTAACAATGTCTTGACTGTTTAAACTTTAGCACCGTAGCTGATTTTATCAAGTCAAAATAACTTTATACTTTTCTTGTCTAAGTAACCCTTGAAACCACATAACAAAGCACTCCAGGTCAGAATATATATGAGAAGGAGAGAAACGCCGATTTTCCCGCACACGTTTTGGTTTTGGAGAGCCTGGATAGCTCAGTCGGTAGAGCATCAGACTTTTAATCTGAGGGTCCAGGGTTCAAGTCCCTGTTCAGGCGCGTGTCTTTTAGAAATCAAGACGTTTCACTTATTTATGATTTGAACATTACGTAGATTTCATACTCTAAAAAAATTATTGGATTAATGATGTAACTTTATGTCTTAAGGATAGAATTAAGTATGATCTAATGATGTCTTGCCGCCTCAAACTTTAGCAGCCTAAAGAATTTCATTAAGACAAGATGAAATTACACTTTTCTCTTCTTCTGAAAGTAGACTTTAAAAGCATATACATTATAACAGTGCTATAGCTCAAAATATAAATGATGATAACACCATCGATTTTCTTGCATATTTTTGTGTTTTATAGAGCCTGGATAGTTTAGTGGGTAGAGTATCACATGAGTCTTTTGAAAAAACAATCTATCACTTATCTATGACTGAAACTCTCTTTGAAACTAAGGTAAATAGTTGATAGAGCATCACACTTTCGATCTGAGGGTACCTGTTCAGGTGTAAGTCTTTTGAAAAACAACCTATCACTTATCCATGACTGAAACTCTCTTTGAAACTAAGAACTAGTCCATGCTTTTAAGATTTCCTGGATGTCAGAACAAAATTTAAACTTTATGCCTTAAAAAAGAAAAATGTATGATCTAACAATGTCTTGACTGTTTAAACTTTAGCACCGTAGCTGATTTTATCAAGTCAAAATAACTTTATACTTTTCTTGTCTAAGTAACCCTTGAAACCACATAACAAAGCACTCCAGGTCAGAATATATATGAGAAGGAGAGAAACGCCGATTTTCCCGCACACGTTTTGGTTTTGGAGAGCCTGGATAGCTCAGTCGGTAGAGCATCAGACTTTTAATCTGAGGGTCCAGGGTTCAAGTCCCTGTTCAGGCGCGTGTCTTTTAGAAATCAAGACGTTTCACTTATTTATGATTTGAACATTACGTAGATTTCATACTCTAAAAAAATTATTGGATTAATGATGTAACTTTATGTCTTAAGGATAGAATTAAGTATGATCTAATGATGTCTTGCCGCCTCAAACTTTAGCAGCCTAAAGAATTTCATTAAGACAAGATGAAATTACACTTTTCTCTTCTTCTGAAAGTAGACTTTAAAAGCATATACATTATAACAGTGCTATAGCTCAAAATATAAATGATGATAACACCATCGATTTTCTTGCATATTTTTGTGTTTTATAGAGCCTGGATAGTTTAGTGGGTAGAGTATCACATGAGTCTTTTGAAAAAACAATCTATCACTTGTCTATGACTGAAACTCTCTATGAAACTAAGGTAAATAGTTGATAGAGCATCACACTTTCGATCTGAGGGTACCTGTTCAGGTGTAAGTCTTTTGAAAAACAACCTATCACTTATCCATGACTGAAACTCTCTTTGAAACTAAGAACTAGTCCATGCTTTTAAGATTTCCTGGATGTCAGAACAAAATTTAAACTTTATGCCTTAAAAAAGAAAAATGTATGATCTAACAATGTCTTGACTGTTTAAACTTTAGCACCGTAGCTGATTTTATCAAGTCAAAATAACTTTATACTTTTCTTGTCTAAGTAACCCTTGAAACCACATAACAAAGCACTCCAGGTCAGAATATATATGAGAAGGAGAGAAACGCCGATTTTCCCGCACACGTTTTGGTTTTGGAGAGCCTGGATAGCTCAGTCGGTAGAGCATCAGACTTTTAATCTGAGGGTCCAGGGTTCAAGTCCCTGTTCAGGCGCGTGTCTTTTAGAAATCAAGACGTTTCACTTATTTATGATTTGAACATTACGTAGATTTCATACTCTAAAAAAATTATTGGATTAATGATGTAACTTTATGTCTTAAGGATAGAATTAAGTATGATCTAATGATGTCTTGCCGCCTCAAACTTTAGCAGCCTAAAGAATTTCATTAAGACAAGATGAAATTACACTTTTCTCTTCTTCTGAAAGTAGACTTTAAAAGCATATACATTATAACAGTGCTATAGCTCAAAATATAAATGATGATAACACCATCGATTTTCTTGCATATTTTTGTGTTTTATAGAGCCTGGATAGTTTAGTGGGTAGAGTATCACATGAGTCTTTTGAAAAAACAATCTATCACTTATCTATGACTGAAACTCTCTTTGAAACTAAGGTAAATAGTTGATAGAGCATCACACTTTCGATCTGAGGGTACCTGTTCAGGTGTAAGTCTTTTGAAAAACAACCTATCACTTATCCATGACTGAAACTCTCTTTGAAACTAAGAACTAGTCCATGCTTTTAAGATTTCCTGGATGTCAGAACAAAATTTAAACTTTATGCCTTAAAAAAGAAAAATGTATGATCTAACAATGTCTTGACTGTTTAAACTTTAGCACCGTAGCTGATTTTATCAAGTCAAAATAACTTTATACTTTTCTTGTCTAAGTAACCCTTGAAACCACATAACAAAGCACTCCAGGTCAGAATATATATGAGAAGGAGAGAAACGCCGATTTTCCCGCACACGTTTTGGTTTTGGAGAGCCTGGATAGCTCAGTCGGTAGAGCATCAGACTTTTAATCTGAGGGTCCAGGGTTCAAGTCCCTGTTCAGGCGTGTGTCTTTTAGAAATCAAGACGTTTCACTTATTTATGATTTGAACATTACGTAGATTTCATACTCTAAAAAAATTATTGGATTAATGATGTAACTTTATGTCTTAAGGATAGAATTAAGTATGATCTAATGATGTCTTGCCGCCTCAAACTTTAGCAGCCTAAAGAATTTCATTAAGACAAGATGAAATTACACTTTTCTCTTCTTCTGAAAGTAGACTTTAAAAGCATATACATTATAACAGTGCTATAGCTCAAAATATAAATGATGATAACACCATCGATTTTCTTGCATATTTTTGTGTTTTATAGAGCCTGGATAGTTTAGTGGGTAGAGTATCACATGAGTCTTTTGAAAAAACAATCTATCACTTGTCTATGACTGAAACTCTCTATGAAACTAAGGTAAATAGTTGATAGAGCATCACACTTTCGATCTGAGGGTACCTGTTCAGGTGTAAGTCTTTTGAAAAACAACCTATCACTTATCCATGACTGAAACTCTCTTTGAAACTAAGAACTAGTCCATGCTTTTAAGATTTCCTGGATGTCAGAACAAAATTTAAACTTTATGCCTTAAAAAAGAAAAATGTATGATCTAACAATGTCTTGACTGTTTAAACTTTAGCACCGTAGCTGATTTTATCAAGTCAAAATAACTTTATACTTTTCTTGTCTAAGTAACCCTTGAAACCACATAACAAAGCACTCCAGGTCAGAATATATATGAGAAGGAGAGAAACGCCGATTTTCCCGCACACGTTTTGGTTTTGGAGAGCCTGGATAGCTCAGTCGGTAGAGCATCAGACTTTTAATTTGAGGGTCCAGGGTTCAAGTCCCTGTTCAGGCGCGTGTCTTTTAGAAATCAAGACGTTTCACTTATTTATGATTTGAACATTACGTAGATTTCATACTCTAAAAAAATTATTGGATTAATGATGTAACTTTATGTCTTAAGGATAGAATTAAGTATGATCTAATGATGTCTTGCCGCCTCAAACTTTAGCAGCCTAAAGAATTTCATTAAGACAAGATGAAATTACACTTTTCTCTTCTTCTGAAAGTAGACTTTAAAAGCATATACATTATAACAGTGCTATAGCTCAAAATATAAATGATGATAACACCATCGATTTTCTTGCATATTTTTGTGTTTTATAGAGCCTGGATAGTTTAGTGGGTAGAGTATCACATGAGTCTTTTGAAAAAACAATCTATCACTTGTCTATGACTGAAACTCTCTATGAAACTAAGGTAAATAGTTGATAGAGCATCACACTTTCGATCTGAGGGTACCTGTTCAGGTGTAAGTCTTTTGAAAAACAACCTATCACTTATCCATGACTGAAACTCTCTTTGAAACTAAGAACTAGTCCATGCTTTTAAGATTTCCTGGATGTCAGAACAAAATTTAAACTTTATGCCTTAAAAAAGAAAAATGTATGATCTAACAATGTCTTGACTGTTTAAACGTTAGCACCGTAGCTGATTTTATCAAGTCAAAATAACTTTATACTTTTCTTGTCTAAGTAACCCTTGAAACCACATAACAAAGCACTCCAGGTCAGAATATATATGAGAAGGAGAGAAACGCCGATTTTCCCGCACACGTTTTGGTTTTGGAGAGCCTGGATAGCTCAGTCGGTAGAGCATCAGACTTTTAATCTGAGGGTCCAGGGTTCAAGTCCCTGTTCAGGCGCATGTCTTTTAGAAATCAAGACGTTTCACTTATTTATGATTTGAACATTACGTAGATTTCATACTCTAAAAAAATTATTGGATTAATGATGTAACTTTATGTCTTAAGGATAGAATTAAGTATGATCTAATGATGTCTTGCCGCCTCAAACTTTAGCAGCCTAAAGAATTTCATTAAGACAAGATGAAATTACACTTTTCTCTTCTTCTGAAAGTAGACTTTAAAAGCATATACATTATAACAGTGCTATAGCTCAAAATATAAATGATGATAACACCATCGATTTTCTTGCATATTTTTGTGTTTTATAGAGCCTGGATAGTTTAGTGGGTAGAGTATCACATGAGTCTTTTGAAAAAACAATCTATCACTTATCTATGACTGAAACTCTCTTTGAAACTAAGGTAAATAGTTGATAGAGCATCACACTTTCGATCTGAGGGTACCTGTTCAGGTGTAAGTCTTTTGAAAAACAACCTATCACTTATCCATGACTGAAACTCTCTTTGAAACTAAGAACTAGTCCATGCTTTTAAGATTTCCTGGATGTCAGAACAAAATTTAAACTTTATGCCTTAAAAAAGAAAAATGTATGATCTAACAATGTCTTGACTGTTTAAACTTTAGCACCGTAGCTGATTTTATCAAGTCAAAATAACTTTATACTTTTCTTGTCTAAGTAACCCTTGAAACCACATAACAAAGCACTCCAGGTCAGAATATATATGAGAAGGAGAGAAACGCCGATTTTCCCGCACACGTTTTGGAGAGCCTGGATAGCTCAGTCGGTAGAGCATCAGACTTTTAATCTGAGGGTTCAAGTCCCTGTTCAGGCGTGTGTCTTTTAGAAATCAAGACGTTTCACTTATTTATGATTTGAACATTACGTAGATTTCATACTCTAAAAAAATTATTGGATTAATGATGTAACTTTATGTCTTAATGATAGAATTAAGTATGATCTAATGATGTCTTGCCGCCTCAAACTTTAGCAGCCTAGAGAATTTCATTAAGACAAGATAAAAATTACACTTTTCTCTTCTTCTGAAAGTAGACTTTAAAAGCATATACATTATAACAGTGCTATAGCTCAAAATATAAATGATGATAACACCATCGATTTTCTTGCATATTTTTGTGTTTTATAGAGCCTGGATAGTTTAGTGGGTAGAGTATCACATGAGTCTTTTGAAAAAACAATCTATCACTTATCTATGACTGAAACTCTCTTTGAAACTAAGGTAAATAGTTGATAGAGCATCACACTTTCGATCTGAGGGTACCTGTTCAGGTGTAAGTCTTTTGAAAAACAACCTATCACTTATCCATGACTGAAACTCTCTTTGAAACTAAGAACTAGTCCATGCTTTTAAGATTTCCTGGATGTCAGAACAAAATTTAAACTTTATGCCTTAAAAAAGAAAAATGTATGATCTAACAATGTCTTGACTGTTTAAACTTTAGCACCGTAGCTGATTTTATCAAGTCAAAATAACTTTATACTTTTCTTGTCTAAGTAACCCTTGAAACCACATAACAAAGCACTCCAGGTCAGAATATATATGAGAAGGAGAGAAACGCCGATTTTCCCGCACACGTTTTGGTTTTGGAGAGCCTGGATAGCTCAGTCGGTAGAGCATCAGACTTTTAATCTGAGGGTCCAGGGTTCAAGTCCCTGTTCAGGCGTGTGTCTTTTAGAAATCAAGACGTTTCACTTATTTATGATTTGAACATTACGTAGATTTCATACTCTAAAAAAATTATTGGATTAATGATGTAACTTTATGTCTTAATGATAGAATTAAGTATGATCTAATGATGTCTTGCCGCCTCAAACTTTAGCAGCCTAGAGAATTTCATTAAGACAAGATAAAAATTACACTTTTCTCTTCTTCTGAAAGTAGACTTTAAAAGCATATACATTATAACAGTGCTATAGCTCAAAATATAAATGATGATAACACCATCGATTTTCTTGCATATTTTTGTGTTTTATAGAGCCTGGATAGTTTAGTGGGTAGAGTATCACATGAGTCTTTTGAAAAAACAATCTATCACTTATCTATGACTGAAACTCTCTTTGAAACTAAGGTAAATAGTTGATAGAGCATCACACTTTCGATCTGAGGGTACCTGTTCAGGTGTAAGTCTTTTGAAAAACAACCTATCACTTATCCATGACTGAAACTCTCTTTGAAACTAAGAACTAGTCCATGCTTTTAAGATTTCCTGGATGTCAGAACAAAATTTAAACTTTATGCCTTAAAAAAGAAAAATGTATGATCTAACAATGTCTTGACTGTTTAAACTTTAGCACCGTAGCTGATTTTATCAAGTCAAAATAACTTTATACTTTTCTTGTCTAAGTAACCCTTGAAACCACATAACAAAGCACTCCAGGTCAGAATATATATGAGAAGGAGAGAAACGCTGATTTTCCCGCACACGTTTTGGTTTTGGAGAGCCTGGATAGCTCAGTCGGTAGAGCATCAGACTTTTAATCTGAGGGTCCAGGGTTCAAGTCCCTGTTCAGGCACGTGTCTTTTAGAAATCAAGACGTTTCACTTATTTATGATTTGAACATTACGTAGATTTCATACTCTAAAAAAATTATTGGATTAATGATGTAACTTTATGTCTTAATGATAGAATTAAGTATGATCTAATGATGTCTTGCCGCCTCAAACTTTAGCAGCCTAGAGAATTTCATTAAGACAAGATAAAAATTACACTTTTCTCTTCTTCTGAAAGTAGACTTTAAAAGCATATACATTATAACAGTGCTATAGCTCAAAATATAAATGATGATAACACCATCGATTTTCTTGCATATTTTTGTGTTTTATAGAGCCTGGATAGTTTAGTGGGTAGAGTATCACATGAGTCTTTTGAAAAAACAATCTATCACTTATCTATGACTGAAACTCTCTTTGAAACTAAGGTAAATAGTTGATAGAGCATCACACTTTCGATCTGAGGGTACCTGTTCAGGTGTAAGTCTTTTGAAAAACAACCTATCACTTATCCATGACTGAAACTCTCTTTGAAACTAAGAACTAGTCCATGCTTTTAAGATTTCCTGGATGTCAGAACAAAATTTAAACTTTATGCCTTAAAAAAGAAAAATGTATGATCTAACAATGTCTTGACTGTTTAAACTTTAGCACCGTAGCTGATTTTATCAAGTCAAAATAACTTTATACTTTTCTTGTCTAAGTAACCCTTGAAACCACATAACAAAGCACTCCAGGTCAGAATATATATGAGAAGGAGAGAAACGCTGATTTTCCCGCACACGTTTTGGTTTTGGAGAGCCTGGATAGCTCAGTCGGTAGAGCATCAGACTTTTAATCTGAGGGTCCAGGGTTCAAGTCCCTGTTCAGGCACGTGTCTTTTAGAAATCAAGACGTTTCACTTATTTATGATTTGAACATTACGTAGATTTCATACTCTAAAAAAATTATTGGATTAATGATGTAACTTTATGTCTTAATGATAGAATTAAGTATGATCTAATGATGTCTTGCCGCCTCAAACTTTAGCAGCCTAGAGAATTTCATTAAGACAAGATAAAAATTACACTTTTCTCTTCTTCTGAAAGTAGACTTTAAAAGCATATACATTATAACAGTGCTATAGCTCAAAATATAAATGATGATAACACCATCGATTTTCTTGCATATTTTTGTGTTTTATAGAGCCTGGATAGTTTAGTGGGTAGAGTATCACATGAGTCTTTTGAAAAAACAATCTATCACTTATCTATGACTGAAACTCTCTTTGAAACTAAGGTAAATAGTTGATAGAGCATCACACTTTCAATCTGAGGGTACCTGTTCAGGTGTAAGTCTTTTGAAAAACAACCTATCACTTATCCATGACTGAAACTCTCTTTGAAACTAAGAACTAGTCCATGCTTTTAAGATTTCCTGGATGTCAGAACAAAATTTAAACTTTATGCCTTAAAAAAGAAAAATGTATGATCTAACAATGTCTTGACTGTTTAAACTTTAGCACCGTAGCTGATTTTATCAAGTCAAAATAACTTTATACTTTTCTTGTCTAAGTAACCCTTGAAACCACATAACAAAGCACTCCAGGTCAGAATATATATGAGAAGGAGAGAAACGCTGATTTTCCCGCACACGTTTTGGTTTTGGAGAGCCTGGATAGCTCAGTCGGTAGAGCATCAGACTTTTAATCTGAGGGTCCAGGGTTCAAGTCCCTGTTCAGGCGCGTGTCTTTTAGAAATCAAGACGTTTCACTTATTTATGATTTGAACATTACGTAGATTTCATACTCTAAAAAAATTATTGGATTAATGATGTAACTTTATGTCTTAATGATAGAATTAAGTATGATCTAATGATGTCTTGCCGCCTCAAACTTTAGCAGCCTAGAGAATTTCATTAAGACAAGATAAAAATTACACTTTTCTCTTCTTCTGAAAGTAGACTTTAAAAGCATATACATTATAACAGTGCTATAGCTCAAAATATAAATGATGATAACACCATCGATTTTCTTGCATATTTTTGTGTTTTATAGAGCCTGGATAGTTTAGTGGGTAGAGTATCACATGAGTCTTTTGAAAAAACAATCTATCACTTATCTATGACTGAAACTCTCTTTGAAACTAAGGTAAATAGTTGATAGAGCATCACACTTTCGATCTGAGGGTACCTGTTCAGGTGTAAGTCTTTTGAAAAACAACCTATCACTTATCCATGACTGAAACTCTCTTTGAAACTAAGAACTAGTCCATGCTTTTAAGATTTCCTGGATGTCAGAACAAAATTTAAACTTTATGCCTTAAAAAAGAAAAATGTATGATCTAACAATGTCTTGACTGTTTAAACTTTAGCACCGTAGCTGATTTTATCAAGTCAAAATAACTTTATACTTTTCTTGTCTAAGTAACCCTTGAAACCACATAACAAAGCACTCCAGGTCAGAATATATATGAGAAGGAGAGAAACGCTGATTTTCCCGCACACGTTTTGGTTTTGGAGAGCCTGGATAGCTCAGTCGGTAGAGCATCAGACTTTTAATCTGAGGGTCCAGGGTTCAAGTCCCTGTTCAGGCGCGTGTCTTTTAGAAATCAAGACGTTTCACTTATTTATGATTTGAACATTACGTAGATTTCATACTCTAAAAAAATTATTGGATTAATGATGTAACTTTATGTCTTAATGATAGAATTAAGTATGATCTAATGATGTCTTGCCGCCTCAAACTTTAGCAGCCTAGAGAATTTCATTAAGACAAGATAAAAATTACACTTTTCTCTTCTTCTGAAAGTAGACTTTAAAAGCATATACATTATAACAGTGCTATAGCTCAAAATATAAATGATGATAACACCATCGATTTTCTTGCATATTTTTGTGTTTTATAGAGCCTGGATAGTTTAGTGGGTAGAGTATCACATGAGTCTTTTGAAAAAACAATCTATCACTTATCTATGACTGAAACTCTCTTTGAAACTAAGGTAAATAGTTGATAGAGCATCACACTTTCGATCTGAGGGTACCTGTTCAGGTGTAAGTCTTTTGAAAAACAACCTATCACTTATCCATGACTGAAACTCTCTTTGAAACTAAGAACTAGTCCATGCTTTTAAGATTTCCTGGATGTCAGAACAAAATTTAAACTTTATGCCTTAAAAAAGAAAAATGTATGATCTAACAATGTCTTGACTGTTTAAACTTTAGCACCGTAGCTGATTTTATCAAGTCAAAATAACTTTATACTTTTCTTGTCTAAGTAACCCTTGAAACCACATAACAAAGCACTCCAGGTCAGAATATATATGAGAAGGAGAGAAACGCCGATTTTCCCGCACACGTTTTGGTTTTGGAGAGCCTGGATAGCTCAGTCGGTAGAGCATCAGACTTTTAATCTGAGGGTCCAGGGTTCAAGTCCCTGTTCAGGCGTGTGTCTTTTAGAAATCAAGAAGTTTCACTTATTTATGATTTGAACATTACGTAGATTTCATACTCTAAAAAAATTATTGGATTAATGATGTAACTTTATGTCTTAAGGATAGAATTAAGTATGATCTAATGATGTCTTGCCGCCTCAAACTTTAGCAGCCTAGAGAATTTCATTAAGACAAGATGAAATTACACTTTTCTCTTCTTCTGAAAGTAGACTTTAAAAGCATATACATTATAACAGTGCTATAGCTCAAAATATAAATGATGATAACACCATCGATTTTCTTGCATATTTTTGTGTTTTATAGAGCCTGGATAGTTTAGTGGGTAGAGTATCACATGAGTCTTTTGAAAAAACAATCTATCACTTATCTATGACTGAAACTCTCTTTGAAACTAAGGTAAATAGTTGATAGAGCATCACACTTTCGATCTGAGGGTACCTGTTCAGGTGTAAGTCTTTTGAAAAACAACCTATCACTTATCCATGACTGAAACTCTCTTTGAAACTAAGAACTAGTCCATGCTTTTAAGATTCCCTGGATGTCAGAACAAAATTTAAACTTTATGCCTTAAAAAAGAAAAATGTATGATCTAACAATGTCTTGACTGTTTAAACTTTAGCACCGTAGCTGATTTTATCAAGTCAATATAACTTTATACTTTTCTTGTCTAAGTAACCCTTGAAACCACATAACAAAGCACTCCAGGTCAGAATATATATGAGAAGGAGAGAAACGCCGATTTTCCCGCACACGTTTTGGTTTTGGAGAGCCTGGATAGCTCAGTCGGTAGAGCATCAGACTTTTAATCTGAGGGTCCAGGGTTCAAGTCCCTGTTCAGGCGTGTGTCTTTTAGAAATCAAGACGTTTCACTTATTTATGATTTGAACATTACGTAGATTTCATACTCTAAAAAAATTATTGGATTAATGATGTAACTTTATGTCTTAAGGATAGAATTAAGTATGATCTAATGATGTCTTGCCGCCTCAAACTTTAGCAGCCTAGAGAATTTCATTAAGACAAGATGAAATTACACTTTTCTCTTCTTCTGAAAGTAGACTTTAAAAGCATATACATTATAACAGCGCTATAGCTCAAAATATAAATGATGATAACACCATCGATTTTCTTGCATATTTTTGTGTTTTATAGAGCCTGGATAGTTTAGTGGGTAGAGTATCACATGAGTCTTTTGAAAAAACAATCTATCACTTATCTATGACTGAAACTCTCTTTGAAACTAAGGTAAATAGTTGATAGAGCATCACACTTTCGATCTGAGGGTACCTGTTCAGGTGTAAGTCTTTTGAAAAACAACCTATCACTTATCCATGACTGAAACTCTCTTTGAAACTAAGAACTAGTCCATGCTTTTAAGATTTCCTGGATGTCAGAACAAAATTTAAACTTTATGCCTTAAAAAAGAAAAATGTATGATCTAACAATGTCTTGACTGTTTAAACTTTAGCACCGTAGCTGATTTTATCAAGTCAAAATAACTTTATACTTTTCTTGTCTAAGTAACCCTTGAAACCACATAACAAAGCACTCCAGGTCAGAATATATATGAGAAGGAGAGAAACGCCGATTTTCCCGCACACGTTTTGGTTTTGGAGAGCCTGGATAGCTCAGTCGGTAGAGCATCAGACTTTTAATCTAAGGGTCCATGGTTCAAGTCCCTGTTCAGGCACGTGTCTTCTAGAAATCAAGACGTTTCACTTATTTATGATTTGAACATTACGTAGATTTCATACTCTAAAAAAATTATTGGATTAATGATGTAACTTTATGTCTTAAGGATAGAATTAAGTATGATCTAATGATGTCTTGCCGCCTCAAACTTTAGCAGCCTAGAGAATTTCATTAAGACAAGATGAAATTACACTTTTCTCTTCTTCTGAAAGTAGACTTTAAAAGCATATACATTATAACAGCGCTATAGCTCAAAATATAAATGATGATAACACCATCGATTTTCTTGCATATTTTTGTGTTTTATAGAGCCTGGATAGTTTAGTGGGTAGAGTATCACATGAGTCTTTTGAAAAAACAATCTATCACTTATCTATGACTGAAACTCTCTTTGAAACTAAGGTAAATAGTTGATAGAGCATCACACTTTCGATCTGAGGGTACCTGTTCAGGTGTAAGTCTTTTGAAAAACAACCTATCACTTATCCATGACTGAAACTCTCTTTGAAACTAAGAACTAGTCCATGCTTTTAAGATTTCCTGGATGTCAGAACAAAATTTAAACTTTATGCCTTAAAAAAGAAAAATGTATGATCTAACAATGTCTTGACTGTTTAAACTTTAGCACCGTAGCTGATTTTATCAAGTCAAAATAACTTTATACTTTTCTTGTCTAAGTAACCCTTGAAACCACATAACAAAGCACTCCAGGTCAGAATATATATGAGAAGGAGAGAAACGCCGATTTTCCCGCACACGTTTTGGTTTTGGAGAGCCTGGATAGCTCAGTCGGTAGAGCATCAGACTTTTAATCTGAGGGTCCAGGGTTCAAGTCCCTGTTCAGGCGTGTGTCTTTTAGAAATCAAGACGTTTCACTTATTTATGATTTGAACATTACGTAGATTTCATACTCTAAAAAAATTATTGGATTAATGATGTAACTTTATGTCTTAAGGATAGAATTAAGTATGATCTAATGATGTCTTGCCGCCTCAAACTTTAGCAGCCTAGAGAATTTCATTAAGACAAGATAAAAATTACACTTTTCTCTTCTTCTGAAAGTAGACTTTAAAAGCATATACATTATAACAGTGCTATAGCTCAAAATATAAATGATGATAACACCATCGATTTTCTTGCATATTTTTGTGTTTTATAGAGCCTGGATAGTTTAGTGGGTAGAGTATCACATGAGTCTTTTGAAAAAACAATCTATCACTTATCTATGACTGAAACTCTCTTTGAAACTAAGGTAAATAGTTGATAGAGCATCACACTTTCGATCTGAGGGTACCTGTTCAGGTGTAAGTCTTTTGAAAAACAACCTATCACTTATCCATGACTGAAACTCTCTTTGAAACTAAGAACTAGTCCATGCTTTTAAGATTTCCTGGATGTCAGAACAAAATTTAAACTTTATGCCTTAAAAAAGAAAAATGTATGATTTAACAATGTCTTGACTGTTTAAACTTTAGCACCGTAGCTGATTTTATCAAGTCAAAATAACTTTATACTTTTCTTGTCTAAGTAACCCTTGAAACCACATAACAAAGCACTCCAGGTCAGAATATATATGAGAAGGAGAGAAACGCCGATTTTCCCGCACACGTTTTGGTTTTGGAGAGCCTGGACTGCTCAGCTGGTAGAGCATCAGACTTTTAATCTGAGGGTCCAGGGTTCAAGTCCCTGTTCAGGCGTGTGTCTTTTAGAAATCAAGACGTTTCACTTATTTATGATTTGAACATTACGTAGATTTCATACTCTAAAAAAATTATTGGATTAATGATGTAACTTTATGTCTTAAGGATAGAATTAAGTATGATCTAATGATGTCTTGCCGCCTCAAACTTTAGCAGCCTAGAGAATTTCATTAAGACAAGATGAAATTACACTTTTCTCTTCTTCTGAAAGTAGACTTTAAAAGCATATACATTATAACAGCGCTATAGCTCAAAATATAAATGATGATAACACCATCGATTTTCTTGCATATTTTTGTGTTTTATAGAGCCTGGATAGTTTAGTGGGTAGAGTATCACATGAGTCTTTTGAAAAAACAATCTATCACTTATCTATGACTGAAACTCTCTTTGAAACTAAGGTAAATAGTTGATAGAGCATCACACTTTCGATCTGAGGGTACCTGTTCAGGTGTAAGTCTTTTGAAAAACAACCTATCACTTATCCATGACTGAAACTCTCTTTGAAACTAAGAACTAGTCCATGCTTTTAAGATTTCCTGGATGTCAGAACAAAATTTAAACTTTATGCCTTAAAAAAGAAAAATGTATGATCTAACAATGTCTTGACTGTTTAAACTTTAGCACCGTAGCTGATTTTATCAAGTCAAAATAACTTTATACTTTTCTTGTCTAAGTAACCCTTGAAACCACATAACAAAGCACTCCAGGTCAGAATATATATGAGAAGGAGAGAAACGCCGATTTTCCCGCACACGTTTTGGTTTTGGAGAGCCTGGATAGCTCAGTCGGTAGAGCATCAGACTTTTAATCTGAGGGTCCATGGTTCAAGTCCCTGTTCAGGCACGTGTCTTCTAGAAATCAAGATGTTTCACTTATTTATGATTTGAACATTACGTAGATTTCATACTCTAAAAAAATTATTGGATTAATGATGTAACTTTATGTCTTAAGGATAGAATTAAGTATGATCTAATGATGTCTTGCCGCCTCAAACTTTAGCAGCCTAAAGAATTTCATTAAGACAAGATGAAATTACACTTTTCTCTTCTTCTGAAAGTAGACTTTAAAAGCATATACATTATAACAGTGCTATAGCTCAAAATATAAATGATGATAACACCATCGATTTTCTTGCATATTTTTGTGTTTTATAGAGCCTGGATAGTTTAGTGGGTAGAGTATCACATGAGTCTTTTGAAAAAACAATCTATCACTTGTCTATGACTGAAACTCTCTATGAAACTAAGGTAAATAGTTGATAGAGCATCACACTTTCGATCTGAGGGTACCTGTTCAGGTGTAAGTCTTTTGAAAAACAACCTATCACTTATCCATGACTGAAACTCTCTTTGAAACTAAGAACTAGTCCATGCTTTTAAGATTTCCTGGATGTCAGAACAAAATTTAAACTTTATGCCTTAAAAAAGAAAAATGTATGATCTAACAATGTCTTGACTGTTTAAACTTTAGCACCGTAGCTGATTTTATCAAGTCAAAATAACTTTATACTTTTCTTGTCTAAGTAACCCTTGAAACCACATAACAAAGCACTCCAGGTCAGAATATATATGAGAAGGAGAGAAACGCCGATTTTCCCGCACACGTTTTGGTTTTGGAGAGCCTGGATAGCTCAGTCGGTAGAGCATCAGACTTTTAATCTGAGGGTCCAGGGTTCAAGTCCCTGTTCAGGCGCATGTCTTTTAGAAATCAAGACGTTTCACTTATTTATGATTTGAACATTACGTAGATTTCATACTCTAAAAAAATTATTGGATTAATGATGTAACTTTATGTCTTAAGGATAGAATTAAGTATGATCTAATGATGTCTTGCCGCCTCAAACTTTAGCAGCCTAAAGAATTTCATTAAGACAAGATGAAATTACACTTTTCTCTTCTTCTGAAAGTAGACTTTAAAAGCATATACATTATAACAGTGCTATAGCTCAAAATATAAATGATGATAACACCATCGATTTTCTTGCATATTTTTGTGTTTTATAGAGCCTGGATAGTTTAGTGGGTAGAGTATCACATGAGTCTTTTGAAAAAACAATCTATCACTTATCTATGACTGAAACTCTCTTTGAAACTAAGGTAAATAGTTGATAGAGCATCACACTTTCGATCTGAGGGTACCTGTTCAGGTGTAAGTCTTTTGAAAAACAACCTATCACTTATCCATGACTGAAACTCTCTTTGAAACTAAGAACTAGTCCATGCTTTTAAGATTTCCTGGATGTCAGAACAAAATTTAAACTTTATGCCTTAAAAAAGAAAAATGTATGATCTAACAATGTCTTGACTGTTTAAACTTTAGCACCGTAGCTGATTTTATCAAGTCAAAATAACTTTATACTTTTCTTGTCTAAGTAACCCTTGAAACCACATAACAAAGCACTCCAGGTCAGAATATATATGAGAAGGAGAGAAACGCCGATTTTCCCGCACACGTTTTGGTTTTGGAGAGCCTGGATAGCTCAGTCGGTAGAGCATCAGACTTTTAATCTGAGGGTCCATGGTTCAAGTCCCTGTTCAGGCACGTGTCTTCTAGAAATCAAGACGTTTCACTTATTTATGATTTGAACATTACGTAGATTTCATACTCTAAAAAAATTATTGGATTAATGATGTAACTTTATGTCTTAAGGATAGAATTAAGTATGATCTAATGATGTCTTGCCGCCTCAAACTTTAGCAGCAGAGAGAATTTCATTAAGACAGGATGAAATTACACTTTTCTCTTCTTCTGAAAGTAGACTTTAAAAGCATATACATTATAACAGCGCTATAGCTCAAAATATAAATGATGATAACACCATCGATTTTCTTGCATATTTTTGTGTTTTATAGAGCCTGGATAGTTTAGTGGGTAGAGTATCACATGAGTCTTTTGAAAAAACAATCTATCACTTATCTATGACTGAAACTCTCTTTGAAACTAAGGTAAATAGTTGATAGAGCATCACACTTTCGATCTGAGGGTACCTGTTCAGGTGTAAGTCTTTTGAAAAACAACCTATCACTTATCCATGACTGAAACTCTCTTTGAAACTAAGAACTAGTCCATGCTTTTAAGATTTCCTGGATGTCAGAACAAAATTTAAACTTTATGCCTTAAAAAAGAAAAATGTATGATCTAACAATGTCTTGACTGTTTAAACTTTAGCACCGTAGCTGATTTTATCAAGTCAAAATAACTTTATACTTTTCTTGTCTAAGTAACCCTTGAAACCACATAACAAAGCACTCCAGGTCAGAATATATATGAGAAGGAGAGAAACGCCGATTTTCCCGCACACGTTATGGTTTTGGAGAGCCTGGATAGCTCAGTCGGTAGAGCATCAGACTTTTAATCTGAGGGTCCAGGTTTCAAGTCCCTGTTCAGGCGTGTGTCTTTTAGAAATCAAGAAGTTTCACTTATTTATGATTTGAACATTACGTAGATTTCATACTCTAAAAAAATTATTGGATTAATGATGTAACTTTATGTCTTAAGGATAGAATTAAGTATGATCTAATGATGTCTTGCCGCCTCAAACTTTAGCAGCCTAGAGAATTTCATTAAGACAAGATGAAATTACACTTTTCTCTTCTTCTGAAAGTAGACTTTAAAAGCATATACATTATAACAGTGCTATAGCTCAAAATATAAATGATGATAACACCATCGATTTTCTTGCATATTTTTGTGTTTTATAGAGCCTGGATAGTTTAGTGGGTAGAGTATCACATGAGTCTTTTGAAAAAACAATCTATCACTTATCTATGACTGAAACTCTCTTTAAAACTAAGGTAAATAGTTGATAGAGCATCACACTTTCGATCTGAGGGTACCTGTTCAGGTGTAAGTCTTTTGAAAAACAACCTATCACTTATCCATGACTGAAACTCTCTTTGAAACTAAGAACTAGTCCATGCTTTTAAGATTTCCTGGATGTCAGAACAAAATTTAAACTTTATGCCTTAAAAAAGAAAAATGTATGATCTAACAATGTCTTGACTGTTTAAACTTTAGCACCGTAGCTGATTTTATCAAGTCAAAATAACTTTATACTTTTCTTGTCTAAGTAACCCTTGAAACCACATAACAAAGCACTCCAGGTCAGAATATATATGAGAAGGAGAGAAACGCCGATTTTCCCGCACACGTTTTGGTTTTGGAGAGCCTGGATAGCTCAGTCGGTAGAGCATCAGACTTTTAATCTGAGGGTCCAGGGTTCAAGTCCCTGTTCAGGCGTGTGTCTTTTAGAAATCAAGAAGTTTAACTTATTTATGATTTGAACATTACGTAGATTTCATACTCTAAAAAAATTATTGGGTTAATGATGTAACTTTATGTCTTAAGGATAGAATTAAGTATGATCTAATGATGTCTTGCCGCCTCAAA
The DNA here is from genome assembly GCF_050947455.1 of Rhinoderma darwinii. Lineage (NCBI taxonomy): Eukaryota > Metazoa > Chordata > Amphibia > Anura > Rhinodermatidae > Rhinoderma > Rhinoderma darwinii. The sequence continues at coordinate 216,401,799 of NC_134687.1, read as the reverse complement.
CTTTAGCAGCCTAGAGAATTTCATTAAGACAAGATGAAATTACACTTTTCTCTTCTTCTGAAAGTAGACTTTAAAAACATATACATTATAACAGTGCTATAGCTCAAAATATAAATGATGATAACACCATCGATTTTCTTGCATATTTTTGTGTTTTATAGAGCCTGGATAGTTTAGTGGGTAGAGTATCACATGAGTCTTTTGAAAAAACAATCTATCACTTATCTATGACTGAAACTCTCTTTGAAACTAAGGTAAATAGTTGATAGAGCATCACACTTTCGATCTGAGGGTACCTGTTCAGGTGTAAGTCTTTTGAAAAACAACCTATCACTTATCCATGACTGAAACTCTCTTTGAAACTAAGAACTAGTCCATGCTTTTAAGATTTCCTGGATGTCAGAACAAAATTTAAACTTTATGCCTTAAAAAAGAAAAATGTATGATCTAACAATGTCTTGACTGTTTAAACTTTAGCACCGTAGCTGATTTTATCAAGTCAAAATAACTTTATACTTTTCTTGTCTAAGTAACCCTTGAAACCACATAACAAAGCACTCCAGGTCAGAATATATATGAGAAGGAGAGAAACGCCGATTTTCCCGCACACGTTTTAGTTTTGGAGAGCCTGGATAGCTCAGTCGGTAGAGCATCAGACTTTTAATCTGAGGGTCCAGCGTTCAAGTCCCTGTTCAGGCGTGTGTCTTTTAGAAATCAAGACGTTTCACTTATTTATGATTTGAACATTACGTAGATTTCATACTCTAAAAAAATTATTGGATTAATGATGTAACTTTATGTCTTAAGGATAGAATTAAGTATGATCTAATGATGTCTTGCCGCCTCAAACTTTAGCAGCCTAGAGAATTTCATTAAGACAAGATGAAATTACACTTTTCTCTTCTTCTGAAAGTAGACTTTAAAAGCATATACATTATAACAGTGCTATAGCTCAAAATATAAATGATGATAACACCATCGATTTTCTTGCATATTTTTGTGTTTTATAGAGCCTGGATAGTTTAGTGGGTAGAGTATCACATGAGTCTTTTGAAAAAACAATCTATCACTTATCTATGACTGAAACTCTCTTTGAAACTAAGGTAAATAGTTGATAGAGCATCACACTTTCGATCTGAGGGTACCTGTTCAGGTGTAAGTCTTTTGAAAAACAACCTATCACTTATCCATGACTGAAACTCTCTTTGAAACTAAGAACTAGTCCATGCTTTTAAGATTTCCTGGATGTCAGAACAAAATTTAAACTTTATGCCTTAAAAAAGAAAAATGTATGATCTAACAATGTCTTGACTGTTTAAACTTTAGCACCGTAGCTGATTTTATCAAGTCAAAATAACTTTATACTTTTCTTGTCTAAGTAACCCTTGAAACCACATAACAAAGCACTCCAGGTCAGAATATATATGAGAAGGAGAGAAACGCCGATTTTCCCGCACACTTCTTGGTTTTGGAGAGCCTGGATAGCTCAGTCGGTAGAGCATCAGACTTTTAATCTGAGGGTCCAGGGTTCAAGTCCCTGTTCAGGCGTGTGTCTTTTAGAAATCAAGACGTTTCACTTATTTATGATTTGAACATTACGTAGATTTCATACTCTAAAAAAATTATTGGATTAATGATGTAACTTTATGTCTTAATGATAGAATTAAGTATGATCTAATGATGTCTTGCCGCCTCAAACTTTAGCAGCAGAGAGAATTTCATTAAGACAGGATGAAATTACACTTTTCTCTTCTTCTGAAAGTAGACTTTAAAAGCATATACATTATAACAGCGCTATAGCTCAAAATATAAATGATGATAACACCATCGATTTTCTTGCATATTTTTGTGTTTTATAGAGCCTGGATAGTTTAGTGGGTAGAGTATCACATGAGTCTTTTGAAAAAACAATCTATCACTTATCTATGACTGAAACTCTCTTTGAAACTAAGGTAAATAGTTGATAGAGCATCACACTTTCGATCTGAGGGTACCTGTTCAGGTGTAAGTCTTTTGAAAAACAACCTATCACTTATCCATGACTGAAACTCTCTTTGAAACTAAGAACTAGTCCATGCTTTTAAGATTTCCTGGATGTCAGAACAAAATTTAAACTTTATGCCTTAAAAAAGAAAAATGTATGATCTAACAATGTCTTGACTGTTTAAACTTTAGCACCGTAGCTGATTTTATCAAGTCAAAATAACTTTATACTTTTCTTGTCTAAGTAACCCTTGAAACCACATAACAAAGCACTCCAGGTCAGAATATATATGAGAAGGAGAGAAACGCCGATTTTCCCGCACACGTTATGGTTTTGGAGAGCCTGGATAGCTCAGTCGGTAGAGCATCAGACTTTTAATCTGAGGGTCCAGGTTTCAAGTCCCTGTTCAGGCGTGTGTCTTTTAGAAATCAAGAAGTTTCACTTATTTATGATTTGAACATTACGTAGATTTCATACTCTAAAAAAATTATTGGATTAATGATGTAACTTTATGTCTTAAGGATAGAATTAAGTATGATCTAATGATGTCTTGCCGCCTCAAACTTTAGCAGCCTAGAGAATTTCATTAAGACAAGATGAAATTACACTTTTCTCTTCTTCTGAAAGTAGACTTTAAAAGCATATACATTATAACAGTGCTATAGCTCAAAATATAAATGATGATAACACCATCGATTTTCTTGCATATTTTTGTGTTTTATAGAGCCTGGATAGTTTAGTGGGTAGAGTATCACATGAGTCTTTTGAAAAAACAATCTATCACTTATCTATGACTGAAACTCTCTTTAAAACTAAGGTAAATAGTTGATAGAGCATCACACTTTCGATCTGAGGGTACCTGTTCAGGTGTAAGTCTTTTGAAAAACAACCTATCACTTATCCATGACTGAAACTCTCTTTGAAACTAAGAACTAGTCCATGCTTTTAAGATTTCCTGGATGTCAGAACAAAATTTAAACTTTATGCCTTAAAAAAGAAAAATGTATGATCTAACAATGTCTTGACTGTTTAAACTTTAGCACCGTAGCTGATTTTATCAAGTCAAAATAACTTTATACTTTTCTTGTCTAAGTAACCCTTGAAACCACATAACAAAGCACTCCAGGTCAGAATATATATGAGAAGGAGAGAAACGCCGATTTTCCCGCACACGTTTTAGTTTTGGAGAGCCTGGATAGCTCAGTCGGTAGAGCATCAGACTTTTAATCTGAGGGTCCAGCGTTCAAGTCCCTGTTCAGGCGTGTGTCTTTTAGAAATCAAGACGTTTCACTTATTTATGATTTGAACATTACGTAGATTTCATACTCTAAAAAAATTATTGGATTAATGATGTAACTTTATGTCTTAAGGATAGAATTAAGTATGATCTAATGATGTCTTGCCGCCTCAAACTTTAGCAGCAGAGAGAATTTCATTAAGACAAGATGAAATTACACTTTTCTCTTCTTCTGAAAGTAGACTTTAAAAGCATATACATTATAACAGCGCTATAGCTCAAAATATAAATGATGATAACACCATCGATTTTCTTGCATATTTTTGTGTTTTATAGAGCCTGGATAGTTTAGTGGGTAGAGTATCACATGAGTCTTTTGAAAAAACAATCTATCACTTATCTATGACTGAAACTCTCTTTGAAACTAAGGTAAATAGTTGATAGAGCATCACACTTTCGATCTGAGGGTACCTGTTCAGGTGTAAGTCTTTTGAAAAACAACCTATCACTTATCCATGACTGAAACTCTCTTTGAAACTAAGAACTAGTCCATGCTTTTAAGATTTCCTGGATGTCAGAACAAAATTTAAACTTTATGCCTTAAAAAAGAAAAATGTATGATCTAACAATGTCTTGACTGTTTAAACTTTAGCACCGTAGCTGATTTTATCAAGTCAAAATAACTTTATACTTTTCTTGTCTAAGTAACCCTTGAAACCACATAACAAAGCACTCCAGGTCAGAATATATATGAGAAGGAGAGAAACGCCGATTTTCCCGCACACGTTTTGGTTTTGGAGAGCCTGGATAGCTCAGTCGGTAGAGCATCAGACTTTTAATCTGAGGGTCCAGGGTTCAAGTCCCTGTACAGGCGTGTGTCTTTTAGAAATCAAGAAGTTTCACTTATTTATGATTTGAACATTACGTAGATTTCATACTCTAAAAAAATTATTGGATTAATGATGTAACTTTATGTCTTAAGGATAGAATTAAGTATGATCTAATGATGTCTTGCCGCCTCAAACTTTAGCAGCCTAGAGAATTTCATTAAGACAAGATGAAATTACACTTTTCTCTTCTTCTGAAAGTAGACTTTAAAAGCATATACATTATAACAGTGCTATAGCTCAAAATATAAATGATGATAACACCATCGATTTTCTTGCATATTTTTGTGTTTTATAGAGCCTGGATAGTTTAGTGGGTAGAGTATCACATGAGTCTTTTGAAAAAACAATCTATCACTTATCTATGACTGAAACTCTCTTTAAAACTAAGGTAAATAGTTGATAGAGCATCACACTTTCGATCTGAGGGTACCTGTTCAGGTGTAAGTCTTTTGAAAAACAACCTATCACTTATCCATGACTGAAACTCTCTTTGAAACTAAGAACTAGTCCATGCTTTTAAGATTTCCTGGATGTCAGAACAAAATTTAAACTTTATGCCTTAAAAAAGAAAAATGTATGATCTAACAATGTCTTGACTGTTTAAACTTTAGCACCGTAGCTGATTTTATCAAGTCAAAATAACTTTATACTTTTCTTGTCTAAGTAACCCTTGAAACCACATAACAAAGCACTCCAGGTCAGAATATATATGAGAAGGAGAGAAACGCCGATTTTCCCGCACACGTTTTGGTTTTGGAGAGCCTGGATAGCTCAGTCGGTAGAGCATCAGACTTTTAATCTGAGGGTCCAGGGTTCAAGTCCCTGTTCAGGCGTGTGTCTTTTAGAAATCAAGAAGTTTCACTTATTTATGATTTGAACATTACGTAGATTTCATACTCTAAAAAAATTATTGGGTTAATGATGTAACTTTATGTCTTAAGGATAGAATTAAGTATGATCTAATGATGTCTTGCCGCCTCAAACTTCAGCAGCCTAGAGAATTTCATTAAGACAAGATGAAATTACACTTTTCTCTTCTTCTGAAAGTAGACTTTAAAAGCATATACATTATAACAGTGCTATAGCTCAAAATATAAATGATGATAACACCATCGATTTTCTTGCATATTTTTGTGTTTTATAGAGCCTGGATAGTTTAGTGGGTAGAGTATCACATGAGTCTTTTGAAAAAACAATCTATCACTTATCTATGACTGAAACTCTCTTTGAAACTAAGGTAAATAGTTGATAGAGCATCACACTTTCGATCTGAGGGTACCTGTTCAGGTGTAAGTCTTTTGAAAAACAACCTATCACTTATCCATGACTGAAACTCTCTTTGAAACTAAGAACTAGTCCATGCTTTTAAGATTTCCTGGATGTCAGAACAAAATTTAAACTTTATGCCTTAAAAAAGAAAAATGTATGATCTAACAATGTCTTGACTGTTTAAACTTTAGCACCGTAGCTGATTTTATCAAGTCAAAATAACTTTATACTTTTCTTGTCTAAGTAACCCTTGAAACCACATAACAAAGCACTCCAGGTCAGAATATATATGAGAAGGAGAGAAACGCCGATTTTCCCACACACGTTTTGGTTTTGGAGAGCCTGGATAGCTCAGTCGGTAGAGCATCAGACTTTTAATCTGAGGGTCCAGCGTTCAAGTCCCTGTTCAGGCGTGTGTCTTTTAGAAATCAAGACGTTTCACTTATTTATGATTTGAACATTACGTAGATTTCATACTCTAAAAAAATTATTGGATTAATGATGTAACTTTATGTCTTAAGGATAGAATTAAGTATGATCTAATGATGTCTTGCCGCCTCAAACTTTAGCAGCAGAGAGAATTTCATTAAGACAAGATGAAATTACACTTTTCTCTTCTTCTGAAAGTAGACTTTAAAAGCATATACATTATAACAGCGCTATAGCTCAAAATATAAATGATGATAACACCATCGATTTTCTTGCATATTTTTGTGTTTTATAGAGCCTGGATAGTTTAGTGGGTAGAGTATCACATGAGTCTTTTGAAAAAACAATCTATCACTTATCTATGACTGAAATTCTCTTTGAAACTAAGGTAAATAGTTGATAGAGCATCACACTTTCGATCTGAGGGTACCTGTTCAGGTGTAAGTCTTTTGAAAAACAACCTATCACTTATCCATGACTGAAACTCTCTTTGAAACTAAGAACTAGTCCATGCTTTTAAGATTTCCTGGATGTCAGAACAAAATTTAAACTTTATGCCTTAAAAAAGAAAAATGTATGATCTAACAATGTCTTGACTGTTTAAACTTTAGCACCGTAGCTGATTTTATCAAGTCAAAATAACTTTATACTTTTCTTGTCTAAGTAATCCTTGAAACCACATAACAAAGCACTCCAGGTCAGAATATATATGAGAAGGAGAGAAACGCCGATTTTCCCGCACACGTTTTGGTTTTGGAGAGCCTGGATAGCTCAGTCGGTAGAGCATCAGACTTTTAATCTGAGGGTCCAGGGTTCAAGTCCCTGTTCAGGCGTGTGTCTTTTAGAAATCAAGAAGTTTCACTTATTTATGATTTGAACATTACGTAGATTTCATACTCTAAAAAAATTATTGGATTAATGATGTAACTTTATGTCTTAAGGATAGAATTAAGTATGATCTAATGATGTCTTGCCGCCTCAAACTTTAGCAGCCTAGAGAATTTCATTAAGACAAGATGAAATTACACTTTTCTCTTCTTCTGAAAGTAGACTTTAAAAGCATATACATTATAACAGTGCTATAGCTCAAAATATAAATGATGATAACACCATCGATTTTCTTGCATATTTTTGTGTTTTATAGAGCCTGGATAGTTTAGTGGGTAGAGTATCACATGAGTCTTTTGAAAAAACAATCTATCACTTATCTATGACTGAAACTCTCTTTAAAACTAAGGTAAATAGTTGATAGAGCATCACACTTTCGATCTGAGGGTACCTGTTCAGGTGTAAGTCTTTTGAAAAACAACCTATCACTTATCCATGACTGAAACTCTCTTTGAAACTAAGAACTAGTCCATGCTTTTAAGATTTCCTGGATGTCAGAACAAAATTTAAACTTTATGCCTTAAAAAAGAAAAATGTATGATCTAACAATGTCTTGACTGTTTAAACTTTAGCACCGTAGCTGATTTTATCAAGTCAAAATAACTTTATACTTTTCTTGTCTAAGTAACCCTTGAAACCACATAACAAAGCACTCCAGGTCAGAATATATATGAGAAGGAGAGAAACGCCGATTTTCCCGCACACGTTTTTGTTTTGGAAAGCCTGGATAGCTCAGTCGGTAGAGCATCAGACTTTTAATCTGAGGGTCCAGGGTTCAAGTCCCTGTTCAGGCGCGTGTCTTTTAGAAATCAAGACGTTTCACTTATTTATGATTTGAACATTACGTAGATTTCATACTCTAAAAAAATTATTGGATTAATGATGTAACTTTATGTCTTAAGGATAGAATTAAGTATGATCTAATGATGTCTTGCCGCCTCAAACTTTAGCAGCCTAGAGAATTTCATTAAGACAAGATGAAATTACACTTTTCTCTTCTTCTGAAAGTAGACTTTAAAAGCATATACATTATAACAGTGCTATAGCTCAAAATATAAATGATGATAACACCATCGATTTTCTTGCATATTTTTGTGTTTTATAGAGCCTGGATAGTTTAGTGGGTAGAGTATCACATGAGTCTTTTGAAAAAACAATCTATCACTTATCTATGACTGAAACTCTCTTTGAAACTAAGGTAAATAGTTGATAGAGCATCACACTTTCGATCTGAGGGTACCTGTTCAGGTGTAAGTCTTTTGAAAAACAACCTATCACTTATCCATGACTGAAACTCTCTTTGAAACTAAGAACTAGTCCATGCTTTTAAGATTTCCTGGATGTCAGAACAAAATTTAAACTTTATGCCTTAAAAAAGAAAAATGTATGATCTAACAATGTATTGACTGTTTAAACTTTAGCACCGTAGCTGATTTTATCAAGTCAAAATAACTTTATACTTTTCTTGTCTAAGTAACCCTTGAAACCACATAACAAAGCACTCCAGGTCAGAATATATATGAGAAGGAGAGAAACGCCGATTTTCCCGCACACGTTTTGGTTTTGGAGAGCCTGGATAGCTCAGTCGGTAGAGCATCAGACTTTTAATCTGAGGGTCCAGCGTTCAAGTCCCTGTTCAGGCGTGTGTCTTTTAGAAATCAAGACGTTTCACTTATTTATGATTTGAACATTACGTAGATTTCATACTCTAAAAAAATTATTGGATTAATGATGTAACTTTATGTCTTAAGGATAGAATTAAGTATGATCTAATGATGTCTTGCCGCCTCAAACTTTAGCAGCAGAGAGAATTTCATTAAGACAAGATGAAATTACACTTTTCTCTTCTTCTGAAAGTAGACTTTAAAAGCATATACATTATAACAGCGCTATAGCTCAAAATATAAATGATGATAACACCATCGATTTTCTTGCATATTTTTGTGTTTTATAGAGCCTGGATAGTTTAGTGGGTAGAGTATCACATGAGTCTTTTGAAAAAACAATCTATCACTTATCTATGACTGAAACTCTCTTTGAAACTAAGGTAAATAGTTGATAGAGCATCACACTTTCGATCTGAGGGTACCTGTTCAGGTGTAAGTCTTTTGAAAAACAACCTATCACTTATCCATGACTGAAACTCTCTTTGAAACTAAGAACTAGTCCATGCTTTTAAGATTTCCTGGATGTCAGAACAAAATTTAAACTTTATGCCTTAAAAAAGAAAAATGTATGATCTAACAATGTCTTGACTGTTTAAACTTTAGCACCGTAGCTGATTTTATCAAGTCAAAATAACTTTATACTTTTCTTGTCTAAGTAACCCTTGAAACCACATAACAAAGCACTCCAGGTCAGAATATATATGAGAAGGAGAGAAACGCCGATTTTCCCGCACACGTTTTGGTTTTGGTTTTGGTTTTGGAAAGCCTGGATAGCTCAGTCGGTAGAGCATCAGACTTTTAATCTGAGGGTCCAGGGTTCAAGTCCCTGTTCAGGCGCGTGTCTTTTAGAAATCAAGACGTTTCACTTATTTATGATTTGAACATTACGTAGATTTCATACTCTAAAAAAATTATTGGATTAATGATGTAACTTTATGTCTTAAGGATAGAATTAAGTATGATCTAATGATGTCTTGCCGCCTCAAACTTTAGCAGCCTAGAGAATTTCATTAAGACAAGATGAAATTACACTTTTCTCTTCTTCTGAAAGTAGACTTTAAAAGCATATACATTATAACAGTGCTATAGCTCAAAATATAAATGATGATAACACCATCGATTTTCTTGCATATTTTTGTGTTTTATAGAGCCTGGATAGTTTAGTGGGTAGAGTATCACATGAGTCTTTTGAAAAAACAATCTATCACTTATCTATGACTGAAACTCTCTTTGAAACTAAGGTAAATAGTTGATAGAGCATCACACTTTCGATCTGAGGGTACCTGTTCAGGTGTAAGTCTTTTGAAAAACAACCTATCACTTATCCATGACTGAAACTCTCTTTGAAACTAAGAACTAGTCCATGCTTTTAAGATTTCCTGGATGTCAGAACAAAATTTAAACTTTATGCCTTAAAAAAGAAAAATGTATGATCTAACAATGTCTTGACTGTGAAAACTTTAGCACCGTAGCTGATTTTATCAAGTCAAAATAACTTTATACTTTTCTTGTCTAAGTAACCCTTGAAACCACATAACAAAGCACTCCAGGTCAGAATATATATGAGAAGGAGAGAAACGCCGATTTTCCCGCACACGTTTTGGTTTTGGAAAGCCTGGATAGCTCAGTCGGTAGAGCATCAGACTTTTAATCTGAGGGTCCAGGGTTCAAGTCCCTGTTCAGGCGCGTGTCTTTTAGAAATCAAGACGTTTCACTTATTTATGATTTGAACATTACGTAGATTTCATACTCTAAAAAAATTATTGGATTAATGATGTAACTTTATGTCTTAAGGATAGAATTAAGTATGATCTAATGATGTCTTGCCGCCTCAAACTTTAGCAGCCTAGAGAATTTCATTAAGACAAGATGAAATTACACTTTTCTCTTCTTCTGAAAGTAGACTTTAAAAGCATATACATTATAACAGTGCTATAGCTCAAAATATAAATGATGATAACACCATCGATTTTCTTGCATATTTTTGTGTTTTATAGAGCCTGGATAGTTTAGTGGGTAGAGTATCACATGAGTCTTTTGAAAAAACAATCTATCACTTATCTATGACTGAAACTCTCTTTGAAACTAAGGTAAATAGTTGATAGAGCATCACACTTTCGATCTGAGGGTACCTGTTCAGGTGTAAGTCTTTTGAAAAACAACCTATCACTTATCCATGACTGAAACTCTCTTTGAAACTAAGAACTAGTCCATGCTTTTAAGATTTCCTGGATGTCAGAACAAAATTTAAACTTTATGCCTTAAAAAAGAAAAATGTATGATCTAACAATGTCTTGACTGTTTAAACTTTAGCACCGTAGCTGATTTTATCAAGTCAAAATAACTTTATACTTTTCTTGTCTAAGTAACCCTTGAAACCACATAACAAAGCACTCCAGGTCAGAATATATATGAGAAGGAGAGAAACGCCGATTTTCCCGCACACGTTTTGGTTTTGGAGAGCCTGGATAGCTCAGTCGGTAGAGCATCAGACTTTTAATCTGAGGGTCCAGCGTTCAAGTCCCTGTTCAGGCGTGTGTCTTTTAGAAATCAAGACGTTTCACTTATTTATGATTTGAACATTACGTAGATTTCATACTCTAAAAAAATTATTGGATTAATGATGTAACTTTATGTCTTAAGGATAGAATTAAGTATGATCTAATGATGTCTTGCCGCCTCAAACTTTAGCAGCAGAGAGAATTTCATTAAGACAAGATGAAATTACACTTTTCTCTTCTTCTGAAAGTAGACTTTAAAAGCATATACATTATAACAGCGCTATAGCTCAAAATATAAATGATGATAACACCATCGATTTTCTTGCATATTTTTGTGTTTTATAGAGCCTGGATAGTTTAGTGGGTAGAGTATCACATGAGTCTTTTGAAAAAACAATCTATCACTTATCTATGACTGAAACTCTCTTTGAAACTAAGGTAAATAGTTGATAGAGCATCACACTTTCGATCTGAGGGTACCTGTTCAGGTGTAAGTCTTTTGAAAAACAACCTATCACTTATCCATGACTGAAACTCTCTTTGAAACTAAGAACTAGTCCATGCTTTTAAGATTTCCTGGATGTCAGAACAAAATTTAAACTTTATGCCTTAAAAAAGAAAAATGTATGATCTAACAATGTCTTGACTGTTTAAACTTTAGCACCGTAGCTGATTTTATCAAGTCAAAATAACTTTATACTTTTCTTGTCTAAGTAACCCTTGAAACCACATAACAAAGCACTCCAGGTCAGAATATATATGAGAAGGAGAGAAACGCCGATTTTCCCGCACACGTTTTGGTTTTGGTTTTGGTTTTGGAAAGCCTGGATAGCTCAGTCGGTAGAGCATCAGACTTTTAATCTGAGGGTCCAGGGTTCAAGTCCCTGTTCAGGCGCGTGTCTTTTAGAAATCAAGACGTTTCACTTATTTATGATTTGAACATTACGTAGATTTCATACTCTAAAAAAATTATTGGATTAATGATGTAACTTTATGTCTTAAGGATAGAATTAAGTATGATCTAATGATGTCTTGCCGCCTCAAACTTTAGCAGCCTAGAGAATTTCATTAAGACAAGATGAAATTACACTTTTCTCTTCTTCTGAAAGTAGACTTTAAAAGCATATACATTATAACAGTGCTATAGCTCAAAATATAAATGATGATAACACCATCGATTTTCTTGCATATTTTTGTGTTTTATAGAGCCTGGATAGTTTAGTGGGTAGAGTATCACATGAGTCTTTTGAAAAAACAATCTATCACTTATCTATGACTGAAACTCTCTTTGAAACTAAGGTAAATAGTTGATAGAGCATCACACTTTCGATCTGAGGGTACCTGTTCAGGTGTAAGTCTTTTGAAAAACAACCTATCACTTATCCATGACTGAAACTCTCTTTGAAACTAAGAACTAGTCCATGCTTTTAAGATTTCCTGGATGTCAGAACAAAATTTAAACTTTATGCCTTAAAAAAGAAAAATGTATGATCTAACAATGTCTTGACTGTGAAAACTTTAGCACCGTAGCTGATTTTATCAAGTCAAAATAACTTTATACTTTTCTTGTCTAAGTAACCCTTGAAACCACATAACAAAGCACTCCAGGTCAGAATATATATGAGAAGGAGAGAAACGCCGATTTTCCCGCACACGTTTTGGTTTTGGAAAGCCTGGATAGCTCAGTCGGTAGAGCATCAGACTTTTAATCTGAGGGTCCAGGGTTCAAGTCCCTGTTCAGGCGCGTGTCTTTTAGAAATCAAGACGTTTCACTTATTTATGATTTGAACATTACGTAGATTTCATACTCTAAAAAAATTATTGGATTAATGATGTAACTTTATGTCTTAAGGATAGAATTAAGTATGATCTAATGATGTCTTGCCGCCTCAAACTTTAGCAGCCTAGAGAATTTCATTAAGACAAGATGAAATTACACTTTTCTCTTCTTCTGAAAGTAGACTTTAAAAGCATATACATTATAACAGTGCTATAGCTCAAAATATAAATGATGATAACACCATCGATTTTCTTGCATATTTTTGTGTTTTATAGAGCCTGGATAGTTTAGTGGATAGAGTATCACATGAGTCTTTTGAAAAAACAATCTATCACTTATCTATGACTGAAACTCTCTTTGAAACTAAGGTAAATAGTTGATAGAGCATCACACTTTCGATCTGAGGGTACCTGTTCAGGTGTAAGTCTTTTGAAAAACAACCTATCACTTATCCATGACTGAAACTCTCTTTGAAACTAAGAACTAGTCCATGCTTTTAAGATTTCCTGGATGTCAGAACAAAATTTAAACTTTATGCCTTAAAAAAGAAAAATGTATGATCTAACAATGTCTTGACTGTTTAAACTTTAGCACCGTAGCTGATTTTATCAAGTCAAAATAACTTTATACTTTTCTTGTCTAAGTAACCCTTGAAACCACATAACAAAGCACTCCAGGTCAGAATATATATGAGAAGGAGAGAAACGCCGATTTTCCCGCACACGTTTTGGTTTTGGAGAGCCTGATAGCTCAGTTGGTAGAGCATCAGACTTTTAATCTGAGGGTCCAGCGTTCAAGTCCCTGTTCAGGCGTGTGTCTTTTAGAAATCAAGACGTTTCACTTATTTATGATTTGAACATTACGTAGATTTCATACTCTAAAAAAATTATTGGATTAATGATGTAACTTTATGTCTTAAGGATAGAATTAAGTATGATCTAATGATGTCTTGCCGCCTCAAACTTTAGCAGCCTAGAGAATTTCATTAAGACAAGATGAAATTACACTTTTCTCTTCTTCTGAAAGTAGACTTTAAAAGCATATACATTATAACAGTGCTATAGCTCAAAATATAAATGATGATAACACCATCGATTTTCTTGCATATTTTTGTGTTTTATAGAGCCTGGATAGTTTAGTGGGTAGAGTATCACATGAGTCTTTTGAAAAAACAATCTATCACTTATCTATGACTGAAACTCTCTTTGAAACTAAGGTAAATAGTTGATAGAGCATCACACTTTCGATCTGAGGGTACCTGTTCAGGTGTAAGTCTTTTGAAAAACAACCTATCACTTATCCATGACTGAAACTCTCTTTGAAACTAAGAACTAGTCCATGCTTTTAAGATTTCCTGGATGTCAGAACAAAATTTAAACTTTATGCCTTAAAAAAGAAAAATGTATGATCTAACAATGTCTTGACTGTTTAAACTTTAGCACCGTAGCTGATTTTATCAAGTCAAAATAACTTTATACTTTTCTTGTCTAAGTAACCCTTGAAACCACATAACAAAGCACTCCAGGTCAGAATATATATGAGAAGGAGAGAAACGCCGATTTTCCCGCACACGTTTTGGTTTTGGAGAGCCTGGATAGCTCAGTCGGTAGAGCATCAGACTTTTAATCTGAGGGTCCAGCGTTCAAGTCCCTGTTCAGGCGTGTGTCTTTTAGAAATCAAGACGTTTCACTTATTTATGATTTGAACATTACGTAGATTTCATACTCTAAAAAAATTATTGGATTAATGATGTAACTTTATGTCTTAAGGATAGAATTAAGTATGATCTAATGATGTCTTGCCGCCTCAAACTTTAGCAGCAGAGAGAATTTCATTAAGACAAGATGAAATTACACTTTTCTCTTCTTCTGAAAGTAGACTTTAAAAGCATATACATTATAACAGCGCTATAGCTCAAAATATAAATGATGATAACACCATCGATTTTCTTGCATATTTTTGTGTTTTATAGAGCCTGGATAGTTTAGTGGGTAGAGTATCACATGAGTCTTTTGAAAAAACAATCTATCACTTATCTATGACTGAAACTCTCTTTGAAACTAAGGTAAATAGTTGATAGAGCATCACACTTTCGATCTGAGGGTACCTGTTCAGGTGTAAGTCTTTTGAAAAACAACCTATCACTTATCCATGACTGAAACTCTCTTTGAAACTAAGAACTAGTCCATGCTTTTAAGATTTCCTGGATGTCAGAACAAAATTTAAACTTTATGCCTTAAAAAAGAAAAATGTATGATCTAACAATGTCTTGACTGTTTAAACTTTAGCACCGTAGCTGATTTTATCAAGTCAAAATAACTTTATACTTTTCTTGTCTAAGTAACCCTTGAAACCACATAACAAAGCACTCCAGGTCAGAATATATATGAGAAGGAGAGAAACGCCGATTTTCCCGCACACGTTTTGGTTTTGGTTTTGGTTTTGGTTTTGGTTTTGGAAAGCCTGGATAGCTCAGTCGGTAGAGCATCAGACTTTTAATCTGAGGGTCCAGGGTTCAAGTCCCTGTTCAGGCGCGTGTCTTTTAGAAATCAAGACGTTTCACTTATTTATGATTTGAACATTACGTAGATTTCATACTCTAAAAAAATTATTGGATTAATGATGTAACTTTATGTCTTAAGGATAGAATTAAGTATGATCTAATGATGTCTTGCCGCCTCAAACTTTAGCAGCCTAGAGAATTTCATTAAGACAAGATGAAATTACACTTTTCTCTTCTTCTGAAAGTAGACTTTAAAAGCATATACATTATAACAGTGCTATAGCTCAAAATATAAATGATGATAACACCATCGATTTTCTTGCATATTTTTGTGTTTTATAGAGCCTGGATAGTTTAGTGGGTAGAGTATCACATGAGTCTTTTGAAAAAACAATCTATCACTTATCTATGACTGAAACTCTCTTTGAAACTAAGGTAAATAGTTGATAGAGCATCACACTTTCGATCTGAGGGTACCTGTTCAGGTGTAAGTCTTTTGAAAAACAACCTATCACTTATCCATGACTGAAACTCTCTTTGAAACTAAGAACTAGTCCATGCTTTTAAGATTTCCTGGATGTCAGAACAAAATTTAAACTTTATGCCTTAAAAAAGAAAAATGTATGATCTAACAATGTCTTGACTGTGAAAACTTTAGCACCGTAGCTGATTTTATCAAGTCAAAATAACTTTATACTTTTCTTGTCTAAGTAACCCTTGAAACCACATAACAAAGCACTCCAGGTCAGAATATATATGAGAAGGAGAGAAACGCCGATTTTCCCGCACACGTTTTGGTTTTGGAAAGCCTGGATAGCTCAGTCGGTAGAGCATCAGACTTTTAATCTGAGGGTCCAGGGTTCAAGTCCCTGTTCAGGCGCGTGTCTTTTAGAAATCAAGACGTTTCACTTATTTATGATTTGAACATTACGTAGATTTCATACTCTAAAAAAATTATTGGATTAATGATGTAACTTTATGTCTTAAGGATAGAATTAAGTATGATCTAATGATGTCTTGCCGCCTCAAACTTTAGCAGCCTAGAGAATTTCATTAAGACAAGATGAAATTACACTTTTCTCTTCTTCTGAAAGTAGACTTTAAAAGCATATACATTATAACAGTGCTATAGCTCAAAATATAAATGATGATAACACCATCGATTTTCTTGCATATTTTTGTGTTTTATAGAGCCTGGATAGTTTAGTGGGTAGAGTATCACATGAGTCTTTTGAAAAAACAATCTATCACTTATCTATGACTGAAACTCTCTTTGAAACTAAGGTAAATAGTTGATAGAGCATCACACTTTCGATCTGAGGGTACCTGTTCAGGTGTAAGTCTTTTGAAAAACAACCTATCACTTATCCATGACTGAAACTCTCTTTGAAACTAAGAACTAGTCCATGCTTTTAAGATTTCCTGGATGTCAGAACAAAATTTAAACTTTATGCCTTAAAAAAGAAAAATGTATGATCTAACAATGTCTTGACTGTTTAAACTTTAGCACCGTAGCTGATTTTATCAAGTCAAAATAACTTTATACTTTTCTTGTCTAAGTAACCCTTGAAACCACATAACAAAGCACTCCAGGTCAGAATATATATGAGAAGGAGAGAAACGCCGATTTTCCCGCACACGTTTTGGTTTTGGAGAGCCTGGATAGCTCAGTTGGTAGAGCATCAGACTTTTAATCTGAGGGTCCAGCGTTCAAGTCCCTGTTCAGGCGTGTGTCTTTTAGAAATCAAGACGTTTCACTTATTTATGATTTGAACATTACGTAGATTTCATACTCTAAAAAAATTATTGGATTAATGATGTAACTTTATGTCTTAAGGATAGAATTAAGTATGATCTAATGATGTCTTGCCGCCTCAAACTTTAGCAGCCTAGAGAATTTCATTAAGACAAGATGAAATTACACTTTTCTCTTCTTCTGAAAGTAGACTTTAAAAGCATATACATTATAACAGTGCTATAGCTCAAAATATAAATGATGATAACACCATCGATTTTCTTGCATATTTTTGTGTTTTATAGAGCCTGGATAGTTTAGTGGGTAGAGTATCACATGAGTCTTTTGAAAAAACAATCTATCACTTATCTATGACTGAAACTCTCTTTAAAACTAAGGTAAATAGTTGATAGAGCATCACACTTTCGATCTGAGGGTACCTGTTCAGGTGTAAGTCTTTTGAAAAACAACCTATCACTTATCCATGACTGAAACTCTCTTTGAAACTAAGAACTAGTCCATGCTTTTAAGATTTCCTGGATGTCAGAACAAAATTTAAACTTTATGCCTTAAAAAAGAAAAATGTATGATCTAACAATGTCTTGACTGTTTAAACTTTAGCACCGTAGCTGATTTTATCAAGTCAAAATAACTTTATACTTTTCTTGTCTAAGTAACCCTTGAAACCACATAACAAAGCACTCCAGGTCAGAATATATATGAGAAGGAGAGAAACGCCGATTTTCCCGCACACGTTTTGGTTTTGGAAAGCCTGGATAGCTCAGTCGGTAGAGCATCAGACTTTTAATCTGAGGGTCCAGGGTTCAAGTCCCTGTTCAGGCGCGTGTCTTTTAGAAATCAAGACGTTTCACTTATTTATGATTTGAACATTACGTAGATTTCATACTCTAAAAAAATTATTGGATTAATGATGTAACTTTATGTCTTAAGGATAGAATTAAGTATGATCTAATGATGTCTTGCCGCCTCAAACTTTAGCAGCCTAGAGAATTTCATTAAGACAAGATGAAATTACACTTTTCTCTTCTTCTGAAAGTAGACTTTAAAAGCATATACATTATAACAGTGCTATAGCTCAAAATATAAATGATGATAACACCATCGATTTTCTTGCATATTTTTGTGTTTTATAGAGCCTGGATAGTTTAGTGGGTAGAGTATCACATGAGTCTTTTGAAAAAACAATCTATCACTTATCTATGACTGAAACTCTCTTTGAAACTAAGGTAAATAGTTGATAGAGCATCACACTTTCGATCTGAGGGTACCTGTTCAGGTGTAAGTCTTT
The DNA here is from genome assembly GCF_050947455.1 of Rhinoderma darwinii. Classification (NCBI taxonomy): domain Eukaryota; kingdom Metazoa; phylum Chordata; class Amphibia; order Anura; family Rhinodermatidae; genus Rhinoderma; species Rhinoderma darwinii. The sequence continues at coordinate 216,383,607 of NC_134687.1, read as the reverse complement.
TGAAAAACAACCTATCACTTATCCATGACTGAAACTCTCTTTGAAACTAAGAACTAGTCCATGCTTTTAAGATTTCCTGGATGTCAGAACAAAATTTAAACTTTATGCCTTAAAAAAGAAAAATGTATGATCTAACAATGTCTTGACTGTTTAAACTTTAGCACCGTAGCTGATTTTATCAAGTCAAAATAACTTTATACTTTTCTTGTCTAAGTAACCCTTGAAACCACATAACAAAGCACTCCAGGTCAGAATATATATGAGAAGGAGAGAAACGCCGATTTTCCCGCACACGTTTTGGTTTTGGAGAGCCTGGATAGCTCAGTTGGTAGAGCATCAGACTTTTAATCTGAGGGTCCAGCGTTCAAGTCCCTGTTCAGGCGTGTGTCTTTTAGAAATCAAGACGTTTCACTTATTTATGATTTGAACATTACGTAGATTTCATACTCTAAAAAAATTATTGGATTAATGATGTAACTTTATGTCTTAAGGATAGAATTAAGTATGATCTAATGATGTCTTGCCGCCTCAAACTTTAGCAGCCTAGAGAATTTCATTAAGACAAGATGAAATTACACTTTTCTCTTCTTCTGAAAGTAGACTTTAAAAGCATATACATTATAACAGTGCTATAGCTCAAAATATAAATGATGATAACACCATCGATTTTCTTGCATATTTTTGTGTTTTATAGAGCCTGGATAGTTTAGTGGGTAGAGTATCACATGAGTCTTTTGAAAAAACAATCTATCACTTATCTATGACTGAAACTCTCTTTAAAACTAAGGTAAATAGTTGATAGAGCATCACACTTTCGATCTGAGGGTACCTGTTCAGGTGTAAGTCTTTTGAAAAACAACCTATCACTTATCCATGACTGAAACTCTCTTTGAAACTAAGAACTAGTCCATGCTTTTAAGATTTCCTGGATGTCAGAACAAAATTTAAACTTTATGCCTTAAAAAAGAAAAATGTATGATCTAACAATGTCTTGACTGTTTAAACTTTAGCACCGTAGCTGATTTTATCAAGTCAAAATAACTTTATACTTTTCTTGTCTAAGTAACCCTTGAAACCACATAACAAAGCACTCCAGGTCAGAATATATATGAGAAGGAGAGAAACGCCGATTTTCCCGCACACGTTTTTGTTTTGGAAAGCCTGGATAGCTCAGTCGGTAGAGCATCAGACTTTTAATCTGAGGGTCCAGGGTTCAAGTCCCTGTTCAGGCGCGTGTCTTTTAGAAATCAAGACGTTTCACTTATTTATGATTTGAACATTACGTAGATTTCATACTCTAAAAAAATTATTGGATTAATGATGTAACTTTATGTCTTAAGGATAGAATTAAGTATGATCTAATGATGTCTTGCCGCCTCAAACTTTAGCAGCCTAGAGAATTTCATTAAGACAAGATGAAATTACACTTTTCTCTTCTTCTGAAAGTAGACTTTAAAAGCATATACATTATAACAGTGCTATAGCTCAAAATATAAATGATGATAACACCATCGATTTTCTTGCATATTTTTGTGTTTTATAGAGCCTGGATAGTTTAGTGGGTAGAGTATCACATGAGTCTTTTGAAAAAACAATCTATCACTTATCTATGACTGAAACTCTCTTTGAAACTAAGGTAAATAGTTGATAGAGCATCACACTTTCGATCTGAGGGTACCTGTTCAGGTGTAAGTCTTTTGAAAAACAACCTATCACTTATCCATGACTGAAACTCTCTTTGAAACTAAGAACTAGTCCATGCTTTTAAGATTTCCTGGATGTCAGAACAAAATTTAAACTTTATGCCTTAAAAAAGAAAAATGTATGATCTAACAATGTCTTGACTGTTTAAACTTTAGCACCGTAGCTGATTTTATCAAGTCAAAATAACTTTATACTTTTCTTGTCTAAGTAACCCTTGAAACCACATAACAAAGCACTCCAGGTCAGAATATATATGAGAAGGAGAGAAACGCCGATTTTCCCGCACACGTTTTGGTTTTGGAGAGCCTGGATAGCTCAGTCGGTAGAGCATCAGACTTTTAATCTGAGGGTCCAGCGTTCAAGTCCCTGTTCAGGCGTGTGTCTTTTAGAAATCAAGACGTTTCACTTATTTATGATTTGAACATTACGTAGATTTCATACTCTAAAAAAATTATTGGATTAATGATGTAACTTTATGTCTTAAGGATAGAATTAAGTATGATCTAATGATGTCTTGCCGCCTCAAACTTTAGCAGCAGAGAGAATTTCATTAAGACAAGATGAAATTACACTTTTCTCTTCTTCTGAAAGTAGACTTTAAAAGCATATACATTATAACAGCGCTATAGCTCAAAATATAAATGATGATAACACCATCGATTTTCTTGCATATTTTTGTGTTTTATAGAGCCTGGATAGTTTAGTGGGTAGAGTATCACATGAGTCTTTTGAAAAAACAATCTATCACTTATCTATGACTGAAACTCTCTTTGAAACTAAGGTAAATAGTTGATAGAGCATCACACTTTCGATCTGAGGGTACCTGTTCAGGTGTAAGTCTTTTGAAAAACAACCTATCACTTATCCATGACTGAAACTCTCTTTGAAACTAAGAACTAGTCCATGCTTTTAAGATTTCCTGGATGTCAGAACAAAATTTAAACTTTATGCCTTAAAAAAGAAAAATGTATGATCTAACAATGTCTTGACTGTTTAAACTTTAGCACCGTAGCTGATTTTATCAAGTCAAAATAACTTTATACTTTTCTTGTCTAAGTAACCCTTGAAACCACATAACAAAGCACTCCAGGTCAGAACATATATGAGAAGGAGAGAAACGCCGATTTTCCCGCACACGTTTTGGTTTTGGTTTTGGTTTTGGAAAGCCTGGATACCTCAGTCGGTAGAGCATCAGACTTTTAATCTGAGGGTCCAGGGTTCAAGTCCCTGTTCAGGCGCGTGTCTTTTAGAAATCAAGACGTTTCACTTATTTATGATTTGAACATTACGTAGATTTCATACTCTAAAAAAATTATTGGATTAATGATGTAACTTTATGTCTTAAGGATAGAATTAAGTATGATCTAATGATGTCTTGCCGCCTCAAACTTTAGCAGCCTAGAGAATTTCATTAAGACAAGATGAAATTACACTTTTCTCTTCTTCTGAAAGTAGACTTTAAAAGCATATACATTATAACAGTGCTATAGCTCAAAATATAAATGATGATAACACCATCGATTTTCTTGCATATTTTTGTGTTTTATAGAGCCTGGATAGTTTAGTGGGTAGAGTATCACATGAGTCTTTTGAAAAAACAATCTATCACTTATCTATGACTGAAACTCTCTTTGAAACTAAGGTAAATAGTTGATAGAGCATCACACTTTCGATCTGAGGGTACCTGTTCAGGTGTAAGTCTTTTGAAAAACAACCTATCACTTATCCATGACTGAAACTCTCTTTGAAACTAAGAACTAGTCCATGCTTTTAAGATTTCCTGGATGTCAGAACAAAATTTAAACTTTATGCCTTAAAAAAGAAAAATGTATGATCTAACAATGTCTTGACTGTGAAAACTTTAGCACCGTAGCTGATTTTATCAAGTCAAAATAACTTTATACTTTTCTTGTCTAAGTAACCCTTGAAACCACATAACAAAGCACTCCAGGTCAGAATATATATGAGAAGGAGAGAAACGCCGATTTTCCCGCACACGTTTTGGTTTTGGAAAGCCTGGATAGCTCAGTCGGTAGAGCATCAGACTTTTAATCTGAGGGTCCAGGGTTCAAGTCCCTGTTCAGGCGCGTGTCTTTTAGAAATCAAGACGTTTCACTTATTTATGATTTGAACATTACGTAGATTTCATACTCTAAAAAAATTATTGGATTAATGATGTAACTTTATGTCTTAAGGATAGAATTAAGTATGATCTAATGATGTCTTGCCGCCTCAAACTTTAGCAGCCTAGAGAATTTCATTAAGACAAGATGAAATGACACTTTTCTCTTCTTCTGAAAGTAGACTTTAAAAGCATATACATTATAACAGTGCTATAGCTCAAAATATAAATGATGATAACACCATCGATTTTCTTGCATATTTTTGTGTTTTATAGAGCCTGGATAGTTTAGTGGGTAGAGTATCACATGAGTCTTTTGAAAAAACAATCTATCACTTATCTATGACTGAAACTCTCTTTAAAACTAAGGTAAATAGTTGATAGAGCATCACACTTTCGATCTGAGGGTACCTGTTCAGGTGTAAGTCTTTTGAAAAACAACCTATCACTTATCCATGACTGAAACTCTCTTTGAAACTAAGAACTAGTCCATGCTTTTAAGATTTCCTGGATGTCAGAACAAAATGTAAACTTTATGCCTTAAAAAAGAAAAATGTATGATCTAACAATGTCTTGACTGTTTAAACTTTAGCACCGTAGCTGATTTTATCAAGTCAAAATAACTTTATACTTTTCTTGTCTAAGTAACCCTTGAAACCACATAACAAAGCACTCCAGGTCAGAATATATATGAGAAGGAGAGAAACGCCGATTTTCCCGCACACGTTTTGGTTTTGGAGAGCCTGGATAGCTCAGTCGGTAGAGCATCAGACTTTTAATCTGAGGGTCCAGGGTTCAAGTCCCTGTTCAGGCGTGTGTCTTTTAGAAATCAAGACGTTTCACTTATTTATGATTTGAACATTACGTAGATTTCATACTCTAAAAAAATTATTGGATTAATGATGTAACTTTATGTCTTAAGGATAGAATTAAGTATGATCTAATGATGTCTTGCCGCCTCAAACTTTAGCAGCCTAGAGAATTTCATTAAGACAAGATGAAATTACACTTTTCTCTTCTTCTGAAAGTAGACTTTAAAAGCATATACATTATAACAGTGCTATAGCTCAAAATATAAATGATGATAACACCATCGATTTTCTTGCATATTTTTGTGTTTTATAGAGCCTGGATAGTTTAGTGGGTAGAGTATCACATGAGTCTTTTGAAAAAACAATCTATCACTTATCTATGACTGAAACTCTCTTTGAAACTAAGGTAAATAGTTGATAGAGCATCACACTTTCGATCTGAGGGTACCTGTTCAGGTGTAAGTCTTTTGAAAAACAACCTTTCACTTATCCATGACTGAAACTCTCTTTGAAACTAAGAACTAGTCCATGCTTTTAAGATTTCCTGGATGTCAGAACAAAATTTAAACTTTATGCCTTAAAAAAGAAAAATGTATGATCTAACAATGTCTTGACTGTGAAAACTTTAGCACCGTAGCTGATTTTATCAAGTCAAAATAACTTTATACTTTTCTTGTCTAAGTAACCCTTGAAACCACATAACAAAGCACTCCAGGTCAGAATATATATGAGAAGGAGAGAAACGCCGATTTTCCCGCACACGTTTTGGTTTTGGAAAGCCTGGATAGCTCAGTCGGTAGAGCATCAGACTTTTAATCTGAGGGTCCAGGGTTCAAGTCCCTGTTCAGGCGCGTGTCTTTTAGAAATCAAGACGTTTCACTTATTTATGATTTGAACATTACGTAGATTTCATACTCTAAAAAAATTATTGGATTAATGATGTAACTTTATGTCTTAAGGATAGAATTAAGTATGATCTAATGATGTCTTGCCGCCTCAAACTTTAGCAGCCTAGAGAATTTCATTAAGACAAGATGAAATTACACTTTTCTCTTCTTCTGAAAGTAGACTTTAAAAGCATATACATTATAACAGTGCTATAGCTCAAAATATAAATGATGATAACACCATCGATTTTCTTGCATATTTTTGTGTTTTATAGAGCCTGGATAGTTTAGTGGGTAGAGTATCACATGAGTCTTTTGAAAAAACAATCTATCACTTATCTATGACTGAAACTCTCTTTGAAACTAAGGTAAATAGTTGATAGAGCATCACACTTTCGATCTGAGGGTACCTGTTCAGGTGTAAGTCTTTTGAAAAACAACCTTTCACTTATCCATGACTGAAACTCTCTTTGAAACTAAGAACTAGTCCATGCTTTTAAGATTTCCTGGATGTCAGAACAAAATTTAAACTTTATGCCTTAAAAAAGAAAAATGTATGATCTAACAATGTCTTGACTGTGAAAACTTTAGCACCGTAGCTGATTTTATCAAGTCAAAATAACTTTATACTTTTCTTGTCTAAGTAACCCTTGAAACCACATAACAAAGCACTCCAGGTCAGAATATATATGAGAAGGAGAGAAACGCCGATTTTCCCGCACACGTTTTGGTTTTGGAAAGCCTGGATAGCTCAGTCGGTAGAGCATCAGACTTTTAATCTGAGGGTCCAGGGTTCAAGTCCCTGTTCAGGCGCGTGTCTTTTAGAAATCAAGACGTTTCACTTATTTATGATTTGAACATTACGTAGATTTCATACTCTAAAAAAATTATTGGATTAATGATGTAACTTTATGTCTTAAGGATAGAATTAAGTATGATCTAATGATGTCTTGCCGCCTCAAACTTTAGCAGCCTAGAGAATTTCATTAAGACAAGATGAAATTACACTTTTCTCTTCTTCTGAAAGTAGACTTTAAAAGCATATACATTATAACAGTGCTATAGCTCAAAATATAAATGATGATAACACCATCGATTTTCTTGCATATTTTTGTGTTTTATAGAGCCTGGATAGTTTAGTGGGTAGAGTATCACATGAGTCTTTTGAAAAAACAATCTATCACTTATCTATGACTGAAACTCTCTTTGAAACTAAGGTAAATAGTTGATAGAGCATCACACTTTCGATCTGAGGGTACCTGTTCAGGTGTAAGTCTTTTGAAAAACAACCTATCACTTATCCATGACTGAAACTCTCTTTGAAACTAAGAACTAGTCCATGCTTTTAAGATTTCCTGGATGTCAGAACAAAATTTAAACTTTATGCCTTAAAAAAGAAAAATGTATGATCTAACAATGTCTTGACTGTTTAAACTTTAGCACCGTAGCTGATTTTTTCAAGTCAAAATAACTTTATACTTTTCTTGTCTAAGTAACCCTTGAAACCACATAACAAAGCACTCCAGGTCAGAATATATATCAGAAGGAGAGAAACGCCGATTTTCCCGCACACGTTTTGGTTTTGGAGAGCCTGGATAGCTCAGTCGGTAGAGCATCAGACTTTTAATCTGAGGGTCCAGGGTTCAAGTCCCTGTTCAGGCACGTGTCTTTTAGAAATCAAGACGTTTCACTTATTTATGATTTGAACATTACGTAGATTTCATACTCTAAAAAAATTATTGGATTAATGATGTAACTTTATGTCTTAAGGATAGAATTAAGTATGATCTAATGATGTCTTGCCGCCTCAAACTTTAGCAGCCTAGAGAATTTCATTAAGACAAGATGAAATTACACTTTTCTCTTCTTCTGAAAGTAGACTTTAAAAGCATATACATTATAACAGTGCTATAGCTCAAAATATAAATGATGATAACACCATCGATTTTCTTGCATATTTTTGTGTTTTATAGAGCCTGGATAGTTTAGTGGGTAGAGTATCACATGAGTCTTTTGAAAAAACAATCTATCACTTATCTATGACTGAAACTCTCTTTGAAACTAAGGTAAATAGTTGATAGAGCATCACACTTTCGATCTGAGGGTACCTGTTCAGGTGTAAGTCTTTTGAAAAACAACCTATCACTTATCCATGACTGAAACTCTCTTTGAAACTAAGAACTAGTCCATGCTTTTAAGATTTCCTGGATGTCAGAACAAAATTTAAACTTTATGCCTTAAAAAAGAAAAATGTATGATCTAACAATGTCTTGACTGTTTAAACTTTAGCACCGTAGCTGATTTTATCAAGTCAAAATAACTTTATACTTTTCTTGTCTAAGTAACCCTTGAAACCACATAACAAAGCACTCCAGGTCAGAATATATATGAGAAGGAGAGAAACGCCGATTTTCCCGCACACGTTTTGGTTTTGGTTTTGGTTTTGGTTTTGGAGAGCCTGGATAGCTCAGTCGGTAGAGCATCAGACTTTTAATCTGAGGGTCCAGGGTTCAAGTCCCTGTTCAGGCGCGTGTCTTTTAGAAATCAAGACGTTTCACTTATTTATGATTTGAACATTACGTAGATTTCATACTCTAAAAAAATTATTGGATTAATGATGTAACTTTATGTCTTAAGGATAGAATTAAGTATGATCTAATGATGTCTTGCCGCCTCAAACTTTAGCAGCCTAGAGAATTTCATTAAGACAAGATGAAATTACACTTTTCTCTTCTTCTGAAAGTAGACTTTAAAAGCATATACATTATAACAGTGCTATAGCTCAAAATATAAATGATGATAACACCATCGATTTTCTTGCATATTTTTGTGTTTTATAGAGCCTGGATAGTTTAGTGGGTAGAGTATCACATGAGTCTTTTGAAAAAACAATCTATCACTTATCTATGACTGAAACTCTCTTTAAAACTAAGGTAAATAGTTGATAGAGCATCACACTTTCGATCTGAGGGTACCTGTTCAGGTGTAAGTCTTTTGAAAAACAACCTTTCACTTATCCATGACTGAAACTCTCTTTGAAACTAAGAACTAGTCCATGCTTTTAAGATTTCCTGGATGTCAGAACAAAATTTAAACTTTATGCCTTAAAAAAGAAAAATGTATGATCTAACAATGTCTTGACTGTGAAAACTTTAGCACCGTAGCTGATTTTATCAAGTCAAAATAACTTTATACTTTTCTTGTCTAAGTAACCCTTGAAACCACATAACAAAGCACTCCAGGTCAGAATATATATGAGAAGGAGAGAAACGCCGATTTTCCCGCACACGTTTTGGTTTTGGAAAGCCTGGATAGCTCAGTCGGTAGAGCATCAGACTTTTAATCTGAGGGTCCAGGGTTCAAGTCCCTGTTCAGGCGTGTGTCTTTTAGAAATCAAGACGTTTCACTTATTTATGATTTGAACATTACGTAGATTTCATACTCTAAAAAAATTATTGGATTAATGATGTAACTTTATGTCTTAAGGATAGAATTAAGTATGATCTAATGATGTCTTGCCGCCTCAAACTTTAGCAGCCTAGAGAATTTCATTAAGACAAGATGAAATTACACTTTTCTCTTCTTCTGAAAGTAGACTTTAAAAGCATATACATTATAACAGTGCTATAGCTCAAAATATAAATGATGATAACACCATCGATTTTCTTGCATATTTTTTGTGTTTTATAGAGCCTGGATAGTTTAGTGGGTAGAGTATCACATGAGTCTTTTGAAAAAACAATCTATCACTTATCTATGACTGAAACTCTCTTTGAAACTAAGGTAAATAGTTGATAGAGCATCACACTTTCGATCTGAGGGTACCTGTTCAGGTGTAAGTCTTTTGAAAAACAACCTTTCACTTATCCATGACTGAAACTCTCTTTGAAACTAAGAACTAGTCCATGCTTTTAAGATTTCCTGGATGTCAGAACAAAATTTAAACTTTATGCCTTAAAAAAGAAAAATGTATGATCTAACAATGTCTTGACTGTGAAAACTTTAGCACCGTAGCTGATTTTATCAAGTCAAAATAACTTTATACTTTTCTTGTCTAAGTAACCCTTGAAACCACATAACAAAGCACTCCAGGTCAGAATATATATGAGAAGGAGAGAAACGCCGATTTTCCCGCACACGTTTTGGTTTTGGTTTTGGTTTTGGTTTTGGAGAGCCTGGATAGCTCAGTCGGTAGAGCATCAGACTTTTAATCTGAGGGTCCAGGGTTCAAGTCCCTGTTCAGGCGCATGTCTTTTAGAAATCAAGACGTTTCACTTATTTATGATTTGAACATTACGTAGATTTCATACTCTAAAAAAATTATTGGATTAATGATGTAACTTTATGTCTTAAGGATAGAATTAAGTATGATCTAATGATGTCTTGCCGCCTCAAACTTTAGCAGCCTAAAGAATTTCATTAAGACAAGATGAAATTACACTTTTCTCTTCTTCTGAAAGTAGACTTTAAAAGCATATACATTATAACAGTGCTATAGCTCAAAATATAAATGATGATAACACCATCGATTTTCTTGCATATTTTTGTGTTTTATAGAGCCTGGATAGTTTAGTGGGTAGAGTATCACATGAGTCTTTTGAAAAAACAATCTATCACTTATCTATGACTGAAACTCTCTTTGAAACTAAGGTAAATAGTTCATAGAGCATCACACTTTCGATCTGAGGGTACCTGTTCAGGTGTAAGTCTTTTGAAAAACAACCTATCACTTATCCATGACTGAAACTCTCTTTGAAACTAAGAACTAGTCCATGCTTTTAAGATTTCCTGGATGTCAGAACAAAATTTAAACTTTATGCCTTAAAAAAGAAAAATGTATGATCTAACAATGTCTTGACTGTTTAAACTTTAGCACCGTAGCTGATTTTATCAAGTCAAAATAACTTTATACTTTTCTTGTCTAAGTAACCCTTGAAACCACATAACAAAGCACTCCAGGTCAGAATATATATGAGAAGGAGAGAAACGCCGATTTTCCCGCACACGTTTTGGTTTTGGAGAGCCTGGATAGCTCAGTCGGTAGAGCATCAGACTTTTAATCTGAGGGTCCAGGGTTCAAGTCCCTGTTCAGGCGCATGTCTTTTAGAAATCAAGACGTTTCACTTATTTATGATTTGAACATTACGTAGATTTCATACTCTAAAAAAATTATTGGATTAATGATGTAAATTTATGTCTTAAGGATAGAATTAAGTATGATCTAATGATGTCTTGCCGCCTCAAACTTTAGCAGCCTAGAGAATTTCATTAAGACAAGATGAAATTACACTTTTCTCTTCTTCTGAAAGTAGACTTTAAAAGCATATACATTATAACAGTGCTATAGCTCAAAATATAAATGATGATAACACCATCGATTTTCTTGCATATTTTTGTGTTTTATAGAGCCTGGATAGTTTAGTGGGTAGAGCATCACATGAGTCTTTTGAAAAAACAATCTATCACTTATCTATGACTGAAACTCTCTTTGAAACTAAGGTAAATAGTTGATAGAGCATCACACTTTCGATCTGAGGGTACCTGTTCAGGTGTAAGTCTTTTGAAAAACAACCTATCACTTATCCATGACTGAAACTCTCTTTGAAACTAAGAACTAGTCCATGCTTTTAAGATTTCCTGGATGTCAGAACAAAATTTAAACTTTATGCCTTAAAAAAGAAAAATGTATGATCTAACAATGTCTTGACTGTTTAAACTTTAGCACCGTAGCTGATTTTATCAAGTCAAAATAACTTTATACTTTTCTTGTCTAAGTAACCCTTGAAACCACATAACAAAGCACTCCAGGTCAGAATATATATGAGAAGGAGAGAAACGCCGATTTTCCCGCACACGTTTTGGTTTTGGAGAGCCTGGATAGCTCAGTCGGTAGAGCATCAGACTTTTAATCTGAGGGTCCAGGGTTCAAGTCCCTGTTCAGACGCGTGTCTTTTAGAAATCAAGACGTTTCACTTATTTATGATTTGAACATTACGTAGATTTCATACCCTAAAAAAATTATTGGATTAATGATGTAACTTTATGTCTTAAGGATAGAATTAAGTATGATCTAATGATGTCTTGCCGCCTCAAACTTTAGCAGCCTAAAGAATTTCATTAAGACAAGATGAAATTACACTTTTCTCTTCTTCTGAAAGTAGACTTTAAAAGCATATACATTATAACAGTGCTATAGCTCAAAATATAAATGTTGATAACACCATCGATTTTCTTGCATATTTTTGTGTTTTATAGAGCCTGGATAGTTTAGTGGGTAGAGTATCACATGAGTCTTTTGAAAAAACAATCTATCACTTATCTATGACTGAAACTCTCTTTGAAACTAAGGTAAATAGTTGATAGAGCATCACACTTTCGATCTGAGGGTACCTGTTCAGGTGTAAGTCTTTTGAAAAACAACCTATCACTTATCCATGACTGAAACTCTCTTTGAAACTAAGAACTAGTCCATGCTTTTAAGATTTCCTGGATGTCAGAACAAAATTTAAACTTTATGCCTTAAAAAAGAAAAATGTATGATCTAACAATGTCTTGACTGTTTAAACTTTAGCACCGTAGCTGATTTTATCAAGTCAAAATAACTTTATACTTTTCTTGTCTAAGTAACCCTTGAAACCACATAACAAAGCACTCCAGGTCAGAATATATATGAGAAGGAGAGAAACGCCGATTTTCCCGCACACGTTTTGGTTTTGGAGAGCCTGGATAGCTCAGTCGGTAGAGCATCAGACTTTTAATCTGAGGGTCCAGGGTTCAAGTCCCTGTTCAGGCGCATGTCTTTTAGAAATCAAGACGTTTCACTTATTTATGATTTGAACATTACGTAGATTTCATACCCTAAAAAAATTATTGGATTAATGATGTAACTTTATGTCTTAAGGATAGAATTAAGTATGATCTAATGATGTCTTGCCGCCTCAAACTTTAGCAGCCTAAAGAATTTCATTAAGACAAGATGAAATTACACTTTTCTCTTCTTCTGAAAGTAGACTTTAAAAGCATATACATTATAACAGTGCTATAGCTCAAAATATAAATGTTGATAACACCATCGATTTTCTTGCATATTTTTGTGTTTTATAGAGCCTGGATAGTTTAGTGGGTAGAGTATCACATGAGTCTTTTGAAAAAACAATCTATCACTTATCTATGACTGAAACTCTCTTTGAAACTAAGGTAAATAGTTGATAGAGCATCACACTTTCGATCTGAGGGTACCTGTTCAGGTGTAAGTCTTTTGAAAAACAACCTATCACTTATCCATGACTGAAACTCTCTTTGAAACTAAGAACTAGTCCATGCTTTTAAGATTTCCTGGATGTCAGAACAAAATTTAAACTTTATGCCTTAAAAAAGAAAAATGTATGATCTAACAATGTCTTGACTGTTTAAACTTTAGCACCGTAGCTGATTTTATCAAGTCAAAATAACTTTATACTTTTCTTGTCTAAGTAACCCTTGAAACCACATAACAAAGCACTCCAGGTCAGAATATATATGAGAAGGAGAGAAACGCCGATTTTCCCGCACACGTTTTGGTTTTGGAGAGCCTGGATAGCTCAGTCGGTAGAGCATCAGACTTTTAATCTGAGGGTCCAGGGTTCAAGTCCCTGTTCAGGCATGTGTCTTTTAGAAATCAAGACGTTTCACTTATTTATGATTTGAACATTACGTAGATTTCATACTCTAAAAAAATTATTATATTAATGATGTAACTTTATGTCTTAAGGATAGAATTAAGTATGATCTAATGATGTCTTGCCGCCTCAAACTTTAGCAGCCTAAAGAATTTCATTAAGACAAGATGAAATTACACTTTTCTCTTCTTCTGAAAGTAGACTTTAAAAGCATATACATTATAACAGTGCTATAGCTCAAAATATAAATGATGATAACACCATCGATTTTCTTGCATATTTTTGTGTTTTATAGAGCCTGGATAGTTTAGTGGGTAGAGTATCACATGAGTCTTTTGAAAAAACAATCTATCACTTATCTATGACTGAAACTCTCTTTGAAACTAAGGTAAATAGTTGATAGAGCATCACACTTTCGATCTGAGGGTACCTGTTCAGGTGTAAGTCTTTTGAAAAACAACCTATCACTTATCCATGACTGAAACTCTCTTTGAAACTAAGAACTAGTCCATGCTTTTAAGATTTCCTGGATGTCAGAACAAAATTTAAACTTTATGCCTTAAAAAAGAAAAATGTATGATCTAACAATGTCTTGACTGTTTAAACTTTAGCACCGTAGCTGATTTTATCAAGTCAAAATAACTTTATACTTTTCTTGTCTAAGTAACCCTTGAAACCACATAACAAAGCACTCCAGGTCAGAATATATATGAGAAGGAGAGAAACGCCGATTTTCCCGCACACGTTTTGGTTTTGGAGAGCCTGGATAGCTCAGTCGGTAGAGCATCAGACTTTTAATCTGAGGGTCCAGGGTTCAAGTCCCTGTTCAGGCGTGTGTCTTTTAGAAATCAAGACGTTTCACTTATTTATGATTTGAACATTACGTAGATTTCATACTCTAAAAAAATTATTGGATTAATGATGTAACTTTATGTCTTAAGGATAGAATTAAGTATGATCTAATGATGTCTTGCCGCCTCAAACTTTAGCAGCCTAAAGAATTTCATTAAGACAAGATGAAATTACACTTTTCTCTTCTTCTGAAAGTAGACTTTAAAAGCATATACATTATAACAGTGCTATAGCTCAAAATATAAATGATGCTAACACCATCGATTTTCTTGCATATTTTTGTGTTTTATAGAGCCTGGATAGTTTAGTGGGTAGAGTATCACATGAGTCTTTTGAAAAAACAATCTATCACTTATCTATGACTGAAACTCTCTTTAAAACTAAGGTAAATAGTTGATAGAGCATCACACTTTCGATCTGAGGGTACCTGTTCAGGTGTAAGTCTTTTGAAAAACAACCTATCACTTATCCATGACTGAAACTCTCTTTGAAACTAAGAACTAGTCCATGCTTTTAAGATTTCCTGGATGTCAGAACAAAATTTAAACTTTATGCCTTAAAAAAGAAAAATGTATGATCTAACAATGTCTTGACTGTTTAAACTTTAGCACCGTAGCTGATTTTATCAAGTCAAAATAACTTTATACTTTTCTTGTCTAAGTAACCCTTGAAACCACATAACAAAGCACTCCAGGTCAGAATATATATGAGAAGGAGAGAAACGCCGATTTTCCCGCACACGTTTTGGTTTTGGAGAGCCTGGATAGCTCAGTCGGTAGAGCATCAGACTTTTAATCTGAGGGTCCAGGGTTCAAGTCCCTGTTCAGGCACGTGTCTTTTAGAAATCAAGACGTTTCACTTATTTATGATTTGAACATTACGTAGATTTCATACTCTAAAAAAATTATTGGATTAATGATGTAACTTTATGTCTTAAGGATAGAATTAAGTATGATCTAATGATGTCTTGCCGCCTCAAACTTTAGCAGCCTAAAGAATTTCATTAAGACAAGATGAAATTACACTTTTCTCTTCTTCTGAAAGTAGACTTTAAAAGCATATACATTATAACAGTGCTATAGCTCAAAATATAAATGATGATAACACCATCGATTTTCTTGCATATTTTTGTGTTTTATAGAGCCTGGATAGTTTAGTGGGTAGAGTATCACATGAGTCTTTTGAAAAAACAATCTATCACTTGTCTATGACTGAAACTCTCTATGAAACTAAGGTAAATAGTTGATAGAGCATCACACTTTCGATCTGAGGGTACCTGTTCAGGTGTAAGTCTTTTGAAAAACAACCTATCACTTATCCATGACTGAAACTCTCTTTGAAACTAAGAACTAGTCCATGCTTTTAAGATTTCCTGGATGTCAGAACAAAATTTAAACTTTATGCCTTAAAAAAGAAAAATGTATGATCTAACAATGTCTTGACTGTTTAAACTTTAGCACCGTAGCTGATTTTATCAAGTCAAAATAACTTTATACTTTTCTTGTCTAAGTAACCCTTGAAACCACATAACAAAGCACTCCAGGTCAGAATATATATGAGAAGGAGAGAAACGCCGATTTTCCCGCACACGTTTTGGTTTTGGAGAGCCTGGATAGCTCAGTCGGTAGAGCATCAGACTTTTAATCTGAGGGTCCAGGGTTCAAGTCCCTGTTCAGGCGCATGTCTTTTAGAAATCAAGACGTTTCACTTATTTATGATTTGAACATTACGTAGATTTCATACTCTAAAAAAATTATTGGATTAATGATGTAACTTTATGTCTTAAGGATAGAATTAAGTATGATCTAATGATGTCTTGCCGCCTCAAACTTTAGCAGCCTAAAGAATTTCATTAAGACAAGATGAAATTACACTTTTCTCTTCTTCTGAAAGTAGACTTTAAAAGCATATACGTTATAACAGTGCTATAGCTCAAAATATAAATGATGATAACACCATCGATTTTCTTGCATATTTTTGTGTTTTATAGAGCCTGGATAGTTTAGTGGGTAGAGTATCACATGAGTCTTTTGAAAAAACAATCTATCACTTATCTATGACTGAAACTCTCTTTGAAACTAAGGTAAATAGTTGATAGAGCATCACACTTTCGATCTGAGGGTACCTGTTCAGGTGTAAGTCTTTTGAAAAACAACCTATCACTTATCCATGACTGAAACTCTCTTTGAAACTAAGAACTAGTCCATGCTTTTAAGATTTCCTGGATGTCAGAACAAAATTTAAACTTTATGCCTTAAAAAAGAAAAATGTATGATCTAACAATGTCTTGACTGTTTAAACTTTAGCACCGTAGCTGATTTTATCAAGTCAAAATAACTTTATACTTTTCTTGTCTAAGTAACCCTTGAAACCACATAACAAAGCACTCCAGGTCAGAATATATATGAGAAGGAGAGAAACGCCGATTTTCCCGCACACGTTTTGGTTTTGGAGAGCCTGGATAGCTCAGTCGGTAGAGCATCAGACTTTTAATCTGAGGGTCCAGGGTTCAAGTCCCTGTTCAGGCGCATGTCTTTTAGAAATCAAGACGTTTCACTTATTTATGATTTGAACATTACGTAGATTTCATACCCTAAAAAAATTATTGGATTAATGATGTAACTTTATGTCTTAAGGATAGAATTAAGTATCATCTAATGATGTCTTGCCGCCTCAAACTTTAGCAGCCTAAAGAATTTCATTAAGACAAGATGAAATTACACTTTTCTCTTCTTCTGAAAGTAGACTTTAAAAGCATATACATTATAACAGTGCTATAGCTCAAAATATAAATGTTGATAACACCATCGATTTTCTTGCATATTTTTGTGTTTTATAGAGCCTGGATAGTTTAGTGGGTAGAGTATCACATGAGTCTTTTGAAAAAACAATCTATCACTTATCTATGACTGAAACTCTCTTTGAAACTAAGGTAAATAGTTGATAGAGCATCACACTTTCGATCTGAGGGTACCTGTTCAGGTGTAAGTCTTTTGAAAAACAACCTATCACTTATCCATGACTGAAACTCTCTTTGAAACTAAGAACTAGTCCATGCTTTTAAGATTTCCTGGATGTCAGAACAAAATTTAAACTTTATGCCTTAAAAAAGAAAAATGTATGATCTAACAATGTCTTGACTGTTTAAACTTTAGCACCGTAGCTGATTTTATCAAGTCAAAATAACTTTATACTTTTCTTGTCTAAGTAACCCTTGAAACCACATAACAAAGCACTCCAGGTCAGAATATATATGAGAAGGAGAGAAACGCCGATTTTCCCGCACACGTTTTGGTTTTGGAGAGCCTGGATAGCTCAGTCGGTAGAGCATCAGACTTTTAATCTGAGGGTCCAGGGTTCAAGTCCCTGTTCAGGCGCATGTCTTTTAGAAATCAAGACGTTTCACTTATTTATGATTTGAACATTACGTAGATTTCATACCCTAAAAAAATTATTGGATTAATGATGTAACTTTATGTCTTAAGGATAGAATTAAGTATGATCTAATGATGTCTTGCCGCCTCAAACTTTAGCAGCCTAAAGAATTTCATTAAGACAAGATGAAATTACACTTTTCTCTTCTTCTGAAAGTAGACTTTAAAAGCATATACATTATAACAGTGCTATAGCTCAAAATATAAATGTTGATAACACCATCGATTTTCTTGCATATTTTTGTGTTTTATAGAGCCTGGATAGTTTAGTGGGTAGAGTATCACATGAGTCTTTTGAAAAAACAATCTATCACTTATCTATGACTGAAACTCTCTTTGAAACTAAGGTAAATAGTTGATAGAGCATCACACTTTCGATCTGAGGGTACCTGTTCAGGTGTAAGTCTTTTGAAAAACAACCTATCACTTATCCATGACTGAAACTCTCTTTGAAACTAAGAACTAGTCCATGCTTTTAAGATTTCCTGGATGTCAGAACAAAATTTAAACTTTATGCCTTAAAAAAGAAAAATGTATGATCTAACAATGTCTTGACTGTTTAAACTTTAGCACCGTAGCTGATTTTATCAAGTCAAAATAACTTTATACTTTTCTTGTCTAAGTAACCCTTGAAACCACATAACAAAGCACTCCAGGTCAGAATATATATGAGAAGGAGAGAAACGCCGATTTTCCCGCACACGTTTTGGTTTTGGAGAGCCTGGATAGCTCAGTCGGTAGAGCATCAGACTTTTAATCTGAGGGTCCAGGGTTCAAGTCCCTGTTCAGGCGTGTGTCTTTTAGAAATCAAGACGTTTCACTTATTTATGATTTGAACATTACGTAGATTTCATACTCTAAAAAAATTATTATATTAATGATGTAACTTTATGTCTTAAGGATAGAATTAAGTATGATCTAATGATGTCTTGCCGCCTCAAACTTTAGCAGCCTAAAGAATTTCATTAAGACAAGATGAAATTACACTTTTCTCTTCTTCTGAAAGTAGACTTTAAAAGCATATACATTATAACAGTGCTATAGCTCAAAATATAAATGATGATAACACCATCGATTTTCTTGCATATTTTTGTGTTTTATAGAGCCTGGATAGTTTAGTGGGTAGAGTATCACATGAGTCTTTTGAAAAAACAATCTATCACTTATCTATGACTGAAACTCTCTTTGAAACTAAGGTAAATAGTTGATAGAGCATCACACTTTCGATCTGAGGGTACCTGTTCAGGTGTAAGTCTTTTGAAAAACAACCTATCACTTATCCATGACTGAAACTCTCTTTGAAACTAAGAACTAGTCCATGCTTTTAAGATTTCCTGGATGTCAGAACAAAATTTAAACTTTATGCCTTAAAAAAGAAAAATGTATGATCTAACAATGTCTTGACTGTTTAAACTTTAGCACCGTAGCTGATTTTATCAAGTCAAAATAACTTTATACTTTTCTTGTCTAAGTAACCCTTGAAACCACATAACAAAGCACTCCAGGTCAGAATATATATGAGAAGGAGAGAAACGCCGATTTTCCCGCACACGTTTTGGTTTTGGAGAGCCTGGATAGCTCAGTCGGTAGAGCATCAGACTTTTAATCTGAGGGTCCAGGGTTCAAGTCCCTGTTCAGGCGTGTGTCTTTTAGAAATCAAGACGTTTCACTTATTTATGATTTGAACATTACGTAGATTTCATACTCTAAAAAAATTATTATATTAATGATGTAACTTTATGTCTTAAGGATAGAATTAAGTATGATCTAATGATGTCTTGCCGCCTCAAACTTTAGCAGCCTAAAGAATTTCATTAAGACAAGATGAAATTACACTTTTCTCTTCTTCTGAAAGTAGACTTTAAAAGCATATACATTATAACAGTGCTATAGCTCAAAATATAAATGATGATAACACCATCGATTTTCTTGCATATTTTTGTGTTTTATAGAGCCTGGATAGTTTAGTGGGTAGAGTATCACATGAGTCTTTTGAAAAAACAATCTATCACTTATCTATGACTGAAACTCTCTTTGAAACTAAGGTAAATAGTTGATAGAGCATCACACTTTCGATCTGAGGGTACCTGTTCAGGTGTAAGTCTTTTGAAAAACAACCTATCACTTATCCATGACTGAAACTCTCTTTGAAACTAAGAACTAGTCCATGCTTTTAAGATTTCCTGGATGTCAGAACAAAATTTAAACTTTATGCCTTAAAAAAGAAAAATGTATGATCTAACAATGTCTTGACTGTTTAAACTTTAGCACCGTAGCTGATTTTATCAAGTCAAAATAACTTTATACTTTTCTTGTCTAAGTAACCCTTGAAACCACATAACAAAGCACTCCAGGTCAGAATATATATGAGAAGGAGAGAAACGCCGATTTTCCCGCACACGTTTTGGTTTTGGAGAGCCTGGATAGCTCAGTCGGTAGAGCATCAGACTTTAAATCTGAGGGTCCAGGGTTCAAGTCCCTGTTCAGGCGCGTGCCTTTTAGAAATCAAGACGTTTCACTTATTTATGATTTGAACATTACGTAGATTTCATACTCTAAAAAAATTATTGGATTAATGATGTAACTTTATGTCTTAAGGATAGAATTAAGTATGATCTAATGATGTCTTGCCGCCTCAAACTTTAGCAGCCTAAAGAATTTCATTAAGACAAGATGAAATTACACTTTTCTCTTCTTCTGAAAGTAGACTTTAAAAGCATATACATTATAACAGTGCTATAGCTCAAAATATAAATGATGATAACACCATCGATTTTCTTGCATATTTTTGTGTTTTATAGAGCCTGGATAGTTTAGTGGGTAGAGTATCACATGAGTCTTTTGAAAAAACAATCTATCACTTATCTATGACTGAAACTCTCTTTGAAACTAAGGTAAATAGTTGATAGAGCATCACACTTTCGATCTGAGGGTACCTGTTCAGGTGTAAGTCTTTTGAAAAACAACCTATCACTTATCCATGACTGAAACTCTCTTTGAAACTAAGAACTAGTCCATGCTTTTAAGATTTCCTGGATGTCAGAACAAAATTTAAACTTTATGCCTTAAAAAAGAAAAATGTATGATCTAACAATGTCTTGACTGTTTAAACTTTAGCACCGTAGCTGATTTTATCAAGTCAAAATAACTTTATACTTTTCTTGTCTAAGTAACCCTTGAAACCACATAACAAAGCACTCCAGGTCAGAATATATATGAGAAGGAGAGAAACGCCGATTTTCCCGCACACGTTTTGGTTTTGGAGAGCCTGGATAGCTCAGTCGGTAGAGCATCAGACTTTTAATCTGAGGGTCCAGGGTTCAAGTCCCTGTTCAGGCGCGTGCCTTTTAGAAATCAAGACGTTTCACTTATTTATGATTTGAACATTACGTAGATTTCATACTCTAAAAAAATTATTGGATTAATGATGTAACTTTATGTCTTAAGGATAGAATTAAGTATGATCTAATGATGTCTTGCCGCCTCAAACTTTAGCAGCCTAAAGAATTTCATTAAGACAAGATGAAATTACACTTTTCTCTTCTTCTGAAAGTAGACTTTAAAAGCATATACATTATAACAGTGCTATAGCTCAAAATATAAATGATGCTAACACCATCGATTTTCTTGCATATTTTTGTGTTTTATAGAGCCTGGATAGTTTAGTGGGTAGAGTATCACATGAGTCTTTTGAAAAAACAATCTATCACTTATCTATGACTGAAACTCTCTTTGAAACTAAGGTAAATAGTTGATAGAGCATCACACTTTCGATCTGAGGGTACCTGTTCAGGTGTAAGTCTTTTGAAAAACAACCTATCACTTATCCATGACTGAAACTCTCTTTGAAACTAAGAACTAGTCCATGCTTTTAAGATTTCCTGGATGTCAGAACAAAATTTAAACTTTATGCCTTAAAAAAGAAAAATGTATGATCTAACAATGTCTTGACTGTTTAAACTTTAGCACCGTAGCTGATTTTATCAAGTCAAAATAACTTTATACTTTTCTTGTCTAAGTAACCCTTGAAACCACATAACAAAGCACTCCAGGTCAGAATATATATGAGAAGGAGAGAAACGCCGATTTTCCCGCACACGTTTTGGTTTTGGAGAGCCTGGATAGCTCAGTCGGTAGAGCATCAGACTTTTAATCTGAGGGTCCAGGGTTCAAGTCCCTGTTCAGGCGCATGTCTTTTAGAAATCAAGACGTTTCACTTATTTATGATTTGAACATTACGTAGATTTCATACTCTAAAAAAATTATTGGATTAATGATGTAACTTTATGTCTTAAGGATAGAATTAAGTATGATCTAATGATGTCTTGCCGCCTCAAACTTTAGCAGCCTAAAGAATTTCATTAAGACAAGATGAAATTACACTTTTCTCTTCTTCTGAAAGTAGACTTTAAAAGCATATACATTATAACAGTGCTATAGCTCAAAATATAAATGATGATAACACCATCGATTTTCTTGCATATTTTTGTGTTTTATAGAGCCTGGATAGTTTAGTGGGTAGAGTATCACATGAGTCTTTTGAAAAAACAATCTATCACTTATCTATGACTGAAACTCTCTTTGAAACTAAGGTAAATAGTTGATAGAGCATCACACTTTCGATCTGAGGGTACCTGTTCAGGTGTAAGTCTTTTGAAAAACAACCTATCACTTATCCATGACTGAAACTCTCTTTGAAACTAAGAACTAGTCCATGCTTTTAAGATTTCCTGGATGTCAGAACAAAATTTAAACTTTATGCCTTAAAAAAGAAAAATGTATGATCTAACAATGTCTTGACTGTTTAAACTTTAGCACCGTAGCTGATTTTATCAAGTCAAAATAACTTTATACTTTTCTTGTCTAAGTAACCCTTGAAACCACATAACAAAGCACTCCAGGTCAGAATATATATGAGAAGGAGAGAAACGCCGATTTTCCCGCACACGTTTTGGTTTTGGAGAGCCTGGATAGCTCAGTCGGTAGAGCATCAGACTTTTAATCTGAGGGTCCAGGGTTCAAGTCCCTGTTCAGGCGCGTGTCTTTTAGAAATCAAGACGTTTCACTTATTTATGATTTGAACATTACGTAGATTTCATACTCTAAAAAAATTATTGGATTAATGATGTAACTTTATGTCTTAAGGATAGAATTAAGTATGATCTAATGATGTCTTGCCGCCTCAAACTTTAGCAGCCTAAAGAATTTCATTAAGACAAGATGAAATTACACTTTTCTCTTCTTCTGAAAGTAGACTTTAAAAGCATATACATTATAACAGTGCTATAGCTCAAAATATAAATGATGATAACACCATCGATTTTATCAAGTCAAAATAACTTTATACTTTTCTTGTCTAAGTAACCCTTGAAACCACATAACAAAGCACTCCAGGTCAGAATATATATGAGAAGGAGAGAAACGCCGATTTTCCCGCACACGTTTTGGTTTTGGAGAGCCTGGATAGCTCAGTCGGTAGAGCATCAGACTTTTAATCTGAAGGTCCAGGGTTCAAGTCCCTGTTCAGGCGCGTGTCTTTTAGAAATCAAGACGCTTCACTTATTTATGATTTGAACATTACGTAGATTTCATACTCTAAAAAAATTATTGGATTAATGATGTAACTTTATGTCTTAAGGATAGAATTAAGTATGATCTAATGATGTCTTGCCGCCTCAAACTTTAGCAGCCTAAAGAATTTCATTAAGACAAGATGAAATTACACTTTTCTCTTCTTCTGAAAGTAGACTTTAAAAGCATATACATTATAACAGTGCTATAGCTCAAAATATAAATGATGATAACACCATCGATTTTCTTGCATATTTTTGTGTTTTATAGAGCCTGGATAGTTTAGTGGGTAGAGTATCACATGAGTCTTTTGAAAAAACAATCTATCACTTGTCTATGACTGAAACTCTCTATGAAACTAAGGTAAATAGTTGATAGAGCATCACACTTTCGATCTGAGGGTACCTGTTCAGGTGTAAGTCTTTTGAAAAACAACCTATCACTTATCCATGACTGAAACTCTCTTTGAAACTAAGAACTAGTCCATGCTTTTAAGATTTCCTGGATGTCAGAACAAAATTTAAACTTTATGCCTTAAAAAAGAAAAATGTATGATCTAACAATGTCTTGACTGTTTAAACTTTAGCACCGTAGCTGATTTTATCAAGTCAAAATAACTTTATACTTTTCTTGTCTAAGTAACCCTTGAAACCACATAACAAAGCACTCCAGGTCAGAATATATATGAGAAGGAGAGAAACGCCGATTTTCCCGCACACGTTTTGGTTTTGGAGAGCCTGGATAGCTCAGTCGGTAGAGCATCAGACTTTTAATCTGAGGGTCCAGGGTTCAAGTCCCTGTTCAGGCGCGTGTCTTTTAGAAATCAAGACGTTTCACTTATTTATGATTTGAACATTACGTAGATTTCATACTCTAAAAAAATTATTGGATTAATGATGTAACTTTATGTCTTAAGGATAGAATTAAGTATGATCTAATGATGTCTTGCCGCCTCAAACTTTAGCAGCCTAAAGAATTTCATTAAGACAAGATGAAATTACACTTTTCTCTTCTTCTGAAAGTAGACTTTAAAAGCATATACATTATAACAGTGCTATAGCTCAAAATATAAATGATGATAACACCATCGATTTTCTTGCATATTTTTGTGTTTTATAGAGCCTGGATAGTTTAGTGGGTAGAGTATCACATGAGTCTTTTGAAAAAACAATCTATCACTTATCTATGACTGAAACTCTCTTTGAAACTAAGGTAAATAGTTGATAGAGCATCACACTTTCGATCTGAGGGTACCTGTTCAGGTGTAAGTCTTTTGAAAAACAACCTATCACTTATCCATGACTGAAACTCTCTTTGAAACTAAGAACTAGTCCATGCTTTTAAGATTTCCTGGATGTCAGAACAAAATTTAAACTTTATGCCTTAAAAAAGAAAAATGTATGATCTAACAATGTCTTGACTGTTTAAACTTTAGCACCGTAGCTGATTTTATCAAGTCAAAATAACTTTATACTTTTCTTGTCTAAGTAACCCTTGAAACCACATAACAAAGCACTCCAGGTCAGAATATATATGAGAAGGAGAGAAACGCCGATTTTCCCGCACACGTTTTGGTTTTGGAGAGCCTGGATAGCTCAGTCGGTAGAGCATCAAACTTTTAATCTGAGGGTCCAGGGTTCAAGTCCCTGTTCAGGCGTGTGTCTTTTAGAAATCAAGACGTTTCACTTATTTATGATTTGAACATTACGTAGATTTCATACTCTAAAAAAATTATTGGATTAATGATGTAAATTTATGTCTTAAGGATAGAATTAAGTATGATCTAATGATGTCTTGCCGCCTCAAACTTTAGCAGCCTAGAGAATTTCATTAAGACAAGATGAAATTACACTTTTCTCTTCTTCTGAAAGTAGACTTTAAAAGCATATACATTATAACAGTGCTATAGCTCAAAATATAAATGATGATAACACCATCGATTTTCTTGCATATTTTTGTGTTTTATAGAGCCTGGATAGTTTAGTGGGTAGAGCATCACATGAGTCTTTTGAAAAAACAATCTATCACTTATCTATGACTGAAACTCTCTTTGAAACTAAGGTAAATAGTTGATAGAGCATCACACTTTCGATCTGAGGGTACCTGTTCAGGTGTAAGTCTTTTGAAAAACAACCTATCACTTATCCATGACTGAAACTCTCTTTGAAACTAAGAACTAGTCCATGCTTTTAAGATTTCCTGGATGTCAGAACAAAATTTAAACTTTATGCCTTAAAAAAGAAAAATGTATGATCTAACAATGTCTTGACTGTTTAAACTTTAGCACCGTAGCTGATTTTATCAAGTCAAAATAACTTTATACTTTTCTTGTCTAAGTAACCCTTGAAACCACATAACAAAGCACTCCAGGTCAGAATATATATGAGAAGGAGAGAAACGCCGATTTTCCCGCACACGTTTTGGTTTTGGAGAGCCTGGATAGCTCAGTCGGTAGAGCATCAGACTTTTAATCTGAGGGTCCAGGGTTCAAGTCCCTGTTCAGGCGCATGTCTTTTAGAAATCAAGACGTTTCACTTATTTATGATTTGAACATTACGTAGATTTCATACCCTAAAAAAATTATTGGATTAATGATGTAACTTTATGTCTTAAGGATAGAATTAAGTATGATCTAATGATGTCTTGCCGCCTCAAACTTTAGCAGCCTAGAGAATTTCATTAAGACAAGATGAAATTACACTTTTCTCTTCTTCTGAAAGTAGACTTTAAAAGCATATACATTATAACAGTGCTATAGCTCAAAATATAAATGATGATAACACCATCGATTTTCTTGCATATTTTTGTGTTTTATAGAGCCTGGATAGTTTAGTGGGTAGAGTATCACATGAGTCTTTTGAAAAAACAATCTATCAATTATCTATGACTGAAACTCTCTTTGAAACTAAGGTAAATAGTTGATAGAGCATCACACTTTCGATCTGAGGGTACCTGTTCAGGTGTAAGTCTTTTGAAAAACAACCTATCACTTATCCATGACTGAAACTCTCTTTGAAACTAAGAATTAGTCCATGCTTTTAAGATTTCCTGGATGTCAGAACAAAATGTAAACTTTATGCCTTAAAAAAGAAAAATGTATGATCTAACAATGTCTTGACTGTTTAAACTTTAGCACCGTAGCTGATTTTATCAAGTCAAAATAACTTTATACTTTTCTTGTCTAAGTAACCCTTGAAACCACATAACAAAGCACTCCAGGTCAGAATATATATGAGAAGGAGAGAAACGCCGATTTTCCCGCACACGTTTTGGTTTTGGAGAGCCTGGATAGCTCAGTCGGTAGAGCATCAGACTTTTAATCTGAGGGTCCAGGGTTCAAGTCCCTGTTCAGGCTCGTGTCTTTTAGAAATCAAGACGTTTCACTTATTTATGATTTGAACATTACGTAGATTTCATACTCTAAAAAAATTATTGGATTAATGATGTAACTTTATGTCTTAAGGATAGAATTAAGTATGATCTAATGATGTCTTGCCGCCTCAAACTTTAGCAGCCTAAAGAATTTCATTAAGACAAGATGAAATTACACTTTTCTCTTCTTCTGAAAGTAGACTTTAAAAGCATATACATTATAACAGTGCTATAGCTCAAAATATAAATGATGATAACACCATCGATTTTCTTGCATATTTTTGTGTTTTATAGAGCCTGGATAGTTTAGTGGGTAGAGTATCACATGAGTCTTTTGAAAAAACAATCTATCACTTATCTATGACTGAAACTCTCTTTGAAACTAAGGTAAATAGTTGATAGAGCATCACACTTTCGATCTGAGGGTACCTGTTCAGGTGTAAGTCTTTTGAAAAACAACCTATCACTTATCCATGACTGAAACTCTCTTTGAAACTAAGAACTAGTCCATGCTTTTAAGATTTCCTGGATGTCAGAACAAAATTTAAACTTTATGCCTTAAAAAAGAAAAATGTATGATCTAACAATGTCTTGACTGTTTAAACTTTAGCACCGTAGCTGATTTTATCAAGTCAAAATAACTTTATACTTTTCTTGTCTAAGTAACCCTTGAAACCACATAACAAAGCACTCCAGGTCAGAATATATATGAGAAGGAGAGAAACGCCGATTTTCCCGCACACGTTTTGGTTTTGGAGAGCCTGGATAGCTCAGTCGGTAGAGCATCAGACTTTTAATCTGAGGGTTCAGGGTTCAAGTCCCTGTTCAGGCGTGTGTCTTTTAGAAATCAAGACGTTTCACTTATTTATGATTTGAACATTACGTAGATTTCATACTCTAAAAAAATTATTGGATTAATGATGTAACTTTATGTCTTAAGGATAGAATTAAGTATGATCTAATGATGTCTTGCCGCCTCAAACTTTAGCAGCCTAAAGAATTTCATTAAGACAAGATGAAATTACACTTTTCTCTTCTTCTGAAAGTAGACTTTAAAAGCATATACATTATAACAGTGCTATAGCTCAAAATATAAATGATGATAACACCATCGATTTTCTTGCATATTTTTGTGTTTTATAGAGCCTGGATAGTTTAGTGGGTAGAGTATCACATGAGTCTTTTGAAAAAACAATCTATCACTTATCTATGACTGAAACTCTCTTTGAAACTAAGGTAAATAGTTGATAGAGCATCACACTTTCGATCTGAGGGTACCTGTTCAGGTGTAAGTCTTTTGAAAAACAACCTATCACTTATCCATGACTGAAACTCTCTTTGAAACTAAGAACTAGTCCATGCTTTTAAGATTTCCTGGATGTCAGAACAAAATTTAAACTTTATGCCTTAAAAAAGAAAAATGTATGATCTAACAATGTCTTGACTGTTTAAACTTTAGCACCGTAGCTGATTTTATCAAGTCAAAATAACTTTATACTTTTCTTGTCTAAGTAACCCTTGAAACCACATAACAAAGCACTCCAGGTCAGAATATATATGAGAAGGAGAGAAACGCCGATTTTCCCGCACACGTTTTGGTTTTGGAGAGCCTGGATAGCTCAGTCGGTAGAGCATCAGACTTTTAATCTGAGGGTCCAGGGTTCAAGTCCCTGTTCAGGCGCGTGTCTTTTAGAAATCAAGACGTTTCACTTATTTATGATTTGAACATTACGTAGATTTCATACTCTAAAAAAATTATTGGATTAATGATGTAACTTTATGTCTTAAGGATAGAATTAAGTATGATCTAATGATGTCTTGCCGCCTCAAACTTTAGCAGCCTAAAGAATTTCATTAAGACAAGATGAAATTACACTTTTCTCTTCTTCTGAAAGTAGACTTTAAAAGCATATACATTATAACAGTGCTATAGCTCAAAATATAAATGATGATAACACCATCGATTTTCTTGCATATTTTTGTGTTTTATAGAGCCTGGATAGTTTAGTGGGTAGAGTATCACATGAGTCTTTTGAAAAAACAATCTATCACTTATCTATGACTGAAACTCTCTTTGAAACTAAGGTAAATAGTTGATAGAGCATCACACTTTCGATCTGAGGGTACCTGTTCAGGTGTAAGTCTTTTGAAAAACAACCTATCACTTATCCATGACTGAAACTCTCTTTGAAACTAAGAACTAGTCCATGCTTTTAAGATTTCCTGGATGTCAGAACAAAATTTAAACTTTATGCCTTAAAAAAGAAAAATGTATGATCTAACAATGTCTTGACTGTTTAAACTTTAGCACCGTAGCTGATTTTATCAAGTCAAAATAACTTTATACTTTTCTTGTCTAAGTAACCCTTGAAACCACATAACAAAGCACTCCAGGTCAGAATATATATGAGAAGGAGAGAAACGCCGATTTTCCCGCACACGTTTTGGTTTTGGAGAGCCTGGATAGCTCAGTCGGTAGAGCATCAGACTTTTAGTCTGAGGGTCCAGGGTTCAAGTCCCTGTTCAGGCGCGTGTCTTTTAGAAATCAAGACGTTTCACTTATTTATGATTTGAACATTACGTAGATTTCATACTCTAAAAAAATTATTGGATTAATGATGTAACTTTATGTCTTAAGGATAGAATTAAGTATGATCTAATGATGTCTTGCCGCCTCAAACTTTAGCAGCCTAAAGAATTTCATTAAGACAAGATGAAATTACACTTTTCTCTTCTTCTGAAAGTAGACTTTAAAAGCATATACATTATAACAGTGCTATAGCTCAAAATATAAATGATGATAACACCATCGATTTTCTTGCATATTTTTGTGTTTTATAGAGCCTGGATAGTTTAGTGGGTAGAGTATCACATGAGTCTTTTGAAAAAACAATCTATCAATTATCTATGACTGAAACTCTCTTTGAAACTAAGGTAAATAGTTGATAGAGCATCACACTTTCAATCTGAGGGTACCTGTTCAGGTGTAAGTCTTTTGAAAAACAACCTATCACTTATCCATGACTGAAACTCTCTTTGAAACTAAGAACTAGTCCATGCTTTTAAGATTTCCTGGATGTCAGAACAAAATTTAAACTTTATGCCTTAAAAAAGAAAAATGTATGATCTAACAATGTCTTGACTGTTTAAACTTTAGCACCGTAGCTGATTTTATCAAGTCAAAATAACTTTATACTTTTCTTGTCTAAGTAACCCTTGAAACCACATAACAAAGCACTCCAGGTCAGAATATATATGAGAAGGAGAGAAACGCCGATTTTCCCGCACACGTTTTGGTTTTGGAGAGCCTGGATAGCTCAGTCGGTAGAGCATCAGACTTTTAATCTGAGGGTCCAGGGTTCAAGTCCCTGTTCAGGCGCATGTCTTTTAGAAATCAAGACGTTTCACTTATTTATGATTTGAACATTACGTAGATTTCATACCCTAAAAAAATTATTGGATTAATGATGTAACTTTATGTCTTAAGGATAGAATTAAGTATGATCTAATGATGTCTTGCCGCCTCAAACTTTAGCAGCCTAAAGAATTTCATTAAGACAAGATGAAATTACACTTTTCTCTTCTTCTGAAAGTAGACTTTAAAAGCATATACATTATAACAGTGCTATAGCTCAAAATATAAATGATGATAACACCATCGATTTTCTTGCATATTTTTGTGTTTTATAGAGCCTGGATAGTTTAGTGGGTAGAGTATCACATGAGTCTTTTGAAAAAACAATCTATCAATTATCTATGACTGAAACTCTCTTTGAAACTAAGGTAAATAGTTGATAGAGCATCACACTTTCGATCTGAGGGTACCTGTTCAGGTGTAAGTCTTTTGAAAAACAACCTATCACTTATCCATGACTGAAACTCTCTTTGAAACTAAGAATTAGTCCATGCTTTTAAGATTTCCTGGATGTCAGAACAAAATGTAAACTTTATGCCTTAAAAAAGAAAAATGTATGATCTAACAATGTCTTGACTGTTTAAACTTTAGCACCGTAGCTGATTTTATCAAGTCAAAATAACTTTATACTTTTCTTGTCTAAGTAACCCTTGAAACCACATAACAAAGCACTCCAGGTCAGAATATATATGAGAAGGAGAGAAACGCCGATTTTCCCGCACACGTTTTGGTTTTGGAGAGCCTGGATAGCTCAGTCGGTAGAGCATCAGACTTTTAATCTGAGGGTCCAGGGTTCAAGTCCCTGTTCAGGCTCGTGTCTTTTAGAAATCAAGACGTTTCACTTATTTATGATTTGAACATTACGTAGATTTCATACTCTAAAAAAATTATTGGATTAATGATGTAACTTTATGTCTTAAGGATAGAATTAAGTATGATCTAATGATGTCTTGCCGCCTCAAACTTTAGCAGCCTAAAGAATTTCATTAAGACAAGATGAAATTACACTTTTCTCTTCTTCTGAAAGTAGACTTTAAAAGCATATACATTATAACAGTGCTATAGCTCAAAATATAAATGATGATAACACCATCGATTTTCTTGCATATTTTTGTGTTTTATAGAGCCTGGATAGTTTAGTGGGTAGAGTATCACATGAGTCTTTTGAAAAAACAATCTATCACTTATCTATGACTGAAACTCTCTTTGAAACTAAGGTAAATAGTTGATAGAGCATCACACTTTCGATCTGAGGGTACCTGTTCAGGTGTAAGTCTTTTGAAAAACAACCTATCACTTATCCATGACTGAAACTCTCTTTGAAACTAAGAACTAGTCCATGCTTTTAAGATTTCCTGGATGTCAGAACAAAATTTAAACTTTATGCCTTAAAAAAGAAAAATGTAT
The DNA here is from genome assembly GCF_050947455.1 of Rhinoderma darwinii. Classification (NCBI taxonomy): domain Eukaryota; kingdom Metazoa; phylum Chordata; class Amphibia; order Anura; family Rhinodermatidae; genus Rhinoderma; species Rhinoderma darwinii. The sequence goes on along the minus strand of NC_134687.1, from coordinate 216,352,373 downwards.
GATCTAACAATGTCTTGACTGTTTAAACTTTAGCACCGTAGCTGATTTTATCAAGTCAAAATAACTTTATACTTTTCTTGTCTAAGTAACCCTTGAAACCACATAACAAAGCACTCCAGGTCAGAATATATATGAGAAGGAGAGAAACGCCGATTTTCCCGCACACGTTTTGGTTTTGGAGAGCCTGGATAGCTCAGTCGGTAGAGCATCAGACTTTTAATCTGAGGGTTCAGGGTTCAAGTCCCTGTTCAGGCGTGTGTCTTTTAGAAATCAAGACGTTTCACTTATTTATGATTTGAACATTACGTAGATTTCATACTCTAAAAAAATTATTGGATTAATGATGTAACTTTATGTCTTAAGGATAGAATTAAGTATGATCTAATGATGTCTTGCCGCCTCAAACTTTAGCAGCCTAAAGAATTTCATTAAGACAAGATGAAATTACACTTTTCTCTTCTTCTGAAAGTAGACTTTAAAAGCATATACATTATAACAGTGCTATAGCTCAAAATATAAATGATGATAACACCATCGATTTTCTTGCATATTTTTGTGTTTTATAGAGCCTGGATAGTTTAGTGGGTAGAGTATCACATGAGTCTTTTGAAAAAACAATCTATCACTTATCTATGACTGAAACTCTCTTTGAAACTAAGGTAAATAGTTGATAGAGCATCACACTTTCGATCTGAGGGTACCTGTTCAGGTGTAAGTCTTTTGAAAAACAACCTATCACTTATCCATGACTGAAACTCTCTTTGAAACTAAGAATTAGTCCATGCTTTTAAGATTTCCTGGATGTCAGAACAAAATGTAAACTTTATGCCTTAAAAAAGAAAAATGTATGATCTAACAATGTCTTGACTGTTTAAACTTTAGCACCGTAGCTGATTTTATCAAGTCAAAATAACTTTATACTTTTCTTGTCTAAGTAACCCTTGAAACCACATAACAAAGCACTCCAGGTCAGAATATATATGAGAAGGAGAGAAACGCCGATTTTCCCGCACACGTTTTGGTTTTGGAGAGCCTGGATAGCTCAGTCGGTAGAGCATCAGACTTTTAATCTGAGGGTCCAGGGTTCAAGTCCCTGTTCAGGCTCGTGTCTTTTAGAAATCAAGACGTTTCACTTATTTATGATTTGAACATTACGTAGATTTCATACTCTAAAAAAATTATTGGATTAATGATGTAACTTTATGTCTTAAGGATAGAATTAAGTATGATCTAATGATGTCTTGCCGCCTCAAACTTTAGCAGCCTAAAGAATTTCATTAAGACAAGATGAAATTACACTTTTCTCTTCTTCTGAAAGTAGACTTTAAAAGCATATACATTATAACAGTGCTATAGCTCAAAATATAAATGATGATAACACCATCGATTTTCTTGCATATTTTTGTGTTTTATAGAGCCTGGATAGTTTAGTGGGTAGAGTATCACATGAGTCTTTTGAAAAAACAATCTATCACTTATCTATGACTGAAACTCTCTTTGAAACTAAGGTAAATAGTTGATAGAGCATCACACTTTCGATCTGAGGGTACCTGTTCAGGTGTAAGTCTTTTGAAAAACAACCTATCACTTATCCATGACTGAAACTCTCTTTGAAACTAAGAACTAGTCCATGCTTTTAAGATTTCCTGGATGTCAGAACAAAATTTAAACTTTATGCCTTAAAAAAGAAAAATGTATGATCTAACAATGTCTTGACTGTTTAAACTTTAGCACCGTAGCTGATTTTATCAAGTCAAAATAACTTTATACTTTTCTTGTCTAAGTAACCCTTGAAACCACATAACAAAGCACTCCAGGTCAGAATATATATGAGAAGGAGAGAAACGCCGATTTTCCCGCACACGTTTTGGTTTTGGAGAGCCTGGATAGCTCAGTCGGTAGAGCATCAGACTTTTAATCTGAGGGTTCAGGGTTCAAGTCCCTGTTCAGGCGTGTGTCTTTTAGAAATCAAGACGTTTCACTTATTTATGATTTGAACATTACGTAGATTTCATACTCTAAAAAAATTATTGGATTAATGATGTAACTTTATGTCTTAAGGATAGAATTAAGTATGATCTAATGATGTCTTGCCGCCTCAAACTTTAGCAGCCTAAAGAATTTCATTAAGACAAGATGAAATTACACTTTTCTCTTCTTCTGAAAGTAGACTTTAAAAGCATATACATTATAACAGTGCTATAGCTCAAAATATAAATGATGATAACACCATCGATTTTCTTGCATATTTTTGTGTTTTATAGAGCCTGGATAGTTTAGTGGGTAGAGTATCACATGAGTCTTTTGAAAAAACAATCTATCACTTATCTATGACTGAAACTCTCTTTGAAACTAAGGTAAATAGTTGATAGAGCATCACACTTTCGATCTGAGGGTACCTGTTCAGGTGTAAGTCTTTTGAAAAACAACCTATCACTTATCCATGACTGAAACTCTCTTTGAAACTAAGAACTAGTCCATGCTTTTAAGATTTCCTGGATGTCAGAACAAAATTTAAACTTTATGCCTTAAAAAAGAAAAATGTATGATCTAACAATGTCTTGACTGTTTAAACTTTAGCACCGTAGCTGATTTTATCAAGTCAAAATAACTTTATACTTTTCTTGTCTAAGTAACCCTTGAAACCACATAACAAAGCACTCCAGGTCAGAATATATATGAGAAGGAGAGAAACGCCGATTTTCCCGCACACGTTTTGGTTTTGGAGAGCCTGGATAGCTCAGTCGGTAGAGCATCAGACTTTTAATCTGAGGGTCCAGGGTTCAAGTCCCTGTTCAGGCGCGTGTCTTTTAGAAATCAAGACGTTTCACTTATTTATGATTTGAACATTACGTAGATTTCATACTCTAAAAAAATTATTGGATTAATGATGTAACTTTATGTCTTAAGGATAGAATTAAGTATGATCTAATGATGTCTTGCCGCCTCAAACTTTAGCAGCCTAAAGAATTTCATTAAGACAAGATGAAATTACACTTTTCTCTTCTTCTGAAAGTAGACTTTAAAAGCATATACATTATAACAGTGCTATAGCTCAAAATATAAATGATGATAACACCATCGATTTTCTTGCATATTTTTGTGTTTTATAGAGCCTGGATAGTTTAGTGGGTAGAGTATCACATGAGTCTTTTGAAAAAACAATCTATCACTTATCTATGACTGAAACTCTCTTTGAAACTAAGGTAAATAGTTGATAGAGCATCACACTTTCGATCTGAGGGTACCTGTTCAGGTGTAAGTCTTTTGAAAAACAACCTATCACTTATCCATGACTGAAACTCTCTTTGAAACTAAGAACTAGTCCATGCTTTTAAGATTTCCTGGATGTCAGAACAAAATTTAAACTTTATGCCTTAAAAAAGAAAAATGTATGATCTAACAATGTCTTGACTGTTTAAACTTTAGCACCGTAGCTGATTTTATCAAGTCAAAATAACTTTATACTTTTCTTGTCTAAGTAACCCTTGAAACCACATAACAAAGCACTCCAGGTCAGAATATATATGAGAAGGAGAGAAACGCCGATTTTCCCGCACACGTTTTTGTTTTGGAGAGCCTGGATAGCTCAGTCGGTAGAGCATCAGACTTTTAATCTGAGGGTCCAGGGTTCAAGTCCCTGTTCAGGCGCGTGTCTTTTAGAAATCAAGACGTTTCACTTATTTATGATTTGAACATTATGTAGATTTCATACTCTAAAAAAATTATTGGATTAATGATGTAACTTTATGTCTTAAGGATAGAATTAAGTATGATCTAATGATGTCTTGCCGCCTCAAACTTTAGCAGCCTAAAGAATTTCATTAAGACAAGATGAAATTACACTTTTCTCTTCTTCTGAAAGTAGACTTTAAAAGCATATACATTATAACAGTGCTATAGCTCAAAATATAAATGATGATAACACCATCGATTTTCTTGCATATTTTTGTGTTTTATAGAGCCTGGATAGTTTAGTGGGTAGAGTATCACATGAGTCTTTTGAAAAAACAATCTATCACTTATCTATGACTGAAACTCTCTTTGAAACTAAGGTAAATAGTTGATAGAGCATCACACTTTCGATCTGAGGGTACCTGTTCAGGTGTAAGTCTTTTGAAAAACAACCTATCACTTATCCATGACTGAAACTCTCTTTGAAACTAAGAACTAGTCCATGCTTTTAAGATTTCCTGGATGTCAGAACAAAATTTAAACTTTATGCCTTAAAAAAGAAAAATGTATGATCTAACAATGTCTTGACTGTTTAAACTTTAGCACCGTAGCTGATTTTATCAAGTCAAAATAACTTTATACTTTTCTTGTCTAAGTAACCCTTGAAACCACATAACAAAGCACTCCAGGTCAGAATATATATGAGAAGGAGAGAAACGCCGATTTTCCCGCACACGTTTTGGTTTTGGAGAGCCTGGATAGCTCAGTCGGTAGAGCATCAGACTTTTAATCTGAGGGTCCAGGGTTCAAGTCCCTGTTCAGGCGCGTGTCTTTTAGAAATCAAGACGTTTCACTTATTTATGATTTGAACATTATGTAGATTTCATACTCTAAAAAAATTATTGGATTAATGATGTAACTTTATGTCTTAAGGATAGAATTAAGTATGATCTAATGATGTCTTGCCGCCTCAAACTTTAGCAGCCTAAAGAATTTCATTAAGACAAGATGAAATTACACTTTTCTCTTCTTCTGAAAGTAGACTTTAAAAGCATATACATTATAACAGTGCTATAGCTCAAAATATAAATGATGATAACACCATCGATTTTCTTGCATATTTTTGTGTTTTATAGAGCCTGGATAGTTTAGTGGGTAGAGTATCACATGAGTCTTTTGAAAAAACAATCTATCACTTATCTATGACTGAAACTCTCTTTGAAACTAAGGTAAATAGTTGATAGAGCATCACACTTTCGATCTGAGGGTACCTGTTCAGGTGTAAGTCTTTTGAAAAACAACCTATCACTTATCCATGACTGAAACTCTCTTTGAAACTAAGAACTAGTCCATGCTTTTAAGATTTCCTGGATGTCAGAACAAAATGTAAACTTTATGCCTTAAAAAAGAAAAATGTATGATCTAACAATGTCTTGACTGTTTAAACTTTAGCACCGTAGCTGATTTTATCAAGTCAAAATAACTTTATACTTTTCTTGTCTAAGTAACCCTTGAAACCACATAACAAAGCACTCCAGGTCAGAATATATATGAGAAGGAGAGAAACGCCGATTTTCCCGCACACGTTTTGGTTTTGGAGAGCCTGGATAGCTCAGTCGGTAGAGCATCAGACTTTTAATCTGAGGGTCCAGGGTTCAAGTCCCTGTTCAGGCGCGTGTCTTTTAGAAATCAAGACGTTTCACTTATTTATGATTTGAACATTACGTAGATTTCATACTCTAAAAAAATTATTGGATTAATGATGTAACTTTATGTCTTAAGGATAGAATTAAGTATGATCTAATGATGTCTTGCCGCCTCAAACTTTAGCAGCCTAAAGAATTTCATTAAGACAAGATGAAATTACACTTTTCTCTTCTTCTGAAAGTAGACTTTAAAAGCATATACATTATAACAGTGCTATAGCTCAAAATATAAATGATGATAACACCATCGATTTTCTTGCATATTTTTGTGTTTTATAGAGCCTGGATAGTTTAGTGGGTAGAGTATCACATGAGTCTTTTGAAAAAACAATCTATCACTTATCTATGACTGAAACTCTCTTTGAAACTAAGGTAAATAGTTGATAGAGCATCACACTTTCGATCTGAGGGTACCTGTTCAGGTGTAAGTCTTTTGAAAAACAACCTATCACTTATCCATGACTGAAACTCTCTTTGAAACTAAGAACTTGTCCATGCTTTTAAGATTTCCTGGATGTCAGAACAAAATTTAAACTTTATGCCTTAAAAAAGAAAAATGTATGATCTAACAATGTCTTGACTGTTTAAACTTTAGCACCGTAGCTGATTTTATCAAGTCAAAATAACTTTATACTTTTCTTGTCTAAGTAACCCTTGAAACCACATAACAAAGCACTCCAGGTCAGAATATATATGAGAAGGAGAGAAACGCCGATTTTCCCGCACACGTTTTTGTTTTGGAGAGCCTGGATAGCTCAGTCGGTAGAGCATCAGACTTTTAATCTGAGGGTCCAGGGTTCAAGTCCCTGTTCAGGCGCGTGTCTTTTAGAAATCAAGACGTTTCACTTATTTATGATTTGAACATTATGTAGATTTCATACTCTAAAAAAATTATTGGATTAATGATGTAACTTTATGTCTTAAGGATAGAATTAAGTATGATCTAATGATGTCTTGCCGCCTCAAACTTTAGCAGCCTAAAGAATTTCATTAAGACAAGATGAAATTACACTTTTCTCTTCTTCTGAAAGTAGACTTTAAAAGCATATACATTATAACAGTGCTATAGCTCAAAATATAAATGATGATAACACCATCGATTTTCTTGCATATTTTTGTGTTTTATAGAGCCTGGATAGTTTAGTGGGTAGAGTATCACATGAGTCTTTTGAAAAAACAATCTATCACTTATCTATGACTGAAACTCTCTTTGAAACTAAGGTAAATAGTTGATAGAGCATCACACTTTCGATCTGAGGGTACCTGTTCAGGTGTAAGTCTTTTGAAAAACAACCTATCACTTATCCATGACTGAAACTCTCTTTGAAACTAAGAACTAGTCCATGCTTTTAAGATTTCCTGGATGTCAGAACAAAATTTAAACTTTATGCCTTAAAAAAGAAAAATGTATGATCTAACAATGTCTTGACTGTTTAAACTTTAGCACCGTAGCTGATTTTATCAAGTCAAAATAACTTTATACTTTTCTTGTCTAAGTAACCCTTGAAACCACATAACAAAGCACTCCAGGTCAGAATATATATGAGAAGGAGAGAAACGCCGATTTTCCCGCACACGTTTTGGTTTTGGAGAGCCTGGATAGCTCAGTCGGTAGAGCATCAGACTTTTAATCTGAGGGTCCAGGGTTCAAGTCCCTGTTCAGGCGCGTGTCTTTTAGAAATCAAGACGTTTCACTTATTTATGATTTGAACATTATGTAGATTTCATACTCTAAAAAAATTATTGGATTAATGATGTAACTTTATGTCTTAAGGATAGAATTAAGTATGATCTAATGATGTCTTGCCGCCTCAAACTTTAGCAGCCTAAAGAATTTCATTAAGACAAGATGAAATTACACTTTTCTCTTCTTCTGAAAGTAGACTTTAAAAGCATATACATTATAACAGTGCTATAGCTCAAAATATAAATGATGATAACACCATCGATTTTCTTGCATATTTTTGTGTTTTATAGAGCCTGGATAGTTTAGTGGGTAGAGTATCACATGAGTCTTTTGAAAAAACAATCTATCACTTATCTATGACTGAAACTCTCTTTGAAACTAAGGTAAATAGTTGATAGAGCATCACACTTTCGATCTGAGGGTACCTGTTCAGGTGTAAGTCTTTTGAAAAACAACCTATCACTTATCCATGACTGAAACTCTCTTTGAAACTAAGAACTAGTCCATGCTTTTAAGATTTCCTGGATGTCAGAACAAAATGTAAACTTTATGCCTTAAAAAAGAAAAATGTATGATCTAACAATGTCTTGACTGTTTAAACTTTAGCACCGTAGCTGATTTTATCAAGTCAAAATAACTTTATACTTTTCTTGTCTAAGTAACCCTTGAAACCACATAACAAAGCACTCCAGGTCAGAATATATATGAGAAGGAGAGAAACGCCGATTTTCCCGCACACGTTTTGGTTTTGGAGAGCCTGGATAGCTCAGTCGGTAGAGCATCAGACTTTTAATCTGAGGGTCCAGGGTTCAAGTCCCTGTTCAGGCGCGTGTCTTTTAGAAATCAAGACGTTTCACTTATTTATGATTTGAACATTACGTAGATTTCATACTCTAAAAAAATTATTGGATTAATGATGTAACTTTATGTCTTAAGGATAGAATTAAGTATGATCTAATGATGTCTTGCCGCCTCAAACTTTAGCAGCCTAAAGAATTTCATTAAGACAAGATGAAATTACACTTTTCTCTTCTTCTGAAAGTAGACTTTAAAAGCATATACATTATAACAGTGCTATAGCTCAAAATATAAATGATGATAACACCATCGATTTTCTTGCATATTTTTGTGTTTTATAGAGCCTGGATAGTTTAGTGGGTAGAGTATCACATGAGTCTTTTGAAAAAACAATCTATCACTTATCTATGACTGAAACTCTCTTTGAAACTAAGGTAAATAGTTGATAGAGCATCACACTTTCGATCTGAGGGTACCTGTTCAGGTGTAAGTCTTTTGAAAAACAACCTATCACTTATCCATGACTGAAACTCTCTTTGAAACTAAGAACTAGTCCATGCTTTTAAGATTTCCTGGATGTCAGAACAAAATTTAAACTTTATGCCTTAAAAAAGAAAAATGTATGATCTAACAATGTCTTGACTGTTTAAACTTTAGCACCGTAGCTGATTTTATCAAGTCAAAATAACTTTATACTTTTCTTGTCTAAGTAACCCTTGAAACCACATAACAAAGCACTCCAGGTCAGAATATATATGAGAAGGAGAGAAACGCCGATTTTCCCGCACACGTTTTGGTTTTGGAGAGCCTGGATAGCTCAGTCGGTAGAGCATCAGACTTTTAATCTGAGGGTCCAGGGTTCAAGTCCCTGTTCAGGCGCGTGTCTTTTAGAAATCAAGACGTTTCACTTATTTATGATTTGAACATTACGTAGATTTCATACTCTAAAAAAATTATTGGATTAATGATGTAACTTTATGTCTTAAGGATAGAATTAAGTATGATCTAATGATGTCTTGCCGCCTCAAACTTTAGCAGCCTAAAGAATTTCATTAAGACAAGATGAAATTACACTTTTCTCTTCTTCTGAAAGTAGACTTTAAAAGCATATACATTATAACAGTGCTATAGCTCAAAATATAAATGATGATAACACCATCGATTTTCTTGCATATTTTTGTGTTTTATAGAGCCTGGATAGTTTAGTGGGTAGAGTATCACATGAGTCTTTTGAAAAAACAATCTATCACTTATCTATGACTGAAACTCTCTTTGAAACTAAGGTAAATAGTTGATAGAGCATCACACTTTCGATCTGAGGGTACCTGTTCAGGTGTAAGTCTTTTGAAAAACAACCTATCACTTATCCATGACTGAAACTCTCTTTGAAACTAAGAACTAGTCCATGCTTTTAAGATTTCCTGGATGTCAGAACAAAATTTAAACTTTATGCCTTAAAAAAGAAAAATGTATGATCTAACAATGTCTTGACTGTTTAAACTTTAGCACCGTAGCTGATTTTATCAAGTCAAAATAACTTTATACTTTTCTTGTCTAAGTAACCCTTGAAACCACATAACAAAGCACTCCAGGTCAGAATATATATGAGAAGGAGAGAAACGCCGATTTTCCCGCACACGTTTTGGTTTTGGAGAGCCTGGATAGCTCAGTCGGTAGAGCATCAGACTTTTAATCTGAGGGTCCAGGGTTCAAGTCCCTGTTCAGGCGCGTGTCTTTTAGAAATCAAGACGTTTCACTTATTTATGATTTGAACATTACGTAGATTTCATACTCTAAAAAAATTATTGGATTAATGATGTAACTTTATGTCTTAAGGATAGAATTAAGTATGATCTAATGATGTCTTGCCGCCTCAAACTTTAGCAGCCTAAAGAATTTCATTAAGACAAGATGAAATTACACTTTTCTCTTCTTCTGAAAGTAGACTTTAAAAGCATATACATTATAACAGTGCTATAGCTCAAAATATAAATGATGATAACACCATCGATTTTCTTGCATATTTTTGTGTTTTATAGAGCCTGGATAGTTTAGTGGGTAGAGTATCACATGAGTCTTTTGAAAAAACAATCTATCACTTATCTATGACTGAAACTCTCTTTGAAACTAAGGTAAATAGTTGATAGAGCATCACACTTTCGATCTGAGGGTACCTGTTCAGGTGTAAGTCTTTTGAAAAACAACCTATCACTTATCCATGACTGAAACTCTCTTTGAAACTAAGAACTAGTCCATGCTTTTAAGATTTCCTGGATGTCAGAACAAAATTTAAACTTTATGCCTTAAAAAAGAAAAATGTATGATCTAACAATGTCTTGACTGTTTAAACTTTAGCACCGTAGCTGATTTTATCAAGTCAAAATAACTTTATACTTTTCTTGTCTAAGTAACCCTTGAAACCACATAACAAAGCACTCCAGGTCAGAATATATATGAGAAGGAGAGAAACGCCGATTTTCCCGCACACGTTTTGGTTTTGGAGAGCCTGGATAGCTCAGTCGGTAGAGCATCAGACTTTTAATCTGAGGGTCCAGGGTTCAAGTCCCTGTTCAGGCGCGTGTCTTTTAGAAATCAAGACGTTTCACTTATTTATGATTTGAACATTATGTAGATTTCATACTCTAAAAAAATTATTGGATTAATGATGTAACTTTATGTCTTAAGGATAGAATTAAGTATGATCTAATGATGTCTTGCCGCCTCAAACTTTAGCAGCCTAAAGAATTTCATTAAGACAAGATGAAATTACACTTTTCTCTTCTTCTGAAAGTAGACTTTAAAAGCATATACATTATAACAGTGCTATAGCTCAAAATATAAATGATGATAACACCATCGATTTTCTTGCATATTTTTGTGTTTTATAGAGCCTGGATAGTTTAGTGGGTAGAGTATCACATGAGTCTTTTGAAAAAACAATCTATCACTTATCTATGACTGAAACTCTCTTTGAAACTAAGGTAAATAGTTGATAGAGCATCACACTTTCGATCTGAGGGTACCTGTTCAGGTGTAAGTCTTTTGAAAAACAACCTATCACTTATCCATGACTGAAACTCTCTTTGAAACTAAGAACTAGTCCATGCTTTTAAGATTTCCTGGATGTCAGAACAAAATTTAAACTTTATGCCTTAAAAAAGAAAAATGTATGATCTAACAATGTCTTGACTGTTTAAACTTTAGCACCGTAGCTGATTTTATCAAGTCAAAATAACTTTATACTTTTCTTGTCTAAGTAACCCTTGAAACCACATAACAAAGCACTCCAGGTCAGAATATATATGAGAAGGAGAGAAACGCCGATTTTCCCGCACACGTTTTGGTTTTGGAGAGCCTGGATAGCTCAGTCGGTAGAGCATCAGACTTTTAATCTGAGGGTCCAGGGTTCAAGTCCCTGTTCAGGCGCGTGTCTTTTAGAAATCAAGACGTTTCACTTATTTATGATTTGAACATTATGTAGATTTCATACTCTAAAAAAATTATTGGATTAATGATGTAACTTTATGTCTTAAGGATAGAATTATGTATGATCTAATGATGTCTTGCCGCCTCAAACTTTAGCAGCCTAAAGAATTTCATTAAGACAAGATGAAATTACACTTTTCTCTTCTTCTGAAAGTAGACTTTAAAAGCATATACATTATAACAGTGCTATAGCTCAAAATATAAATGATGATAACACCATCGATTTTCTTGCATATTTTTGTGTTTTATAGAGCCTGGATAGTTTAGTGGGTAGAGTATCACATGAGTCTTTTGAAAAAACAATCTATCACTTATCTATGACTGAAACTCTCTTTGAAACTAAGGTAAATAGTTGATAGAGCATCACACTTTCGATCTGAGGGTACCTGTTCAGGTGTAAGTCTTTTGAAAAACAACCTATCACTTATCCATGACTGAAACTCTCTTTGAAACTAAGAACTAGTCCATGCTTTTAAGATTTCCTGGATGTCAGAACAAAATTTAAACTTTATGCCTTAAAAAAGAAAAATGTATGATCTAACAATGTCTTGACTGTGAAAACTTTAGCACCGTAGCTGATTTTATCAAGTCAAAATAACTTTATACTTTTCTTGTCTAAGTAACCCTTGAAACCACATAACAAAGCACTCCAGGTCAGAATATATATGAGAAGGAGAGAAACGCCGATTTTCCCGCACACGTTTTGGTTTTGGAGAGCCTGGATAGCTCAGTCGGTAGAGCATCAGACTTTTAATCTGAGGGTCCAGGGTTCAAGTCCCTGTTCAGGCGCATGTCTTTTAGAAATCAAGACGTTTCACTTATTTATGATTTGAACATTACGTAGATTTCATACTCTAAAAAAATTATTGGATTAATGATGTAACTTTATGTCTTAAGGATAGAATTAAGTATGATCTAATGATGTCTTGCCGCCTCAAACTTTAGCAGCCTAAAGAATTTCATTAAGACAAGATGAAATTACACTTTTCTCTTCTTCTGAAAGTAGACTTTAAAAGCATATACATTATAACAGTGCTATAGCTCAAAATATAAATGATGATAACACCATCGATTTTCTTGCATATTTTTGTGTTTTATAGAGCCTGGATAGTTTAGTGGGTAGAGTATCACATGAGTCTTTTGAAAAAACAATCTATCACTTATCTATGACTGAAACTCTCTTTGAAACTAAGGTAAATAGTTGATAGAGCATCACACTTTCGATCTGAGGGTACCTGTTCAGGTGTAAGTCTTTTGAAAAACAACCTATCACTTATCCATGACTGAAACTCTCTTTGAAACTAAGAACTAGTCCATGCTTTTAAGATTTCCTGGATGTCAGAACAAAATTTAAACTTTATGCCTTAAAAAAGAAAAATGTATGATCTAACAATGTCTTGACTGTTTAAACTTTAGCACCGTAGCTGATTTTATCAAGTCAAAATAACTTTATACTTTTCTTGTCTAAGTAACCCTTGAAACCACATAACAAAGCACTCCAGGTCAGAATATATATGAGAAGGAGAGAAACGCCGATTTTCCCGCACACGTTTTGGTTTTGGAGAGCCTGGATAGCTCAGTCGGTAGAGCATCAGACTTTTAATCTGAGGGTCCAGGGTTCAAGTCCCTGTTCAGGCGCGTGTCTTTTAGAAATCAAGACGTTTCACTTATTTATGATTTGAACATTACGTAGATTTCATACTCTAAAAAAATTATTGGATTAATGATGTAACTTTATGTCTTAAGGATAGAATTAAGTATGATCTAATGATGTCTTGCCGCCTCAAACTTTAGCAGCCTAAAGAATTTCATTAAGACAAGATGAAATTACACTTTTCTCTTCTTCTGAAAGTAGACTTTAAAAGCATATACATTATAACAGTGCTATAGCTCAAAATATAAATGATGATAACACCATCGATTTTCTTGCATATTTTTGTGTTTTATAGAGCCTGGATAGTTTAGTGGGTAGAGTATCACATGAGTCTTTTGAAAAAACAATCTATCACTTATCTATGACTGAAACTCTCTTTGAAACTAAGGTAAATAGTTGATAGAGCATCACACTTTCGATCTGAGGGTACCTGTTCAGGTGTAAGTCTTTTGAAAAACAACCTATCACTTATCCATGACTGAAACTCTCTTTGAAACTAAGAACTAGTCCATGCTTTTAAGATTTCCTGGATGTCAGAACAAAATTTAAACTTTATGCCTTAAAAAAGAAAAATGTATGATCTAACAATGTCTTGACTGTTTAAACTTTAGCACCGTAGCTGATTTTATCAAGTCAAAATAACTTTATACTTTTCTTGTCTAAGTAACCCTTGAAACCACATAACAAAGCACTCCAGGTCAGAATATATATGAGAAGGAGAGAAACGCCGATTTTCCCGCACACGTTTTGGTTTTGGAGAGCCTGGATAGCTCAGTCGGTAGAGCATCAGACTTTTAATCTGAGGGTCCAGGGTTCAAGTCCCTGTTCAGGCGTGTGTCTTTTAGAAATCAAGACGTTTCACTTATTTATGATTTGAACATTACGTAGATTTCATACTCTAAAAAAATTATTGGATTAATGATGTAACTTTATGTCTTAAGGATAGAATTAAGTATGATCTAATGATGTCTTGCCGCCTCAAACTTTAGCAGCCTAAAGAATTTCATTAAGACAAGATGAAATTACACTTTTCTCTTCTTCTGAAAGTAGACTTTAAAAGCATATACATTATAACAGTGCTATAGCTCAAAATATAAATGATGATAACACCATCGATTTTCTTGCATATTTTTGTGTTTTATAGAGCCTGGATAGTTTAGTGGGTAGAGTATCACATGAGTCTTTTGAAAAAACAATCTATCACTTATCTATGACTGAAACTCTCTTTGAAACTAAGGTAAATAGTTGATAGAGCATCACACTTTCGATCTGAGGGTACCTGTTCAGGTGTAAGTCTTTTGAAAAACAACCTATCACTTATCCATGACTGAAACTCTCTTTGAAACTAAGAACTAGTCCATGCTTTTAAGATTTCCTGGATGTCAGAACAAAATTTAAACTTTATGCCTTAAAAAAGAAAAATGTATGATCTAACAATGTCTTGACTGTTTAAACTTTAGCACCGTAGCTGATTTTATCAAGTCAAAATAACTTTATACTTTTCTTGTCTAAGTAACCCTTGAAACCACATAACAAAGCACTCCAGGTCAGAATATATATGAGAAGGAGAGAAACGCCGATTTTCCCGCACACGTTTTGGTTTTGGAGAGCCTGGATAGCTCAGTCGGTAGAGCATCAGACTTTTAATCTGAGGGTCCAGGGTTCAAGTCCCTGTTCAGGCGTGTGTCTTTTAGAAATCAAGACGTTTCACTTATTTATGATCTGAACATTACGTAGATTTCATACTCTAAAAAAATTATTGGATTAATGATGTAACTTTATGTCTTAAGGATAGAATTAAGTATGATCTAATGATGTCTTGCCGCCTCAAACTTTAGCAGCCTAAAGAATTTCATTAAGACAAGATGAAATTACACTTTTCTCTTCTTCTGAAAGTAGACTTTAAAAGCATATACATTATAACAGTGCTATAGCTCAAAATATAAATGATGATAACACCATCGATTTTCTTGCATATTTTTGTGTTTTATAGAGCCTGGATAGTTTAGTGGGTAGAGTATCACATGAGTCTTTTGAAAAAACAATCTATCACTTATCTATGACTGAAACTCTCTTTGAAACTAAGGTAAATAGTTGATAGAGCATCACACTTTCGATCTGAGGGTACCTGTTCAGGTGTAAGTCTTTTGAAAAACAACCTATCACTTATCCATGACTGAAACTCTCTTTGAAACTAAGAACTAGTCCATGCTTTTAAGATTTCCTGGATGTCAGAACAAAATTTAAACTTTATGCCTTAAAAAAGAAAAATGTATGATCTAACAATGTCTTGACTGTTTAAACTTTAGCACCGTAGCTGATTTTATCAAGTCAAAATAACTTTATACTTTTCTTGTCTAAGTAACCCTTGAAACCACATAACAAAGCACTCCAGGTCAGAATATATATGAGAAGGAGAGAAACGCCGATTTTCCCGCACACGTTTTGGTTTTGGAGAGCCTGGATAGCTCAGTCGGTAGAGCATCAGACTTTTAATCTGAGGGTCCAGGGTTCAAGTCCCTGTTCAGACGCGTGTCTTTTAGAAATCAAGACGTTTCACTTATTTATGATTTGAACATTACGTAGATTTCATACTCTAAAAAAATTATTGGATTAATGATGTAACTTTATGTCTTAAGGATAGAATTAAGTATGATCTAATGATGTCTTGCCGCCTCAAACTTTAGCAGCCTAAAGAATTTCATTAAGACAAGATGAAATTACACTTTTCTCTTCTTCTGAAAGTAGACTTTAAAAGCATATACATTATAACAGTGCTATAGCTCAAAATATAAATGATGATAACACCATCGATTTTCTTGCATATTTTTGTGTTTTATAGAGCCTGGATAGTTTAGTGGGTAGAGTATCACATGAGTCTTTTGAAAAAACAATCTATCACTTATCTATGACTGAAACTCTCTTTGAAACTAAGGTAAATAGTTGATAGAGCATCACACTTTCGATCTGAGGGTACCTGTTCAGGTGTAAGTCTTTTGAAAAACAACCTATCACTTATCCATGACTGAAACTCTCTTTGAAACTAAGAACTAGTCCATGCTTTTAAGATTTCCTGGATGTCAGAACAAAATTTAAACTTTATGCCTTAAAAAAGAAAAATGTATGATCTAACAATGTCTTGACTGTTTAAACTTTAGCACCGTAGCTGATTTTATCAAGTCAAAATAACTTTATACTTTTCTTGTCTAAGTAACCCTTGAAACCACATAACAAAGCACTCCAGGTCAGAATATATATGAGAAGGAGAGAAACGCCGATTTTCCCGCACACGTTTTGGCTTTGGAGAGCCTGGATAGCTCAGTCGGTAGAGCATCAGACTTTTAATCTGAGGGTCCAGGGTTCAAGTCCCTGTTCAGACGCGTGTCTTTTAGAAATCAAGACGTTTCACTTATTTATGATTTGAACATTACGTAGATTTCATACTCTAAAAAAATTATTGGATTAATGATGTAACTTTATGTCTTAAGGATAGAATTAAGTATGATCTAATGATGTCTTGCCGCCTCAAACTTTAGCAGCCTAAAGAATTTCATTAAGACAAGATGAAATTACACTTTTCTCTTCTTCTGAAAGTAGACTTTAAAAGCATATACATTATAACAGTGCTATAGCTCAAAATATAAATGATGATAACACCATCGATTTTCTTGCATATTTTTGTGTTTTATAGAGCCTGGATAGTTTAGTGGGTAGAGTATCACATGAGTCTTTTGAAAAAACAATCTATCACTTATCTATGACTGAAACTCTCTTTGAAACTAAGGTAAATAGTTGATAGAGCATCACACTTTCGATCTGAGGGTACCTGTTCAGGTGTAAGTCTTTTGAAAAACAACCTATCACTTATCCATGACTGAAACTCTCTTTGAAACTAAGAACTAGTCCATGCTTTTAAGATTTCCTGGATGTCAGAACAAAATTTAAACTTTATGCCTTAAAAAAGAAAAATGTATGATCTAACAATGTCTTGACTGTTTAAACTTTAGCACCGTAGCTGATTTTATCAAGTCAAAATAACTTTATACTTTTCTTGTCTAAGTAACCCTTGAAACCACATAACAAAGCACTCCAGGTCAGAATATATATGAGAAGGAGAGAAACGCCGATTTTCCCGCACACGTTTTGGTTTTGGAGAGCCTGGATAGCTCAGTCGGTAGAGCATCTGACTTTTAATCTGAGGGTCCAGGGTTCAAGTCCCTGTTCAGACGCGTGTCTTTTAGAAATCAAGACGTTTCACTTATTTATGATTTGAACATTACGTAGATTTCATACTCTAAAAAAATTATTGGATTAATGATGTAACTTTATGTCTTAAGGATAGAATTAAGTATGATCTAATGATGTCTTGCCGCCTCAAACTTTAGCAGCCTAAAGAATTTCATTAAGACAAGATGAAATTACACTTTTCTCTTCTTCTGAAAGTAGACTTTAAAAGCATATACATTATAACAGTGCTATAGCTCAAAATATAAATGATGATAACACCATCGATTTTCTTGCATATTTTTGTGTTTTATAGAGCCTGGATAGTTTAGTGGGTAGAGTATCACATGAGTCTTTTGAAAAAACAATCTATCACTTATCTATGACTGAAACTCTCTTTGAAACTAAGGTAAATAGTTGATAGAGCATCACACTTTCGATCTGAGGGTACCTGTTCAGGTGTAAGTCTTTTGAAAAACAACCTATCACTTATCCATGACTGAAACTCTCTTTGAAACTAAGAACTAGTCCATGCTTTTAAGATTTCCTGGATGTCAGAACAAAATTTAAACTTTATGCCTTAAAAAAGAAAAATGTATGATCTAACAATGTCTTGACTGTTTAAACTTTAGCACCGTAGCTGATTTTATCAAGTCAAAATAACTTTATACTTTTCTTGTCTAAGTAACCCTTGAAACCACATAACAAAGCACTCCAGGTCAGAATATATATGAGAAGGAGAGAAACGCCGATTTTCCCGCACACGTTTTGGCTTTGGAGAGCCTGGATAGCTCAGTCGGTAGAGCATCAGACTTTTAATCTGAGGGTCCAGGGTTCAAGTCCCTGTTCAGGCGCGTGTCTTTTAGAAATCAAGACGTTTCACTTATTTATGATTTGAACATTACGTAGATTTCATACTCTAAAAAAATTATTGGATTAATGATGTAACTTTACGTCTTAAGGATAGAATTAAGTATGATCTAATGATGTCTTGCCGCCTCAAACTTTAGCAGCCTAAAGAATTTCATTAAGACAAGATGAAATTACACTTTTCTCTTCTTCTGAAAGTAGACTTTAAAAGCATATACATTATAACAGTGCTATAGCTCAAAATATAAATGATGATAACACCATCGATTTTCTTGCATATTTTTGTGTTTTATAGAGCCTGGATAGTTTAGTGGGTAGAGTATCACATGAGTCTTTTGAAAAAACAATCTATCACTTATCTATGACTGAAACTCTCTTTGAAACTAAGGTAAATAGTTGATAGAGCATCACACTTTCAATCTGAGGGTACCTGTTCAGGTGTAAGTCTTTTGAAAAACAACCTATCACTTATCCATGACTGAAACTCTCTTTGAAACTAAGAACTAGTCCATGCTTTTAAGATTTCCTGGATGTCAGAACAAAATTTAAACTTTATGCCTTAAAAAAGAAAAATGTATGATCTAACAATGTCTTGACTGTTTAAACTTTAGCACCGTAGCTGATTTTATCAAGTCAAAATAACTTTATACTTTTCTTGTCTAAGTAACCCTTGAAACCACATAACAAAGCACTCCAGGTCAGAATATATATGAGAAGGAGAGAAACGCCGATTTTCCCGCACACGTTTTGGTTTTGGAGAGCCTGGATAGCTCAGTCGGTAGAGCATCAGACTTTTAATCTGAGGGTCCAGGGTTCAAGTCCCTGTTCAGGCGTGTGTCTTTTAGAAATCAAGACGTTTCACTTATTTATGATTTGAACATTACGTAGATTTCATACTCTAAAAAAATTATTGGATTAATGATGTAACTTTATGTCTTAAGGATAGAATTAAGTATGATCTAATGATGTCTTGCCGCCTCAAACTTTAGCAGCCTAAAGAATTTCATTAAGACAAGATGAAATTACACTTTTCTCTTCTTCTG
Organism: Rhinoderma darwinii; assembly: GCF_050947455.1. Lineage (NCBI taxonomy): Eukaryota > Metazoa > Chordata > Amphibia > Anura > Rhinodermatidae > Rhinoderma > Rhinoderma darwinii. The sequence continues at coordinate 216,333,230 of NC_134687.1, read as the reverse complement.
AAAGTAGACTTTAAAAGCATATACATTATAACAGTGCTATAGCTCAAAATATAAATGATGATAACACCATCGATTTTCTTGCATATTTTTGTGTTTTATAGAGCCTGGATAGTTTAGTGGGTAGAGTATCACATGAGTCTTTTGAAAAAACAATCTATCACTTATCTATGACTGAAACTCTCTTTGAAACTAAGGTAAATAGTTGATAGAGCATCACACTTTCAATCTGAGGGTACCTGTTCAGGTGTAAGTCTTTTGAAAAACAACCTATCACTTATCCATGACTGAAACTCTCTTTGAAACTAAGAACTAGTCCATGCTTTTAAGATTTCCTGGATGTCAGAACAAAATTTAAACTTTATGCCTTAAAAAAGAAAAATGTATGATCTAACAATGTCTTGACTGTTTAAACTTTAGCACCGTAGCTGATTTTATCAAGTCAAAATAACTTTATACTTTTCTTGTCTAAGTAACCCTTGAAACCACATAACAAAGCACTCCAGGTCAGAATATATATGAGAAGGAGAGAAACGCCGATTTTCCCGCACACGTTTTGGTTTTGGAGAGCCTGGATAGCTCAGTCGGTAGAGCATCTGACTTTTAATCTGAGGGTCCAGGGTTCAAGTCCCTGTTCAGACGCGTGTCTTTTAGAAATCAAGACGTTTCACTTATTTATGATTTGAACATTACGTAGATTTCATACTCTAAAAAAATTATTGGATTAATGATGTAACTTTATGTCTTAAGGATAGAATTAAGTATGATCTAATGATGTCTTGCCGCCTCAAACTTTAGCAGCCTAAAGAATTTCATTAAGACAAGATGAAATTATACTTTTCTCTTCTTCTGAAAGTAGACTTTAAAAGCATATACATTATAACAGTGCTATAGCTCAAAATATAAATGATGATAACACCATCGATTTTCTTGCATATTTTTGTGTTTTATAGAGCCTGGATAGTTTAGTGGGTAGAGTATCACATGAGTCTTTTGAAAAAACAATCTATCACTTATCTATGACTGAAACTCTCTTTGAAACTAAGGTAAATAGTTGATAGAGCATCACACTTTCGATCTGAGGGTACCTGTTCAGGTGTAAGTCTTTTGAAAAACAACCTATCACTTATCCATGACTGAAACTCTCTTTGAAACTAAGAACTAGTCCATGCTTTTAAGATTTCCTGGATGTCAGAACAAAATTTAAACTTTATGCCTTAAAAAAGAAAAATGTATGATCTAACAATGTCTTGACTGTTTAAACTTTAGCACCGTAGCTGATTTTATCAAGTCAAAATAACTTTATACTTTTCTTGTCTAAGTAACCCTTGAAACCACATAACAAAGCACTCCAGGTCAGAATATATATGAGAAGGAGAGAAACGCCGATTTTCCCGCACACGTTTTGGCTTTGGAGAGCCTGGATAGCTCAGTCGGTAGAGCATCTGACTTTTAATCTGAGGGTCCAGGGTTCAAGTCCCTGTTCAGACGCGTGTCTTTTAGAAATCAAGACGTTTCACTTATTTATGATTTGAACATTACGTAGATTTCATACTCTAAAAAAATTATTGGATTAATGATGTAACTTTATGTCTTAAGGATAGAATTAAGTATGATCTAATGATGTCTTGCCGCCTCAAACTTTAGCAGCCTAAAGAATTTCATTAAGACAAGATGAAATTACACTTTTCTCTTCTTCTGAAAGTAGACTTTAAAAGCATATACATTATAACAGTGCTATAGCTCAAAATATAAATGATGATAACAACATCGATTTTCTTGCATATTTTTGTGTTTTATAGAGCCTGGATAGTTTAGTGGGTAGAGTATCACATGAGTCTTTTGAAAAAACAATCTATCACTTATCTATGACTGAAACTCTCTTTGAAACTAAGGTAAATAGTTGATAGAGCATCACACTTTCGATCTGAGGGTACCTGTTCAGGTGTAAGTCTTTTGAAAAACAACCTATCACTTATCCATGACTGAAACTCTCTTTGAAACTAAGAACTAGTCCATGCTTTTAAGATTTCCTGGATGTCAGAACAAAATTTAAACTTTATGCCTTAAAAAAGAAAAATGTATGATCTAACAATGTCTTGACTGTTTAAACTTTAGCACCGTAGCTGATTTTATCAAGTCAAAATAACTTTATACTTTTCTTGTCTAAGTAACCCTTGAAACCACATAACAAAGCACTCCAGGTCAGAATATATATGAGAAGGAGAGAAACACCGATTTTCCCGCACACGTTTTGGTTTTGGAGAGCCTGGATAGCTCAGTCGGTAGAGCATCTGACTTTTAATCTGAGGGTCCAGGGTTCAAGTCCCTGTTCAGACGCGTGTCTTTTAGAAATCAAGACGTTTCACTTATTTATGATTTGAACATTACGTAGATTTCATACTCTAAAAAAATTATTGGATTAATGATGTAACTTTATGTCTTAAGGATAGAATTAAGTATGATCTAATGATGTCTTGCCGCCTCAAACTTTAGCAGCCTAAAGAATTTCATTAAGACAAGATGAAATTACACTTTTCTCTTCTTCTGAAAGTAGACTTTAAAAGCATATACATTATAACAGTGCTATAGCTCAAAATATAAATGATGATAACAACATCGATTTTCTTGCATATTTTTGTGTTTTATAGAGCCTGGATAGTTTAGTGGGTAGAGTATCACATGAGTCTTTTGAAAAAACAATCTATCACTTATCTATGACTGAAACTCTCTTTGAAACTAAGGTAAATAGTTGATAGAGCATCACACTTTCGATCTGAGGGTACCTGTTCAGGTGTAAGTCTTTTGAAAAACAACCTATCACTTATCCATGACTGAAACTCTCTTTGAAACTAAGAACTAGTCCATGCTTTTAAGATTTCCTGGATGTCAGAACAAAATTTAAACTTTATGCCTTAAAAAAGAAAAATGTATGATCTAACAATGTCTTGACTGTTTAAACTTTAGCACCGTAGCTGATTTTATCAAGTCAAAATAACTTTATACTTTTCTTGTCTAAGTAACCCTTGAAACCACATAACAAAGCACTCCAGGTCAGAATATATATGAGAAGGAGAGAAACACCGATTTTCCCGCACACATTTTGGTTTTGGAGAGCCTGGATAGCTCAGTCGGTAGAGCATCAGACTTTTAATCTGAGGGTCCAGGGTTCAAGTCCCTGTTCAGGCGTGTGTCTTTTAGAAATCAAGACGTTTCACTTATTTATGATTTGAACATTACGTAGATTTCATACTCTAAAAAAATTATTGGATTAATGATGTAACTTTATGTCTTAAGGATAGAATTAAGTATGATCTAATGATGTCTTGCCGCCTCAAACTTTAGCAGCCTAAAGAATTTCATTAAGACAAGATGAAATTACACTTTTCTCTTCTTCTGAAAGTAGACTTTAAAAGCATATACATTATAACAGTGCTATAGCTCAAAATATAAATGATGATAACACCATCGATTTTCTTGCATATTTTTGTGTTTTATAGAGCCTGGATAGTTTAGTGGGTAGAGTATCACATGAGTCTTTTGAAAAAACAATCTATCACTTATCTATGACTGAAACTCTCTTTGAAACTAAGGTAAATAGTTGATAGAGCATCACACTTTCGATCTGAGGGTACCTGTTCAGGTGTAAGTCTTTTGAAAAACAACCTATCACTTATCCATGACTGAAACTCTCTTTGAAACTAAGAACTAGTCCATGCTTTTAAGATTTCCTGGATGTCAGAACAAAATTTAAACTTTATGCCTTAAAAAAGAAAAATGTATGATCTAACAATGTCTTGACTGTTTAAACTTTAGCACCGTAGCTGATTTTATCAAGTCAAAATAACTTTATACTTTTCTTGTCTAAGTAACCCTTGAAACCACATAACAAAGCACTCCAGGTCAGAATATATATGAGAAGGAGAGAAACACCGATTTTCCCGCACACGTTTTGGTTTTGGAGAGCCTGGATAGCTCAGTCGGTAGAGCATCTGACTTTTAATCTGAGGGTCCAGGGTTCAAGTCCCTGTTCAGACGCGTGTCTTTTAGAAATCAAGACGTTTCACTTATTTATGATTTGAACATTACGTAGATTTCATACTCTAAAAAAATTATTGGATTAATGATGTAACTTTATGTCTTAAGGATAGAATTAAGTATGATCTAATGATGTCTTGCCGCCTCAAACTTTAGCAGCCTAAAGAATTTCATTAAGACAAGATGAAATTACACTTTTCTCTTCTTCTGAAAGTAGACTTTAAAAGCATATACATTATAACAGTGCTATAGCTCAAAATATAAATGATGATAACAACATCGATTTTCTTGCATATTTTTGTGTTTTATAGAGCCTGGATAGTTTAGTGGGTAGAGTATCACATGAGTCTTTTGAAAAAACAATCTATCACTTATCTATGACTGAAACTCTCTTTGAAACTAAGGTAAATAGTTGATAGAGCATCACACTTTCGATCTGAGGGTACCTGTTCAGGTGTAAGTCTTTTGAAAAACAACCTATCACTTATCCATGACTGAAACTCTCTTTGAAACTAAGAACTAGTCCATGCTTTTAAGATTTCCTGGATGTCAGAACAAAATTTAAACTTTATGCCTTAAAAAAGAAAAATGTATGATCTAACAATGTCTTGACTGTTTAAACTTTAGCACCGTAGCTGATTTTATCAAGTCAAAATAACTTTATACTTTTCTTGTCTAAGTAACCCTTGAAACCACATAACAAAGCACTCCAGGTCAGAATATATATGAGAAGGAGAGAAACACCGATTTTCCCGCACACGTTTTGGTTTTGGAGAGCCTGGATAGCTCAGTCGGTAGAGCATCAGACTTTTAATCTGAGGGTCCAGGGTTCAAGTCCCTGTTCAGGCGTGTGTCTTTTAGAAATCAAGACGTTTCACTTATTTATGATTTGAACATTACGTAGATTTCATACTCTAAAAAAATTATTGGATTAATGATGTAACTTTATGTCTTAAGGATAGAATTAAGTATGATCTAATGATGTCTTGCCGCCTCAAACTTTAGCAGCCTAAAGAATTTCATTAAGACAAGATGAAATTACACTTTTCTCTTCTTCTGAAAGTAGACTTTAAAAGCATATACATTATAACAGTGCTATAGCTCAAAATATAAATGATGATAACACCATCGATTTTCTTGCATATTTTTGTGTTTTATAGAGCCTGGATAGTTTAGTGGGTAGAGTATCACATGAGTCTTTTGAAAAAACAATCTATCACTTATCTATGACTGAAACTCTCTTTGAAACTAAGGTAAATAGTTGATAGAGCATCACACTTTCGATCTGAGGGTACCTGTTCAGGTGTAAGTCTTTTGAAAAACAACCTATCACTTATCCATGACTGAAACTCTCTTTGAAACTAAGAACTAGTCCATGCTTTTAAGATTTCCTGGATGTCAGAACAAAATTTAAACTTTATGCCTTAAAAAAGAAAAATGTATGATCTAACAATGTCTTGACTGTTTAAACTTTAGCACCGTAGCTGATTTTATCAAGTCAAAATAACTTTATACTTTTCTTGTCTAAGTAACCCTTGAAACCACATAACAAAGCACTCCAGGTCAGAATATATATGAGAAGGAGAGAAACACCGATTTTCCCGCACACGTTTTGGTTTTGGAGAGCCTGGATAGCTCAGTCGGTAGAGCATCAGACTTTTAATCTGAGGGTCCAGGGTTCAAGTCCCTGTTCAGGCGTGTGTCTTGTAGAAATCAAGACGTTTCACTTATTTATGATTTGAACATTACGTAGATTTCATACTCTAAAAAAATTATTGGATTAATGATGTAACTTTATGTCTTAAGGATAGAATTAAGTATGATCTAATGATGTCTTGCCGCCTCAAACTTTAGCAGCCTAAAGAATTTCATTAAGACAAGATGAAATTACACTTTTCTCTTCTTCTGAAAGTAGACTTTAAAAGCATATACATTATAACAGTGCTATAGCTCAAAATATAAATGATGATAACACCATCGATTTTCTTGCATATTTTTGTGTTTTATAGAGCCTGGATAGTTTAGTGGGTAGAGTATCACATGAGTCTTTTGAAAAAACAATCTATCACTTATCTATGACTGAAACTCTCTTTGAAACTAAGGTAAATAGTTGATAGAGCATCACACTTTCGATCTGAGGGTACCTGTTCAGGTGTAAGTCTTTTGAAAAACAACCTATCACTTATCCATGACTGAAACTCTCTTTGAAACTAAGAACTAGTCCATGCTTTTAAGATTTCCTGGATGTCAGAACAAAATTTAAACTTTATGCCTTAAAAAAGAAAAATGTATGATCTAACAATGTCTTGACTGTTTAAACTTTAGCACCGTTGCTGATTTTATCAAGTCAAAATAACTTTATACTTTTCTTGTCTAAGTAACCCTTGAAACCACATAACAAAGCACTCCAGGTCAGAATATATATGAGAAGGAGAGAAACGCCGATTTTCCCGCACACGTTTTGGTTTTGGAGAGCCTGGATAGCTCAGTCGGTAGAGCATCAACTTTTAATCTGAGGGTCCAGGGTTCAAGTCCCTGTTCAGGCGTGTGTCTTTTAGAAATCAAGACGTTTCACTTATTTATGATTTGAACATTACGTAGATTTCATACTCTAAAAAAATTATTGGATTAATGATGTAACTTTATGTCTTAAGGATAGAATTAAGTATGATCTAATGATGTCTTGCCGCCTCAAACTTTAGCAGCCTAAAGAATTTCATTAAGACAAGATGAAATTACACTTTTCTCTTCTTCTGAAAGTAGACTTTAAAAGCATATACATTATAACAGTGCTATAGCTCAAAATATAAATGATGATAACACCATCGATTTTCTTGCATATTTTTGTGTTTTATAGAGCCTGGATAGTTTAGTGGGTAGAGTATCACATGAGTCTTTTGAAAAAACAATCTATCACTTATCTATGACTGAAACTCTCTTTGAAACTAAGGTAAATAGTTCATAGAGCATCACACTTTCGATCTGAGGGTACCTGTTCAGGTGTAAGTCTTTTGAAAAACAACCTATCACTTATCCATGACTGAAACTCTCTTTGAAACTAAGAACTAGTCCATGCTTTTAAGATTTCCTGGATGTCAGAACAAAATTTAAACTTTATGCCTTAAAAAAGAAAAATGTATGATCTAACAATGTCTTG